>NC_057801.1:231393987-231710631 GCF_018294505.1 Triticum aestivum
GCGCCTCCGCCCGGTCGCCTCCCGCCGGCTCGCCCCGAGCCTCGCCGGATCCGCCGCCCAGCGCCGCCCCGTGCTCAGATCCGGGGGGCAGCGACCAGATCCGGCCACCGGCACCTTCCCCATCCACCCGCGGCCCCGCCTGGGCTTCCGCGCCTCGCCGGAGGTCCGGGGCACCGCCCTGCCGACGGTCATCGTCGGCCCCCGCGCCGGGATGGCCTCGTCCAGATCCAGCCCTAACCCGCCAACCAAACGCTCCGGCGTCCCCGTCCCGATCCGACTGGTCCCCGGGACCGTCCTGTCTAGTTTTTCCCACGAGGTGAAATATGACTAAGTCCCAGTTTTTCAACATTATCATGCCATGTTTGTCATGCTATATCTCTGCATCCGTAGCTCCGTTTCGTGCGTGTAATATGTCAAATTGTTCGCCTCGACGAGTACTTCATTTCATTCCATTGCGTCATTTTCATTTGAGCTCATCTTGATGCCTGAGATGCTGTTGGAAGAGTGCATGTTGATGTTAATCTCCTGAAACTGTTATAACTTGCTCATTTGTTATTTTTGCCATGATTGATGTGTGCATCCTATGAGGTTGATGTCTACATGTATGTTGATCTATGCCATGCCATCTTTCCAGTGGTGCCATCCATGTATTTTTGTGAGTTGTGTGCTGAGTGCATCAAGCTTGCTAAGTAGGGTACTTGCTGTTACTATTTTGCTAGGAAGATTCTGTTATATTTTGTTGCTATGTTAACATGGTTCTACAAGTCATTTCGTGCATTATTCTGGAGATGTTCACAAAATATGTTTTGTTATACATGTCTTGCTCTATCCATTCATGCCCTTAGTTGAAATTATAGCCTACTGTAGATTGTTGTAATCTTGCTCTAAACTTGCTAAATAATGTTGCTGTCAGCCTGTTAACATTAAGTCCAATGTTTCCATGATTGTTTTCTAGTGATCCATGCACCCTATGAGTTTGCTCTTGCCATGCTTAGCTTCATAAACATGTCTTATTACTGTTGGTTGCCTTGCCATGCCATGCATTGCTCTGTGGTGAGTGGTTCAAGCTCACTAGCATGCCTACTTATTGTTGTTCCTGGCATGTTTGAATGTGTAATATAACTTGCCATGTTTACATGGGTGTCATCATATTTTATTGTCCTTTTTGGCTCATGGTCAGTAAGGGACTCTTGTTCTATGTCATTAGTAGATTCATGCTATGCCTTTGTTTGCCATGATATGTTCCTGTAACATGTTGTTTACTTGCTCTAAACATTGCAACCTGATGTTATTTCTGCAAAGTCTGAAAATGTTATTATTTGCAATCTTACCATGTCCTTTTGAGCATGTTCTAGTTGTTTCTGGAGATAGCTCAGTGTTCATGTTTTGTTATGCTTTACCTGTACTTCATGCCCCTGCCTTTTTTTATTATGTTGGGGTGCTGTAGCATGTTGTTTTGATGCTTGCAATATGCCTAGTTGCTGTTATGGACAGATTGTTGTTATGTCTTGTATAGAGTGTATGTGTTGCACCATTGCTCCGTTTTGAGTGTGCTCTATATGAAACTTGCTTGATTTCGCATTTAGTTTTATATTATCATGTTGCATCCTTGTTTTGAGGTGTTTGCTTGATGTTTGGGTGCATTTTGCCTCAATGCCATGTTTAACTTGTTTTGCTCATATCTTCTAGGCTGTAGCTCCGAATCTAATGAACTTTATGTGTAACTTGACTAGAATTTCGTGTAGATCATCTTGGTGCATCTTAACTTGCTATTTAACAACTTGAACATAAGGTTTATTCAGTTCTGGACCAATTTCGAAATTTGCATATGAGGACTTACCGGAATTGTTATATGTTGTTCCCGGCCTCATTTAAACTTGCCTTGATGTGTTGTTCTTGTTTGCATCATCGCTTGCCATGAGTAGCTTCATGTAGCTTTGTCATGCATCATGCTTGTTATGCATCATGTCTTGCCTATGTGTGGTGTGTTTACCATGTTGAGTGCTTCTTCTCGATAGTTCCCGTTTCGTTGCGATCGTGAGGATTCGCCTACGCTCGGTTCATCTTCGTGGCTTCATCTTCTTCATGGACTCGTTCTTCTTCCTAGCGGGATTTCAGGCAAGATGACCGCTACCCTAGATCTCACTACTATCAATGCTATGCTAGTTGCTTTGTTCTATCTCTTTGCTACGCTACCTATCATTTGTTCTTCAAGCCTCCCAAATTGCCATGAACCTCTAACCTTTGAAACCATTCCTAGCAAATCATTGTTTGGCTATGTTACTGCTTTGCTCAGCCCCTCTTATAGCGTTGCTAGTTGCAGGTGAAGTTGAAGATTTCTCCATGGTGGATAGGGTTTATGTTGGGATATCACAATATCTCTTATATTATTAATGCATCTATATACTTGGTAAAGGGTGGAAGGCTCGGCCTTATGCCTGGTGTTTTGTTCCACTCTTGCCGCCCTAGTTTCCGTCATACCGGTGTTATGTTCCCGGATTTTGTGTTCCTAATGTGGTAGGGTGATTTATGGGACCCCCCTGACAGTTCGCTTTGAATAAAACTTGTCCACCAAGGCCCAACCTTGGTTTTACCATTTGCCTCACCACCACCTACCTTTCCCTTGGGAGTAATTAACCCAAGGGTCATCTTTATTTTAGCCCCCCCGGGCCAGTGCTTGTCTAAGTGTTGGTCCGAACTGAGCAGCCTGCGGGGCCACCTCGGGGAAACTCGAAGTCTGGTTTTACTCGTAGCTTGACTTATCCGGTGTTGCCCTGAGAAAGAGATATGTGCAGCTCCTATCAGGCTGTCGGCGCATCGGGCGGCTTTGCTGGTCTTGTTTTACCATTGTCAAAATGTCTTGTAAACCGGGATTCCGAGACTTATCGGGTCTTCCTGGGAGAAGGAATATCCTTTGTTGATCGCGAGAGCTTATCATGGGCTAACTTGGGACACCCCTGTTGGGTATAAACTTTCGAGAGCCATGCCCGTGGTTATGTGGTAGATTGGAATTTGTTAATGTCCGGTTGTAGATAACTTGACACCAGATCCGAATTAAAACGCATCAACCGTGTGTGTAGCCGTGATGGTCTCTTCTCGGCGGAGTCTGGGAAGTGAACACGGTTTCTGGGTTATGTTTGACGTAAGTAGGAGTTCATGATCACTTCTTGATCATTGCTAGTTGACGACTGTTCCATTTGCTTCTCTTCTTGCTCTCATTTGCGTATGTTAGCCACCATATTTGCTTAGCCGCTGCTGCAACCTCACCACTTTACCCCTTCCTTACCCATTTAAGCTTTGCTAGTCTTGATACCCATGGTAATGGGATTGCTGAGTCCTCGTGGCTCACAGATTACTACAACAACAGTTGCAGGTACAGGTTATGCGATGATCTTGACGCGAGAGCGATGTTTGCTTGTCTTGGAGTTCTTCTTCTGCTTCTTCTTCGATCAGGGGATAGGTTCCAGGTCGGCAGCCTGTGCTAGCAGGGTGGATGTCGTTTGAGCTTCTGTTTGTGTTTCATCCGTAGTCGGATGGTGCTCTTATGTAAGATGATGTTGTATTCGTGTGGCATTGTATGCCTTTTGTATGTATCTCCATCTATTATGTAATGTTGATGTAATGATATCCACCTTGCAAAAGTGTCTCAATATGCGGGTCTATCCTTGGTGGGACCTTCGAGTTCCTTTTGGATAGGGTCGCATATTGGGCGTGACAACTGGCTCATTGGAGCCGACCCATCGCAGTACATGCTTTTTCTTTGTGACCAATGACTCGTCCGCCCAGACGCCTCCTCGGCCGACTCTTCGGCCGCCTCCACGGCGGGGGAAGCACCAACGCCCGCGCCGCTGGTCTCTCCAGCGGGCTCCACCCACCTGAGGAATCTTTGTTCCTCTTCGGCCTCCTCGGCCTTATTCTCCACGGCGCCACAGCTGCCGGCCTCCACGGCGAGATCCGCCTCCTTCGCCCTGGCGGCAATATACACTAGCTCCTGAGCGGTGGCGGTGCGGTGGATGAGTTCTAGCTCGTCATGAACGTGGCCCTCCGACAAGTTGTCGAAGAACTATTGCACATCCTCCGCCTTTGGCTCGGCCCAGGTTGGGTCCAGGCCGTGAGCATTGAAGGCGGGCATCGTGGCAATAATCTCGGTCTGGCAAGAGTTATTGCTCATCGAGTGCACCCCTGTCGACAACCTCAATGGGTGGCCCTTCTTGCCGGCCTTTGTGGCCCTGCCGACCCACTCAGTATTGTCGTCCTCGTCTGCCTTGAGTTGGAAGAGCCTCTGGCAGATGGATGCGTGCTGCATCACGGTGAAGTTATGATTTAAGCCGCAACAGAGCCTCATGACATCCACTGCGCTCCTGAAATCCCAGGCCGGCCTCCCCTTCTGGTGCAAAGGAGCGATGTGGCAATGAATGAAATCGGCCCCAACCATCTCCAGTGTGAGTCCAGCGGAGACAAGGCGGAGGATCCTGGTGGTGGTGACCGTGAGCTTCGCGTCGTCGGTGTGAGAGTCGTTCCAGTCGTCGCCGTGGACCGGCGGGTTCTGACGGATCTCACAGAAGTGATGTGGATCTTCCTCCTTGATCCAGCACCATCGGCCCCACCACTCATCCCACCGCTCCTTCTGGAAGCCCTCCGGATATGCACCCTTGCATAGAGGCCTCAGTATCCAAGCGATGGAGCTAGAGATGGCATTCCCTTGTTGAATCCGGGGGAAGAAATAATGGCGGAAAAGCGCCGTGCTGGGGTAGAATTTGGTGAAGCCCTCCAAGAGATTGGCGAAAAGGGCCATGCACACCACTGCATTCGGCATGAAGTCCAAGAGATAAAAGCCATAGGTGTGCATGATGTCGTTGAAGAAATCGAAGAAAGGGAGCAGAGGCCGCAGGAAAAATAGTTGACGAAGAAGGGGTAAACCTTCGGGCCAGCCTTGGCAAAGGGGGCAGGAATGACCTTGGTGGCAGGATGCCCCGTCGTCTTCGTCCCCCACAAGCACAGGAAATGATCCTTGAGCGTGATCACATGAATTTTCGAAGGGAAGAGGGCGTGCTCCTTCCGCATCTTCACCAGCTCACTCTCCGGCAACTCCTTCCCCGCAGCGGCCTTGGCTGCTTTCTTGCCCTTGCTGGCCTTGGGCGCAATGGCACCTATGGGGGAGGCAAGGGATTGAGAGGCGATGGAGGCGCGACAGCGGCGAGAGGAGGCGCAAAGCTCTGGTTCACATTTGGGGGAGGAGAGGGGAACGACGGTTCCGAGATTGGAGAAACGGAGGAGGTAAATGAGTTGTGCCCTTGTGGTTCTTTCCTTTTTATGGGAAAGGCGTGCGCCAGCTCTTTTACCATTTACTATGAGATGACGCATGTGTGCCAAGCCTGTGCCATGCACGATCCCCACGTCACGCACTCGACGCAAGTGGTGGGGAAACACAACTGCTAGAAAGATCGCGGCGGTTCGCCTCTGCCAGGCCCGCCCGCGCACCGTTTTGGGCCTGGCCCAACTACGCCCTACGCTTATATGTGGCCCATGCCCGGGGGCTCCTGTCGGTGTACAAAAGTATGGGTGCTTCTGTACCCCTTACTTGTGCATGGGTGGTTGCAGCCACCCCCGCAGCAAGGCTTGGCAAGGCAGAGGAAGCAAGCAGAAGACAAGAACGAAGAACGTCAAGACAGCTGCCCAGCGTAGCAAGTAGCAAGAAGCAAGCAAGGCCATGCCCAGCAACAAGCTGTAACACCCCAAAAATTTAACCAGGTTTTAGTTATTAAAATTTTGCCAAGAGTTTAAAATTTTTGCCTGCAAGAATATCTCTGTTGATTTCAAAACTTTTCTTTTAATATTAAGAAATTTTTCCCAAGTGGATCCTTCCAAAACATATTGGACTTATTTTCCCTCTCATTTAAAAACAATTCTCAATCAGTAGAATTATTTATTAAATTATTTCACCCTGAACTTTATTCATTAAAATGAGTTGTTTTAAATTTTGGAGCTCTTTTTGACTACAACCAGTTGATATATTTATCTAAAAATCAACCAAAATTTGGAGATGTCATGTGATGTCTCTAAATCACTTTTGTGCAATAATATATTTAATTCATTGCATATTTTGAGTGCTACACATGTTTTTCTCCTCTGGTTCAGTGAACAGTTTTGCACTACAACCCTTTTAAATATTTGTTTCTAGCTTCCACCAAAATTTTGGGATGTCAGTAGGAGCATATCATTCCATTATATGCAAAAATCCAGGGATGTTCTTTGAAAATTTTGAGTGAAACAACCTCATCTTCATTCTGGTCCAACATGATGGTTTGTACAGCAACCATATTCTTGCTTACTCTTTGGCCCTAGATTCTTTTCCCTACTTGTAGTCCTCCATGCTAAACCCCTAAGTCCAGGGGCATGCACTCATTGGATCATTTCTGCTTCATGAAATAATGCCCTTCACCTCCTGTCCAGATTTGAAGTTCTGCAAAACTTGCACTAGCAAGTTTATGCTTTTCACCAACTAACCTCACCACCCTCTTGTGTATCCAAGGAGACACTGATATGGAAGATTTGGCCCCTCCAAGAAAAGCCTAGGTGCCTGTGGCATTTTGTCAAACACCTTGAGTGCATAGCCAAATTTGGCATGATTTCAAGTCTACATTGTGAACTTGGTCTCCTGACCAAACCACCATGTCCCTTGTTACCCTTACTAACCCTAGACTAGACCTAGTCTTTGCCAGCCTCAACCGCGACCTCTAGGCCACCCTGGCATTTCATCGAGCACGTCCCGGGCATGCTCTGGACGCGCCCAGAGCGTGCGTATTGCACGAGCCATGCGCCCGAGCCGCCGCGTCACACCCCGCACTCTCTCTAGCCCGTGACCGACCGCAGCCAGCACGCCGTGTCCCCTTGCGCGCCACATGCTCCCCCTCACCGCAACGCGCCAAGCAGACCCTCGCCGCGTCCCCGGCAAGCCAAGGACTAGCCGCCATGGCCGGCCGGCAGCCCTGCTCAGGTCGGCGCCGCCAAAGCCACCCCGGCTCGCCACCTGCCCCTGGGAACAGCGCAAGCTTATCCCCTTGCTCGTCGGCTAGCTCCCGTCGTCGCCACGACACCCTAACGCTACAGGGAGGCGGTTCGCCTTCGTCCTTATCGCCGGCCGCCTCTGAACCGACCTCCAACGCTATATAAAGGATCCCCGAGCTCGTCTCCGCACACAGGCGACCCCAAGCCACCTCCCTAGGGCCCCCTTTAGCAGCCAGACGACCCGGGGAGGCCTCCTTCCTCATCTCCGGCAACCGCAGCCCCCGCCATTGCCCCAGCCCTTCCAGCGCCACAAGAGCCTCCCCCTCTCTGTTCTCTTCACCAAGAGCTTCCCCTTCCTCCCGTGAACCATTTTCCCTGCTCGATTTTGATCAGGGCTCACCACGGGAGAAAAATCGCTTTACCACCGAAACTTTCCTCCGCCGCGGAGCTCGCATTCGGCAAATCCCTCCACCTCTGACAACCCTGCAACCACCGGAAGGTTCACCCCCAACCCGTGGATCCATCCCCGCCCTCAGCTCCCCACAAGGACCCGCCGTTCGCCGGTGACGGTCGCCGGAATCCCGCCTCCGCTCGGGACAGAGGGAGAAGAAGGAAGACGGACTAGTCAAACCTAACTAGTGGGCCACCTAGGACCCACTGTCAGTGACTCATGCGCCATCCATGCTGGATAAGTGGAGGCGTAAAGTCTCAAGTACGTTTTCTCTGTGCGAAAGCGTAATCCCGCTCGAACCGTTTTCTTTTCTGATTTTATTTTAAAAATAGATTTTGACTAGAACTTTGACTGGTTATATCTTTTTAAGGATAACTCCAAATGAATTGATTCTTTTTCCTACCTCTCTTAAATATTGTCTAGTTTATTTTAAGATTTATTTGAAAAAAATTCAGAACAACTTTTTGTGCTGTTTTTATTTTGTGTGTTAATTCATTTATATTGCTAAAATAGGATTTTTGAAGAGAGGAGAAATGTTTCAAGAGTTTGAAATGCACCCTGCCTTCCCCTGACCTGAAGGCAAGCATTCTGAACCCCGGCATAATATTTTTTGTGTGTTCGATGACACGTTCATAACATCACCTCACTTTGGAGAAACTTGTTATTTCATGTGATATGATCATATGCATGGGTGCATGTTATTGATTTCCATGCTGTTGGAAATGAACACACTTGTGATGATAATCATCCTCATGTGCCTTGCATGCATACCGGCAGGAACCCGGGAAAACCTCTGCCTTGGGTAGGCATGAGTTTGTCGCCGGTCTCCGTCGGGACGGTTATGTCTGGTATGGCATGGTAAGGTGATATGAGCGGTGACTCTGTTGGTTGGAATATATTCGTTATGCTAATCATGCAGGGAATACTTAAACCTCCTGAGTCGACCGTAGATCGAGTCTTTTTCCAGTAACCCCCATACTTGTTCCGTACTACCACTCGTCTCTACAGCAAGTAGAGTACGGTTCAGTAAGTTGTCAACCTCTTTCTAGCACACACCGTACAGAGAGTCCAGGGTGGAAGATACTGATTGTAACTGGTAGGCAGGCCACCTGGTCCAGGGGCATGGGTGTTGCCGGTTGAGACCGAGAGGGGAGGCCACCCCTTAGAGTGCGCGACATAAATTTGATCCCATGCTATGCGAGGTTGTAGCCTCCCCACTTAGAGTTTGCTTGACAGGTGTC
The DNA here is from genome assembly GCF_018294505.1 of Triticum aestivum. Classification (NCBI taxonomy): domain Eukaryota; kingdom Viridiplantae; phylum Streptophyta; class Magnoliopsida; order Poales; family Poaceae; genus Triticum; species Triticum aestivum. The sequence goes on from NC_057801.1 coordinate 231,402,688, forward strand.
GTGGGTGATTCCAGACACGTGTGAGTTAAGCTGGTGTGTGAAAGTTAGGTGTGTTTTCAACAAAAAGGCCGTAGACGGAATTAGTCCCGATGGACTAAAGAAATCCGTTACTCGTGGGTAAAGAGTACACCCTCTGCAGAGATTAAACCTATTCGAATAGCCGTGTCCATGGGTAAGGACTACAGTCTGGGATGGGTCAAGTGTCGGTCTTAGTGTCGGTCTCGGAGGTGAAACTGTTAACCAGAACTGGAACTACTACTTGTGACTTGTGATAATTATGATTATTATTATTGATTGACTAACCCGTGATATTATTGTTATTATCGAGTATCTCTGGGATGGTTCTACCTCCGGGATATTCACTATGATTGTTTATTTTAAAGCCCTTTATGTGGTGTCGCTCAAACGCCCGACTGTGGCATTTCTTTTAAAGCCCTTTATGTGGTGTCGCTCAGACGCCCGACTGTGGCATTTCTTTTAAAGCCCTTTATGTGGTGTCGCTCAGACGCCCGACTGTGGCATTTCTTTTAAAGCCCTTTATGTGGTGTCGGTCAGACGCCCGACTGTGGCATTTCTTTTAAAGCCCTTTATGTGGTGTCGCTCAGACGCTCGACTGTGGCATTTCTTTTAAAGCCCTTTATGTGGTGTCTCTCAGACGCCCGACTGTGGCATTTCTTTTAAAGCCCTTTATGTGGTGTCGCTAAGACGCCCGACTGTGGCATTGCTTCTTATTTATTTCATAAATTTTAATAGTACTATGTTAATGCATTTTCATAAATAACCGCCTGCACGCATCAGAATTTATTTACTTTTTTTGACTGACATCATGAGCATAAAACATTTTCAGCACACCATCGCTATGTTATACCTGTGTTCATAATGTTTGCGAGTACATTCAAAGTACTCATTGGCTTGTCCCTGGCTATTGTCTTGGCCATATTTCTTGCACGGAGAGGAGCGACGCGATGCCAGCCCCGGAACCTAAGCAACCGTGATAGCAGCCTCGTGAAGATAGGAGTTAACCTGGTCAGCTGTCCCTGTTGGGAAATGGAGTCCCATAGACCCTGATTATCCTCAAACCGCTTCCGTCCTCAACCACTAGAAACCATTTGTTGTACTCACATGCCAGAATGGTCTTGTACTGCATATTTTGTATTTTTCTTGGAATTTCTGTATCAAGTTGGAGCCTCATCAGCTAACAGTAATCCTGGGGCTGATGAGCACGACGGTCTTTTTCTGGAAATTTATACCCGGAAAACCGGTCGTGACACAAGCCTTGCCGAGGCGACCCGCACGCCCCCTCCCGGCAAGCCCCTTGCCGGGGCAGCTTATGAGGAGACCAGCAAGGCCACATCCCTCAGGATTGAGAGCTCTGACGCCATCGACAATGTTTAAGATCAAGGCTTGGAGAGCACATGCCTGGTAGCATGCGGCTCCTCACGAAGATCGACAACCTATGAATCCACGTGGGGCCAAGTGATAAAAACCCCCGGCAAGACCCTTGCCGGGACAACTCCAAGGCCCCCGGCAAGCCTTGCCGGGGACGACCTCTGGGCCGCGGCCAGACCCGTGCTCGACAGGGTTCTACCACCTCACCACCACTCCGACGCAACGATAAGCATGCCAGCGAAGCAGGTGCCTGCATGGCGGCATGCAGATGTTCGTGGAAGCCTACCACTTTGATAACACAGCAGCTGGTTCGCCGGCGTGGCGCTGCATGCCTCGTCGACCCAGATGCATGGCAAGACGAGGGGAAGCAACGAAGGACGGGATGGCTTTTGTTGACGTCCCAATAAAGTCAGTGGGCACGTAGGCATCGCATTAGATGCACCTGTCCTACAAAATTGGGCGATAAGCTCGTATCGCTGTCGCTTCCCACCTCCTATGTGCCATTGTGTCAACCCCTTTGCATATAAAAGGCGGCCCAAGGCACACAGAGGGGGGGTCGGACTTTTGGACAAAGCACACATTGTAGCTAGTTCAAAAGCTCAAGAACACTCACATAACTAGATAAAGCAGGACTAGGGTATTACACATTCTCGCGACCCGAACCTGGATAAAAATCCCCTGTGTGCTAATGACTCGACCCGCTCTTCATGCAACTAGTCCCCTGCTGAACATAGAAGGGATCCTTGTGACCCCATAGGTGATCGGTTTCCCCGACAACCACCCAAGGATTAGTTGCACTTTCACTATGTTCTAGATCCGATCTTGCAAGTTATAGTCACCTACTACACGCTATGATCCAGCAAACCCGGAGTGACAATAGTCGGGACACTTCCCGGTGATGACCGTTGTTTAACGAGTTCATGTATTCGTCGTGTGTTAATGCTTTGTTCCGGTTCTCTATTAAAAGGAGGCATTAATATCCCTTCTTTTTCAATGGGACCCCGCTGCCGCGGGAGGGTAGGAGAAAAGATGTCATGCAAGTTCTTTCCATAAGCACGCATGACTATTTACGGAACACATGCCTACATTATATTTATGAACTGGAGCCAGTGCCGCATCGCCCTAGGTTATGACTTTTACATGATGAATATCATCCAGCAAATCGCCGATCCAATGCCTACTATTTTCCTACATATTGATCTTGCTAAGTTACTACTGCTGTTGTTACTATCGTTACTGCTACAAAGCTATTAATATCACTATTACCATTACTATTGCTGCTACCACTACTATCGAGCTATCATATTACTTTATTACTGATCATTTTTCTTCAGATAATTATTCTCCAGGTGTTGTTGAATTGACAACTCAGATGCTAATACTTGCAAATATTCTTTGGCTCCCCTTGTGTCGAATCTATAAATTTGGCTTGAATACTCTACCCTCGAAAACTGTTGCGATCCCCTATACTTGTGGGTTATCAAGACCTTTTTCTGGCGCCGTTGCCGGGGAGCATTGCTATATTTGTTGAGTCACTTGGGATTATTATCAAATTATCAATATGAAGAATATGAAGGATGCGAAGACTAAGATTTTTTCCCTCTAAGACGAGGGGAGGTAAGGAACTACCATCCAGCTCCACTTTTGATTCACCTTCTATTATAAGTAAACTTGCAACACCACCACATGCTATTAATTCTGATATGTCGCAAGTTATTGATGATGCTACTTCTGCTATGAATGCTACTCTTGATGATGCTAGTACCTTGCTTGATGACAATGTGCCACTAGGTGAATTTCTTGATGAAAAAATTGCTAGAGTAAGACAACATGAGATTGTTGGAACTGATGAAGAGCTTGGAACTAAATATCTTGAAACGCCTATTAGAACTAGCCCTCCCAGATATGAAATGCCAAAGGTACCGGAAGGTTATGTTATGAATGAGGAGGCAACTAGGGATATTCTTGCTTGTAAGGATATAGATGATCTAGAAAAATTATTATGCAAGTATAAATAAAAAACTCTGAATGCTAAAATGAAATGTGATCCTCAGTTTTCTGCTTCACCTATCTTTGTTGAAGGTAAGGATTATGAATTCTCTGTCGACCAGAGTTGATACTTCCGTTGAATCTGATGCTTTCCATGGTTATGAAACTGAAACTGTTGTGGCACATCTTACTAAGTTGAATGACATAGCCACCCTTTTTGCTCATGATGAGAAGATTCGCTATTATTATATTCTCAAATTATTCCCGTTCTCATTAAAGGGTGATGGTAAAGCTTGGTACAATACTCTTGCTCCTGGTTGTGTGCGTAGTCCCTAGGATATGATTTATTACTTCTCAGAAAAATATTTTCCTGCTCATAAGAAACAATGTGCAAATTGAAAAAGAGAGTCTCCCACAAGCTTGGGGGAGGCTTCTCCAATTGCTTAATGCTTTGCCTGATCATGCTCTTAAGAAAAATGAAATACTTGATATCTTCTATAATTGACTAACCAATGCTTCTAGGGATTTCCTAGATAGTTGTGCTGGTTGTGTTTTCAGGGAACGAACTATTGGGCAAGCTGAAGAATTATTGAATAACATATTAAAAAATTATGATGATTAGACTCTTCCTGAACCACCGCCTAAACCCACTCCGAAGAAGAGGGGTATCTTATATCTCAGTCCTGAAGATATGCAAGAGGCAAAGAATCTATGAGGGAGAAAGGTATTAAAGCAGAGGATGTAAAAAATTTACCACCTATTGAAGAAATACATGGGCTTGATACACGACCACCACCTAATGTGGTATAGGTAAATTCTTTGATGAAATTCAATGATAGCGATAATCCTTATAATAAACATCCTAGTCAATGCCTTTATGAGTTTGATAATTACATTAGAAAGCAAAATTACTTCAATGCAAATGTTATGAAACAATTTAAATACAACTCTGATATGATTGCTCGCTTAAGTGAGTTGTTATTTAGAATCTCAAATGATGTTAGAGGTGTTGGTAAGCATACTTCTATAGTTCAAACTCAATTAGAATAAGTTGCTAAATCTCAAAGAGAGTTGCTTGATCAAATGAAAAATAATATAAGTGACTTTGTTGTTAGAGTAGCAACAAGAGGAGGTAAAATGACTCAGGAACCACTTTATCCTGAGGGACACCCAAAGAGAATTGAACAAGATTCTCAAAGAATTTACACTGATGCACCTAGTCCTTCTAAAAAGAAAAGAAGAACAAAAATGATAGGACTTTGCATACCTCTAGTGAACCTGAAGTAGAAAAACCTCCTGATAATGATAATGAAGTTTTTATCTCTGATGCTGAAACTCAATCTGGTAGTGAATACTCACCTTCTAATAATGAAAAAGATAATGACGAGGTTATGAAGACACTCAATCAAATACCAAAGAACCAGACAATGATGTTGAGATAGAACCAGTTGTTGATCTTGATAACCCACAACCCAAGAATAAAAGATATGATAAAAGAGACTTTGTTGTTAGAAAACACAGTAAGGAAAGAGAACCATGGGTTCACTAAAAAGAAAGATGATGAAGAATTTGAATGCTTTTCTGAAATGCCGAGGCCAGTCTTTTTGCGAACTCGCTTGACCGATATCTTAAAAATGCCTCCTTATGCAAAGTACATGAAAGACATCATCACCAATAAGAGAAAAATGCCGGAAGCTGAAATCTCCACCATGCTTGCTAATTATACTTTTAAAGGTCACTACAAAAAAAATACACTTCCGTGATAATACGTGTTTGTCACAGTAGGTCGTGTTTTCTGTCATGCATGTACATCCATGACGATTTTATGACAAAATCAAGATAGTCATACCTGTGCTGTCGTAGAAGTGTTCCATGACATTACCAAAATTATCATCACGGAAGTGTCCACTTCCATGATGATAAATCGCGTGTCATAGAAGTGCTTTCGTCAAGGGTGACTGACACGTGGCATCCATCATAATGGGACGCCATTAACCACCGTTAACCTATCGGGTCCGGTTTTTAGATCCGATAACCCGCTAACAGCCACGACCAATGCTGATTTTCCACGTGTAAAATTCTCATTGGCTGACGGATCCACGCATCAGCTCCGTGTTGGCACAGGTGTCACTCATCCAAAGGTCAAGATGGGCCTATGATATGTTGACACGTGGACCGGCCCAAAAGTGGCCCATAAAGTTTAAATGGGCCGACCCAACTGAAGGCCCATAAGATTTAGCGGACCATAATGCGCTGGCCCAGCTAACCGCCCATAAGATTTTGCAGACCATAATTGGCTGGCCCAGATAAAGGCCCACAAAATTTAGCGGACCATAATGGGCCAGCCCAGCTAAAGGCCCACAAGATTTTGCAGACCATAATGGGCCGACCAAGCTAAAGGCCCACAAGATTTAGCGGACCACAATGGGCCGGTCCAGCTAAAGGCCCAAGGGATTTTGCACACCATAATGTGTCGGATTTCGGGTTCTGGCAGACGCTTGAGGTTCGAACACAGGGGTGCATGCGGAGATCACACCTCCAGCCTACCCATGTCTCACCGCCTTGCCTAGATCTAAAACTACCCGAAGAACAACAAAAGGGACACGAGATTTATACTGGTTCAGGCCACCATTGTGGTGTAATACCCTACTCCAGTTTGCGGTGTGGTGGATTGCCTCTGGGGCTGATGAGGAACAGTACCAGGGGAGAACAGCCTCGCGAGGGTCTGTTCTTGGTTGGTGGGATGAACTGCTAGGGGGAGTTCAGTCTCCTCTCTCTCTGTGTCTCAGGTGCCGATCTCCCTTCTACCCTGTGGGTGGCTAGTCCTATTTATAGGAGAAGGCCCCGGGCCTCTTCCCAAATATTGAGCGGGAAGGGCGCCAACAATTGGCCATTTTGAAGGGGAACATCTAGTACACTTATCCTGACTAAAGTTGGTCCTCGCCTGCCAAAGACCCTGACGATGATGCTGGCTTGGGCTCCATGATGACCTCCGCTCTGCCGTACTGCTGGTCTTGGACTTGTTGCACCGAAATGGTTGCCTTGCCTGCGCTTGCCCCCTTTGCACCAAAGGGGAAACAAGGACACTACGCAGTCCAGCGCCCGCCTGGCGCCCGCCTGGCCTTGGTCGTCATGGCTTGCGTTACTGGCACCTCGTGAGGTACCCTGCCTCGATCTCTCCGCCTCCTTGTGAGCCAGCCTGACGAGGCCGTGCCTGAGGAAGCTTCCTGTCATCCGCCCCGCGAGGCTTGGCCCCTCGCGAGGGTCTTGAGCATGTGTTGATGAAGATGGGCCGTACTGGGCCACTCCTTGAGCCACGCTGCAGGCCGCAGGCAGGCAAGTCTGGGTACCCCCGTTCCCAGAATGCCGACAGTAGCCCTCGGCCTCCAGCTCGGCTAGGCGTCCCTGTTCCCCCACGCCTCCTTATTTTGTGTTCGGCTAGGCGGGCCCGCTGTTGCACATAGTCTCCCCTCTTCTCGCCGCCCGCATGCCTCCAGCTCTTCCTTCTCTTGAGCTCCAGCCTCCGCTTTCAATCCAATCTCGCATCCTCTCCCTTCCTGTTGCAATGGCTCCGACAAAGAAGGGGAACGGGCCAAAGCCTGTGCCCTCGCCCTGCCCGTTGTTGTCGACCGGTCGATCATACTCAGCCGGGAAGGCTCGGACAAGGTTAGCTCTGCCATCGCCACCATCTTCAACGAGTGCTGGAGGACCACGGTCTGGCCTGTGTCTCACCTCCATTGACACTACAGTCACCGAGGTCCGGTACTTCGCCGACGCTCTTTGGGCGGGCTGGTTCCCCCCTTTTCCGATTTCGTCAACGCTGTGCGTTCTCATTACCAGATCCACATGATGCATTTGGGTCCCGAATCCATTACTCTTCTTGCCATTTTCGCTTTTGTCTGCGAGGCGATGATGGGCATTCCTCCTTCAGTTGCCTTGCTGCGCCACTTCTTCTCTCCGTGTATCAGCGATCCCACCCAATGCTCGGGGTGCGTGAGCTTCCTTGCCGCACCAGAAACAGCGGCTTCGGGAATCGATTTCAGCCTTCCTCCGCCCGCGACCGGGTTCCGTGAGTGGTGGCTATATGTGGATGCCGCGGTGCCCAGCCCCCTGCTTTTGGAGCCAACCGTGCCCGCTATCCCCAATTCAGGATGGGGCCAGGAGACGCTCACGAGCCCCCGACTCGTCTTCGTTTGGCATTGCTTCGCGTACTTGAGGCTCCAAGAGGAAGATCTGACGCCTGAAGTGCTGAGGAAGATTCTCATGATCCTGACTGGGGACCCTTCCCCTGGCAGCATCTGGCATGGGGGCGCCCTGCTGTACCTTTGCTCAAACAGGGATGATTTTGTGAAGCAGATGCCCTGCTTCGATTAATGGGGGCTGCGCCCTGCAGGACTCAGGGGACCTCGCGAACCCAGTTGTGGTGGTTGCCCTTCCGGTTACCCACGACGGTCCTTCCTCAAGTGGTGGAGCTGGGAGGCAAAGGGCGTCGGGGGCTAAGGGGGCCACCGTCGGGACGATGACACCACGCGGTACTCCTGAGGCGACAGCTCCTGAGACCCGCCCTACGGCGGCTGAAGGTACTGAGCCGCGGCCTGCGCCACCCGTGGCAGAGGCCCCCGAGGCCCCGGCGCCCCTTCTTGGCACGTCGTCCGGCGGCGTGTCCCTAGGCGATGCCCCCGACGCCGGTCATATTGGCACTTCTTCCTCGTCATGGGCTGACCCTTGTGCCGAGCTCCTAGGCTGCTTCCGCGTGGACTTCGAGGCTCTCCAAAAGAGAAGGGAGGCCTTGGGTGATGATTACCCTTGCGGCCTATTGAAGTGCAGGAAGTACTTCGCCACTGATGAGTAAGCCTTTCCCTTTCTCTGTTCCTTACTTTCCTACTACTTCAGCTGATCATTGACCTGCAGGGCCCTTCCTGCCGAGTTCACCAAGATGGCTGAGGAGCCATCCCTCCAGGCCTCACCCTCTCCACCTTCCCCAAGCGTCCCGAGCTCCAGCACTGCCCTTGCGGTGAGGCCGGTTGGAGAGGCGGGCCATCCTGTGATGCGTCTTGGTTCTGCGCATCTCGCGACCATCCTTCACGAGCCCTCCTGGGGCATAGCCAGCCTCCCCTGGGCTCGTCGACTGGTTGTGGACGGCGACTGGCTGAGGTCGGCCTTGCAATCTTCCTTGGAGGGCAAACTGTCTCCGGACCAGGCTTCTGGCGAGGCGCGTCCGGCCATCGCGAGGGCGCCAGCCCCTAGCCCCCTGCCCAGTGGGTGTGTGCTGATCCATGGCCCTCCTCGCACGCCCGAGGCGGAAGGTGATGCGGAATACGTGCTTGAGCGCATTCGGGAGCGCCCCACCCTCCGCCAAGGGTTCCTCCGGAGGGCGGCGGACACGGTGAGACAGCTTGGTGCAGAGCTCGCTGACGAGGACGCGCGCCTTGAGGCCGAGGGCCTACACCTAGCTATGGAGAGGCAGAAGATGAAGGTGGTCGTTGCCCTTGCGCGCCACCAGCGTGACCTCGACAACAAGAAGGCCGAGGTGTCACTGGCAGCTTCTCGAGAGGCCTGCTCCCGGGCCGTCGAGGAGGCTCGGGAGGCCAACCAGCGGCGCAGGGTCACAGAAGAGCGGGCGTGGGAGCTCCGGGCCCGGAGTAGCACCCTGGAGCAACAGGTGGAGTTGCATGAGGCGGCCCTTGCGTCGATGGAGGGGGGCTCAGTCGATCTGGCAGAGCTTCAGAAATGTGAGGAGGCACTGAGGCTGGAGGCCACCGAGCGCACCCTGTAACTCGAGCGATTGGAGACGACGGAGCGCCTGGTGGCGCAGGCGGAGGATGATGTCGCCGTGAGGGAAGCCCGAGCCTCAGAAGAAGTTGATCGCCGGATGGCGGCGGCTCGCTCAAACCTCGAGTGCGAGTTCGAGGAAAGGCTGGAGCTGATCCAGGTCGAATCCGAGGGCAGGACCGCCGCCCTGAAGGCCAAGCTGGATGAAGTGATGCGGCGTGCGGACGCTGCCGGGGCCGCCCTTGGCGCGGCACAGGCGGAACTAGCTTCCTCCCGTGCCGAGGTGCTTCTTCTCCACCAAAGGGTGGACGCGGCTGAGGCCGTTGCGCGGCGGAACAAGGACGAGATACGCCAGCGGCAGACCCTGGAGCACGTGCAAAGCCCCATGCTCCGCGAGCTCCTGGAAAGAGCTAACACGGCCTTGGGTATCATCTGCGAGGCAGCCGTTGGGGAGCCTCGTGTGGTTAACTATGCTGGCAACCTTCAGTTCTTCACCGATGTGGTGACGCAGCTGGAGGCCCGTTCGGGCAGAGCCGACAGGTTGGTGGAGGAGAGGAGTCGTGCCCTACTTGGGCGTGCTATTTCTCGTGTCTTCAATCACCTTCAGAACATGGAACCCCACTTCGACTTTGATGCCGCCATCGCACCGGTACCCTTGGCAATCCGGGACAATCTGGCGAGTTGGGTGGAAGACAACATGGACGCCCTTGTTAGGGCCTTCACCGCTGATGACGACGGTGTGGTCGTAGCCACTGATGAGGGCGGAGTGGTGAACGGCCCAGGTGCCGGTGAGGGCGGAGTGGTGAATGGCCCAGCTGCTGACGGCGGCGATGTAGAAGGCGACAGCGAGGCCAGCGACGCCAGTGGCGACTGTGGAGGTGTCCCCGGGGATGCATTGGGGGATTTATCCGATTGACCGTGTGCTGTTCCTGTTTTTACCCTGTGTAGAGAGAGTTCGTGCTTGACCCAGGAGGTTGTAAGAGCATTTTGGGAGCGGGAGCCCGTCGTGTATAAACTTGCAGTTAGCGTATTTGTAGACATGGCATCACCCGTGTGCCTGCGCGAGGCGGCTGGTTCATGGCGAGCCGACTGGCTTGTTTACCTTCGACCCGCGTGTGCCCTGAGCTAGCCTGCGGAGGGCCGTGGTGTCCTGAGTGTCTCCTGAACGAGCCTGTCGAACCTGCAAGGAGAACCTCCTGAGGGGGCATGCCGACGGCAGTCTAGGCTGCGTTTATGCTGGGCCTGGCCCGGCTCGTGAGGGGCTCGCGAGGGGAGGCAGCTGAAGCTTGGACGAATGCAAAGCGGCAACCAGAACGCAAGAGATTGCTCCTTCCCCGGACACACGCAAGTTTCAAGCTCAAATCCAACTTAAATCCAAACAGGGAAAAGCAACAACCAAGGGGAAAAGCAAGAAAAGCAAAAAAAGCCGCGTCCGGCACCTAGTCTAGTCTTCGACGTATTCTCACCACCGTGGAGCTAAGTGCTGCCACTGGGCGTGGGCGGGAGCCCCCGAGGCCCGACGGCGGCTCTCCGGAGACTCCGGGACGTGTACAGCCCCACACATTATTACATGAGAGTGTTAGAGGGCGGCGAGCTTCACAGGCACTGGGCCTTCTTCACAGGTACTGGCCTTGCTTCATATCGCCAGACGAGGGCCCAGCCTTACACTCTATTGCCACCGACGACGGCCGGAGACCGTGGACGCCGCCGATGGGATAGAGCGGCCGCCAGCGGTTCCCCCGACGACCACGGGTCCTCTGCCGGGGGTAGGCCCTGGGGCACCTCCCCGGCAGAGGGCCTACCTCCTGAGGACGCCTTGCTCCGAGCGCCGCGTGGGCGAGGCTGGATCTTGACCCCTCTCCTGCAGCCCCCGGTGCCCTCCTCCCGAGGGGTGGGGAGCCACTGGATTGGGGCAGCCACCCGCTGCGACGACCTGTACCTCCTGCGATCCATGGTTAGCGTATGCCTGTTCCTGAGGGATTAGCGGTACCCGATAGTCGCTGCCTCCGGCGTGGTCAACGGGGCCTTCCCTGGGCTCCTGAAAGAGCTCAGCCTCGGGTGTTTCTTCTCCCCAGCCTGGGCCGAGGAGCTGTCCATGGTCTTCCTCCTGCGCATGTCCTTGATCCATCATGTGAGGCACATACGCCTCCGGGGCCGCCGCCCCGAATGCCTCGTCGTAGTGCCCCATGTGCCACGCAGTTCTGCTCACGGTGCCAACCTGGGAGTGGTAGCGCGGCGGCTCACCGGGACCATGGGCTGCAGTGGATCCCCCTTCGCTGGTCGGAGGCAGAGGCGGCACCGTTACTGGCTAGGCGCTGATGGCCAAGTTGGCGTTGGAGTGGCCCCGGAACCGCTCAGAGCTGTGCGGGCGCGCGTGGGGCCTCCGTGCGATCCTCCTTGGGCCTGAGGCGGCAGCTGGGTGCAGAAGGGGTGTGCCCCCGAGGCGGCGGAGCCCAGGAGCTCTGCCACCCGCTCCAGTAGCACGTCGCGGCCGCCCTCTAGCAGCCTGCATTGCAGTAGTTCTCGAGCTACCATGAGCGCGGACCTTGAGTTCGCCTGCTCTTGCCGTGAGTACGCCGCCGTGGCCGTGGCGTGGCTCGAGGCCCTCGCTGCCGACCACACCGGCCGTGGTGTGAGAGCTGGTGTCATCTGACCGCGTCACCCGTGGCCTGCCGCGCCCTGCGGACCGCGGGCTGCCTGGGACATAGGGTTGAAGTCGCCCTGGGCAAGCGGCTCTGCGTGGGCGGGCCAGGCCACCCAAGCATCAGGATTGCCCATCGGGTCGCTGGACATGATGACGATGATGCGACGGGTGGCGAAACACGAGGCGACGGAAGGCAGATTCCGACGCACCCCTACCTAGCGCACCAAATGTCGGATTTCGGGTTCCGGCAGACCCTTGCGGTTCGAACACTAGGGTGCACGCGGAGATCACACTTCCAGCCTACCCATGTCTCACCGCCTCGCCTGGATCTAAAACTACCCAAAGAACAACACAAGGGACACGAGATTTATACTGGTTCAGGCCACCATTGTGGTGTAATATCCTACTCCAGTTTGTGTTGTGGTGGATTTGCTCTGGGGCTGATGAGGAACAGTACAGGGGGAGAACAGCCTCGCGAGGGTCTATTCTTGGTTGGTGCGGTCAACTGCTAGGGGGAGTTCAGTCGCCTCTCTCTCTGTGTTTCAAGTGCCGATCTCCATTCTACCCTGTGGGTGGCTAGTCCTATTTATAGGCGAAAGCCCCGGGCCTCTTCCCAAATATTGAGCGGGAAGGGCTCCAACAATTGGCCATTTTGAAGGGGAACATCTAGTACACTTATCCTGACTAAAGTTGGTCCTCGCCTGCCAAAGACCCTGACGATGACGCTGGCTTGGGCTTCACGATGACCTCCGCTCTGCCGTCCTGCTGGTCTTGGTCTTGTTGCACCTAAATGGTTGCCTTTGCTTGATACCCTTCCGTGTGCTTGCCCCCTTTGCACCAAAGGGGAAACAAGGACTCTGCACAGGCCGGCGCGCGCCTGGCGCCCGCCTGGCCTTGGTCGTCATGGCTTGCGTCACGGGCACCTCGTGAGGTACCCCGCCTCAATCTCTCTGCCTCCTCGCGAGCCAGCCTGACGAGGCCGTGCCTGAGGAAGCCTCCCATCGTCCGCCCGGTGAGGCTTGGCCCCTCGCGAGGGTCTTGAGCATGTGTTGATGAAGATGGGCCGTACTGGGCCACTCCTTGAGCCACGCCACAGGCTGCAGGCAGGCAAGTATGGGTACCCCCGTTCCCAGAACGCCGACATAATGGGTCGGCCAAGCTAAAGGCCCAACATTCTCTGTCAAATCGGCCCGTCAATGGCCTGTCCTAAACTTGTCATCAACGTGGCCCATGGTCACTTCTGGCCCGTTAACAGTCCGCTTAGTAATTGGGCCGAATTACGGCCTGGTGTTTTTCCGGCCTGTTAAAGGTCCTGCTTCATTTGGGCCCATTTACAGGCCATCAAAACTTTCGGCCCATAAACGACTGTGAAGGATTTGGGTCATATTCGGCCATGTCTGACATTCAGCCTGTTAGAGGCCCATTATAGATTTGGGCCACTTTCGGCCTGTTGTCATTTTTGACCTGTTAATGCCGGACGAAAACCATGGGCCATATGTGGCCCAACGTCATATCGGGCCCATTAATGACCCATATTAAAATGACGATAATCTAGCCCGACCGAAGTTCTGGCCTGTTAAAGGCCCGTGTATTAGGTCGGCGCATTTACGGCCCGTTCGAATTTCGGCCTGTCAAAGATCCGCATCGTAAATGGGCCACCATTTCGGCCTGTCAAAGATCTGCATCATAAATGGGCCACTAGTGGGTTATTTGGCACAATCAGGGCCCAATCTCACTTTCAGTCTATTAAAGGACCATATTTTTTTTGGGCTCGAGATATTTACACCTATAAACGACCTATTTTTACTGCGGGCCCAAATTATGTTTAGGCCTATTAAAGGCCCACTGAGGGAGTCCTGGACTAGGGGGTATCCGGATAGCCGGACTATCATCATCGGCCGGACTCCAAGACTATGAAGATACAAGATTGAAGACTTCGTCCCATGTCCGGATGGGACTTTCCTTGGCGTGGAAGGCAAGCTTGACAATACGGATATGTAGATCTCCTACCATTGTAACCGACTCTGTGTAACCCTAGCCCTCTCCGGTGTCTATATAAACCGGAGGGTTTTAGTCCATAGGACGAACAACAATCATACCATAGGCTAGCTTCTAGGGTTTAGCCTCCTTGATCTCGTGGTAGATCCACTCTTGTACTACCCATATCATCAATATCAATCAAGCAGGAGTAGGGTTTTACCTCCATCGAGAGGGCACGAACCTGGGTAAAAACATCGTGTCCCTTGTCTCCTGTTACCATCCGCCTAGACGCACAGTTCGGGACCCCCTACCCGAGATCCGCCGGTTTTGATACCGAAATTGGTGCTTTCATTGAGAGTTCCTCTGTGTCTTCATCGATAGGCTTGATGGCTCCTTCGATCATCAACAAGAACGCAGTCCAGGGCGAGACTTTTCTCCCGGACAGATCTTCGTATTTGGCGGCTTTGCACTGCGGGCCAATTTGCATGGCCATCTGGAGCAGATCGAAAGCTACGCCCCTGGCCATCAGGTCAGATTTGGAAGTCTAAACTTCACGGCTGACATCCGCGGAGACTTGATCTTCGATGGATTTGAGCCACAGGCGAGCGTGCCGCACTGTCACGATGGGCATGATGTAGCTCTGCTGCCAGACAGTGCCCTGGAGGCCGCACACGAGTCCGCTCCGATCCTCAATTCGGAGCCGGCTGCCCAGATCGAGGACGGGTGGCTAGACACCGCCTCGAGGGCTGCTACCCCTACGGCAATGGAGCCGAATACTGACCTTGTCCCTTGTGATGCTCGTGACTCCGAGGTGCCGGACTCCGAACCTCCTGCGCCGCCTCCAATCGAATCCGATCGGGCGCTGATCATGGAGTTCACCGCCACGGACATCTTTTAACACTCACCTTTTGGCGACGTCTTGAATTCGCTAAAGTATCTCTCGTTATCAGGAGAGCCCTGTCTGAACTGCGGTCAGTACTGTTGGGATGCGGACGACGAAGAAATTCAAAGCCCACCCACCACCCACTTTATAGCCACTGTCGACAATTTAACCGACATGCTAGAGTTCGACTCCGAAGACATCGACGGTATGGACGACGATGCCGGAGACGACCAAGAACCAGCGCCTACTGGGCACTGGAAAGCCACCTCAACTCACGACATATACATGGTGGATACACCAAAAGGAAGCGATAACGAGGAACAACGGGACGCAGCGAAGGATAATTCCCCCAAAAAACAACCAAAACGGCGATGCAAGCGCCGCCCGAAGTCCCGCCTCGATAACAACTGCACCCATAATGACCCAGCCGTAGAGCAGGGAGAACCAGTGGACGACGAACATGCAACCAAGCAACCATCCGAACAGGATGAATTGGACAAGCAACCCATCCCCGGCGAAAACAACTGTCCAGACGATCTCACGCCGGACACATCACCGGAGCTTAAGGACCTTCACAAAAGGCTCATCGCCACTGCAAGAAGTTTGAAGAAGCAGAAACGGGAGCTAAAAACAGCGGAAGATGTACTCAGAATGAGATGGATCAAATTACTCAAGACCGCAGACAAATACGGCAATAGTCACCAAGCAAAGAGCAACCCGAAGCGCAAGCTATTGCCCGAATTCGACGAGGAGGCCGTAGAGCCACCACAATCAAAAAGCAAAGAGGCCGCCTGGCCGGATAGACGACCAGATGACAGGCTAAGAGCAGCAAGCGGCGCCGCACACAAGCCGGCACATGATACACATAAAGATCCTCGCAAAAAGGATGGCCCGGGCAGATCCATTTACGGGCCAAAAAAGAGGGCCCCAGGAAGCAACACAACACGCCGAGTGTTCAAAGATAACGGCACACCAAAATACAGGGGCGCCGCACACCCACTATGTTTCACCGATGAGGTACTGGATCATGAATTTCCAGCGGGTTTTAAGCCCGTAAACATAGAGGCATACGACGGAACAACAGACCCCGGAGTCTGGATCGAGGATTACATCCTACACATACATATGGCTAGAGGAGACGATCTCCATGCCATAAAATACCGACCCCTCAAGCTCAAAGGGCCAGCTCGGCATTGGCTCAAAAGCCTCCCAAAAAATACCATTGGAAGATGGGAAGAGCTCGAGGATGCGTTTAGAGCAAATTTTCAGGGGACTTATGTCCGCCCTCCGGATGCAGACGATTTAAGTCACATAACTCAACAGCCCGGAGAGTCAGCACGCAAATTCTGGAACAGGTTCCTCACCAAAAAGAACCAAATAGTCGACTATCCGGACGCTGAAGCCTTAGCATCTTTTAAACATAACGTCCGAGACGAATGGCTCGCCAGACACCTCGGCAAAGAAAAACCAAGAACAATGGCCGCACTAACGAACCTCATGACCCGCTTTTGCGCGGGAGAAGATAGCTGGCTAGCAAGATGCAGCACCAGCGACCCAAGTACATCTGAGGTCAGAGATGGAAATGGGAAATCACGACGCAGAAAAGATCAGCGCCGAAATAAAGAAAATAGCCCAAAGAACACGGCTGTCAACGCCGGATTCAAAAGCTCTCGGCCGAACAGCAAAACACTGCCTCTTAAGGACAACAGTGACGAGCTATCCAACCTAAACAAAATTTTGGATAGGATATGTCAAATCCACAGTACCCCCGGGAAGCCTGCAAACCATACCCACCGAGATTGTTGGGTCTTCAAATAGTCCGGCCGACTTAACGCTGAACACAAGGGGCTCGACACACCAAGCGAAGACGATGACGAACCCCACAAGTAGAGTGCTGGAAAACAAAAGACTTTCCCACAAGAAGTCAAAACAGTAAACTCACTTCATGTGATAATACGGAACAATAGTGCGGCACCTGCTAAAGCACATGCCGCACGGTCCACCCCAGCGGAATCCCGAGATTGGATGTCAAAACCAATTACTTTCGACCATCTGGATTACTCCAGAAGTATTTGAAACGCAGGATGGACTGCTTTGATATTCGATCCTATAATCAACGGACTACAATTTACACAAGTCCTAATGGATGGCGGCAGCGATCTAAACCTGCAATATCCAGACACAATCCGCAGAATGGGGATAGACCCTACCAAAATTCGCCATAGCAGCACTTCCTTCAAAGGGGTGATGCCAGGCCCTTACGCCAATTGCACGGGCTCCTTCTAGAAGTTGTGTTCGGTTCATCCGACAACTTCCGTCGCGAAAAGCTAATCTTTCATATCGCCCCATTTAAGAGTAGCCACCAGGCACTATTGGGACGCGAAGCTTTCGTCCGCTTTAACTCAATACCGCATTACGCGTATCTTACACTTAAAATGCCCGGTCCACGCGGCATCATCTCCTTAAAAGGTCGCTCAAGACCCCGGACACGGCTAGGCGAGTCCGGCATAAATAAACTAGGGGCTTCCTAGCTGCATACCCCTTTACAAGGGGCTGTGCGCATGAACAATGAGAGACAATAAAAGCTCAACTTTATTCATTTATTCATACTCTGTTTTAAATACATTTTTTGCACGATTCCTTTCCAGACTAAGTTCTTCCCTTTAACGGACGAACAACATGCTACACCCGTCCAGGATACAGCACAATGGAGACACAGGCGCAGACGTGCAGTAGGGACCTGTTGGAAGGATTCTTTTCAGATTAAGACCCTGCGTAAACCTTTCTTACTGTCTCTTGTTGATACACATCCCCCGGTCTCTTACCATAACCAAGGAGGAGGCTGGCGTTTGGGCATCGGCCGCGCCAGAAGTTCTTGCCCGTACCTGGACACTAGGGGCTTAGGGCATTGTTCTGCCCGTTATCATAAAGACCGAATACCTCAGGGAGTGTTCAGTGTCTCGAGTTAGGCCTTATATGCATCAGCTCCGAATCATGTCTTTGGTCAAATGTTGGGTTTGCCCGGCTCCTGTGTTTTGCTGCCTTACGTTCCGTATCATCGGCTAACGCGGAACCAGGAGAACTACTGCGATTGTGCCCTGGTTCCGCCAGGCAAGCACCTCAGTAGAGAAAGCCGAAAACTGACTGTCATGATATAGCGTGAGACTGGTCAACCACTCGATCGACTACCGGAATGTCTAGAATTCCTCCGCTTTGATGAAGGACTGTTTCCCGGTCAGGCACATACGCGCCCCGAATTCTGAGTGCGCGGTGCCCCTAGGGTCTATATCGTAGCCCCACCTTTGAACTCCTATGGCTAAGTGAAAGTGATAAAGCATTATAGTCCGGTTGCCTAGTTTGCTGCCCTACCACCTCCTTCACAGGACCAAGACGTTGGATTAAGTGTGAAAATGCGACCTTTTTGCAAACACCCGCGCACCCTGTGCTTGGGGGCTGAAGCCGAAGACTGCCATCTTTCAGGTTATATACACATATACATTAACGGCCGCACAGGAAATATTTCAGGTTATCACAGCATCAAACATAAGTTTTAACGCCTCTCCGAGGCATGGTACATGTGTAGGAATTAAAAACAGGACGGGAGCCACAACAGAGTCACTTGCCGGCGGGGGAGCCACGTGGAGCAGGTTCGCCTTGTGGAGCAGCAGGGCCGACAATGCTCCGCTTTGGCCTGGTACTGAAGGCCCGGAACTTCCCCTGCAGAGCCTCCACGTGACGTTTCCGGCCTCAGCAGCGGCAGCGGCACGCTCGCCGCTCACTGGCTCCAGCAGGCTGTCGAGGTCGATGTTGGGGTTGCGAAGATAGATGTGGGCGAAGACCCGTGTCAGTGCTGCAGAAGACAAGACGCGTGCCTCGGCCTCAGCCGTAGGGCCAAGGCCAAGGGTGACGTCGTTAAGGGCGTGAACCAGGAAAGGAAGCAGCTTGGCGGGGCCATCCTCCTCGCCGGCCAGCGGGCTCTCAAGGCTGCTCTCGTAGAGCATCTTCAGCGAAATGCGAGCCTTCTCTTCCATATCCGCGAAGGCCACGCGATTCGGCGAGAACCCGGGCCTTGCCGTCCAGTTCAACCTTCCTCGCCTCCAGCTCTTGCTCCATCACGCCTAGGCAGCCACGGCGCCTCTTGAGCTTGGCCTCCATGTCCTTGACGGCCGCCTCGCGAACCTTCATGCTTTCCTCCTGCTCTTGGCGGAGGCGGGCCTCCTTGGCAAGCTGGTTCTGCAGGCCCTTTAGCTCGCTCTCCAGCGTCTCACAGCGACCTTGGATGCTAGCTGCCTCCCCCAGGGCAGCATCGCGGGCAACCTTCGCCTCACGGACAGCCTGCTTCTCCTCGTCGCAAGCCGTCGAGGCCTGGACCAGCGCCGCCCGTATCGAAGCATCGGAGCGAATCTAGCCAGAAGCCAGCTCCAAACACCGAGCCATCAGATGGGGGTCGGCGCCCAGAAGATCCTGCCGCAGGCGGTCCAGTCCGGCACCGGCGCGATCCAGAACAGTATTCGGAGAAGTAGCAGTCGGTGGAGTAGGAGGAGAAGACGGCTCTGTGACCACTGTGCCCTGAGGTGGAACCAACGGCGCCACAGCGATAGTAGAGGCAGCGCTAAGCAAGGGCACCTCAGGAGTCGCCTGGGTCAAGGGGGTTGAGCTCGCCCCAGCAGGCTCAGCCTGGCCTCGCAAGGACGCCCGGGCAGGGGAGGCCTGTGCGTCATGATCACCTTCCTTCTTGGGCAGAGGCACTACCATGGATGGGACCTCAGGAGCTCCCTTCAGCTTCTTCGCCGCGGGCGCCAGCCTGGCCGAAGGACATGGACATCATATCTCGTTGACAGAGCAATAATCAAGATGGGAAGCAGGCACTTACAGGTCGTCGCTGGTGGACTCGAGCAGCCTCTGGCCGAACTTAAAGCCCGCAAGCCGGCTGCAAGGGTCGGCTTCAAGGTGCCCGGGAGCAGGAGGCGCGTCTGCGGATCGCCCCGGGGCCGGGGCAGAAACGCGGGGGACCAGCCCAGTCCGGTCCTTCTTCGGGATCGGGGGCAGGCTCCCGCCTCCCTGCTCATCCTCATCCTCGTCGTCGTCACTCTGGGGGAGGCGGAGAGTGCGGGACCTGCGCCGAAGGGGAGGAGCTCTTGACTCCGCCCCCGAATCAACCCCCTCTTCCGGCTCACCTCCCTCCACCTCTTCGCTGGAGTCGTCAGAGGACACGTCCACCAGGTCCTCTGGAGCCTCCACGGGCACGGGCCCGTCCCCGTTGAAGACAGGCATGGACCCCACTACCTGCTCCCAATCCTCGCGAAGGATAGGGGCATGGGAGCGCCCTCCAGCCTTGCCACGTCGTCCCCAACCAAGGACTGGAGGACCGCCGCTAGATCCTCGTCAGCCAGGACCACGGGGCTCGAGTGAGGCCTCCACATCGGAAGCGAGTACTGACGAAGCGGAGCCAGTTGATGCTCCAGGAACTCCCTCAGCAGCGACGCACCAGTCAGCTTCGCCGCCGCCACGCTGGCCGGCCTCAGATCTGCGTCCATCTTCTCCAGCACCAGCTTCGCGCAGGGATCCAGAAGCTCCACTCGGGACCAGTCGTCGGAGCTCGCGGGGTGCTCCGTGGGCAGGATCAGCCGAGGATGGATGCGCCCAGCATCCACCAAGACCCACTTGCTCTTGAAGCCCTCAATCCTCTTCCTAGGGTTTGAAATGGCGATGGCTCCTCCGTATGCGACGAAGCTCGCGCACGCGGAGGCGGAACCACGGGAGGTTCAGAGGGAGAAATAGTGGCGCAGCAAGGCCACCGAGGGCTTCACCCCAACATGGGCCTCACAATAGTAGGCGAAGATCGCCAAAAGAAGGACGGAGTTGGGATGGAGGTGCAGAGCTTGAATGTTGTAGTGGCGGAGGATAGAGAAGAAGAACTCGGAAAAGGGAGGCACCAGACCAGCAGTGATGGCGCTCACGAAGAGCGGGTAGAAGGTGCTCCCTCGACCCTCAGATACAGAAGAGCCGGCCTTGAATGCCTTCGTTCCATCGACGCCCTGCGCCTCCGCCATCCGGCGCACCAGGGCAAGGCTCGCCCCTGACACATTTGATGGGTCCAAGGCAGGCGAGTACCAAGCTCCGGCCGGGGCTTGGCGAGGCACCATGACTGGCTAGGGCACGCAGGCAGAGTAGATCTAAAGATTTTGGAAGCAGAGAGGAGAGGCGCAAGAAAGGGGATCTGAGCAGCAACTGGAGAAACTAAAGGGGGCATGGAAGATGCCGCTCTTTTATCAACTCGCGCGGTTGTAGAGGCGCACGCGTCCAATCAACCGCCACGCGACGCCCAAGGCCGCAGGCTGTTAGGGCCCGCGACGCTTCACACTTGCCCTTTCGCCTCTCTGCTCGGCCAAGTTCAGGCGCGCCGTGGGCTCGGGGGCTATTGTCGGCATTCTGGGAACGGGGGTCCCCAGACTTGCCTGCCTGCGGCCTGCGGCGTGGCTCAAAGGAGGCCCAGCACAACCCATCTTCATCAACGCAAGCTCAAGACCCTCACGAGGGGCCAAGCCTCGCGGGGCGGACGACAAGGAGCTTCCCCAGGCACAACCTCGTTAGGCTGGCTCATGGGGAGGCAGAGAGTTCAAGGCAGGGTACCTCGCGAGGTGCCCATGATGCAAGCCATGACGACCAAGGGGGCCAGTCGGGCGCCAGCCCGCGCAGTGTCATCCCTTCCTCTTTGGTGCAAAGGGAGCAGGCGCAGGCGAGAGTATCAAGCAAAGGCATCCATTTCGGTGCAACATGACCAAGACCAGCCCAACGGCTGGAAGGGAGTCATCATGGAGCCCAAGCCGGCGTCATCACCAGAGCCTTTGGCAGGCGAGGACCAACTTTAGTCAGGATAAGTGTACCCACTGTTCCCCTTCAAAATGGCCAATTGTTGGCGCCCTTCCCGCTCAATATTTGGGAAGAGGCCCAGGGCCTTCGCCTATAAATAGGACTAGCCACCCTCAGGGCAGAGGCATCTGGATCCTCATCAAGAAACCAGTAGTTAGAGCGACTGAACCCCTCTTATCAGTTCATCGCACTAGCCAAGAACAGAACCTCGCAAGGCTGTTCTTCCTTGTATTGTTCCTCATCAGCCCAAGAGGCAATCCACCACACCACACACTGGAGTAGGGTATTACACCACAATGGTGGCCTGAACCAGTATAAATCTTGTGTCTCTTGTGCTGTTCTGTTTAGTAGTTTAGGTCCCAGCGATTCGGCGAGGTGCGAGACGGCAGAGGGTTGAATCTCCATGCGCACCCCAGTGTTCGAACCTCAAGGGTTTGCCGGAACCCGAAATCCGACACACGCCGCCGCCTCGTACCGCGTCTCCTGTTTTTGTGGCCGAGACTCCCATGCCGGCAGTCGCGCCATGCAAGCAGCGACAGAAGCTGGGTGCACAAAGACCGACGAGTCGGTGGCCAGCGCCTCCGCGTCTGCCTCCATCATCTAGGAGAAGTAGCACATGGGAGGCCGCTGCCGCTTGGGACCCATGAAGGCCACCGCGGAGGCGACACCGGCGTACACAGTAGGTGTCTTGCCGGATCTTTTTGTTGCGAGGAACTTCGTCGACCCCGCATGGGCTCCACGGAAGAGGGGAATATTAGGATGAACTCGAGCCGCTGCTGGCCATGGCAAAGTAGTGGCCGGTGATGAACTCGAACCGGTGCCAGCCACCATCATCTTCGGCATTAGCCAATGATATCAGTTGGGTAGTGGGGAAGCAAGCCATCCTTTGCGCTGAAGCATATACCTCCGGGGCTCCCGACAGTCCGGTGATCATGCTGTCGGACATGAGGAACACAAATCGATCAGCGGACGACCATTTAGGCCAGGTATTATATACCTGTGCTGTCCAGAACTAGCACTGTGTAGTTCATTTGAATGTAATGAAATCCGTCATGTTTGTATGAAAATCTGGTATTTTACATGATTTCCGTCGTAGTTTATATGAAATATCAGTTTGTCTAGTACGTGTTTGCGTGAATTTTGTCCGGTTGGTTGAGTTGCTGTCATAATGTGCACGGCTACGGTCGGATGGTGTAATTTGCGGGTCGCCAGTCGGTCTGTAGGCGGCTCGGGCGGTGTTGTGGTTCAAAAAAACATAGCTCATGCGAGCTCGTCTCCAACGTGCGCGCTGGAGGATGCATGACCACCCGAGCCATTCCTCGTTCATCGGTGGCAAAGGCACCAGTGGACAAAAGGGTCACCAATATTTTGGCTACCCCGGGCAGGATCCAAACAGCCCCTCCCAGCAGATGCAAATCCCTTATTTGTCATGGAATTTTGCCATGTGTCGTTTTCATGGACTAGCAAGATGCTCGTGCATTGCACGGAACATCAAGATGCATTTTTTTACGAACTCCCGCATGCATGCAAGGGATAATTAATGTCCTCCTTTGCTAATACTACAAGGCAAACACCATTAATATTGCATCGATTAGTGTTAGTGGCCTTGTATATCTGCAAATTGTAATTTTGATAGTGGCCCCTTGTATATAAAAATGGAGGGAGAAAGATGAGAGATAAGGTGAGGAGCAGTGGGGCGTGGTGGTGACTGGTGGTCAGAATGGGTGGAGGCATGGGGATGGATGGCGCATTATGTCTAGGTTTGTATCTCTCTCACACACCCCCACGTAGGTGGGGGACATGCACAAAGAGAGGAGGTGCACGCACGGCGCACGTACTCCCGTCTCTTTCCCAACCACACCCGCGCGGGTACACGGTGGAGCTCATTTATGTACGAAAAGGCAGCCCACATGGTAATTTGTCACGTGTACTGGTTCTCCACTTGGTGGAGGGAGGATCGTCTACCACGGGTGAACAAACAAATTTCAACTTGACGTGTTATGTTAAAAAAGAGGCAAACCATGTGGGGCCTACCTTAGAGGCAAGGCTCTATACATTGGAGTACTTTCGATGTGTCCCGTCAACTCGCAGAACGAGGAGAAGCTTGCTTAGTACGCCGTCTCCCTCGCCCACGGGCGCGGTGGCTCGTAGGATGAGGTGAAGCTTGCTTACGAGTATTACTGTACGGCTTACGCCCGCTCCCTCGCCGACGCGAGGGGTGGCTCGCAGGACGAGGAGAAAATTTTACTACTCCCTTCGTTTACTCCTCGTCCCTACTACGTACCTTGGTTAGAGAGATTATCATATTGTTTGGAATATATATGTCCTTTAGTACTCCCTCCATTTACTTATACAAGGCCTCTATAAAAAAAATTCATTTTGCATCTATACAAGGCCACAAATAGTAATCAAGACAAAAGTTACTACTCCCTCCTTTCCAGTTTGTGGCTCAATTTCAAAATCTCTCCAACCAAGGTAGACGGTGAGTGGTCGAATTAATTTCGTAGTTTGCACAAGTAATTAGTACGCTCATTTTTCTCAAGAAGTGATGTTTACCGAGGCCTTAATTAGAACGAATGCATGAATGACCACTAAATTTCCATGAACTTCTAGATGCATTGGTGAGTTTCCTCTTGACACTGCTTGCATCAGGTGATCTAACGCACCTCAAAATCCAACATGTAATGGTACTACTACTAGTAGTAGAATTGAGACTTATCAAACGGAAAAACGACTGTTTTAAGAAGAGCCCTATAAACCCTAGTGGGTACGTACTCTGTAAAAACAGATTTTTCCAAAACTAAGTCGCTCCCTTCCATGAATTTTGTAGTATACTCCTCCGTCGATGCTCCCTTTCATGAATTATGTACTTCCTGTCACCGACATGTGGGACATATAGCAACCGGGTCGACGTGTCAAGCACCAAATAACAGTGCAGAACAGCAGGGGGACGCACCCCACTCGTACCGGCCCAGTAGTAGTAATGAGCAATGAGACATCAAATCACAATGCCGCACCTTCCCAGTCGGACGACGCAACCATTATTTCACACATCGGTTCGCCATCATCTCAAACCACGTAGTATTGCTTCTGCCTCAAGAGGGACACGCACATCGTCTTAGTACATCATGACACGTGGGCCCGCATGACAGGCCATGCTCCCCCGCCGATCGCTCGGTAAAATCACCTCATTTTTACCATACTTCCTCCGTATCAGTTTACGTGGCATGCACGTCGTTCTAGGTGGAGAATTTAACTGGGTATATATGTGATGAACAACACTCTAGCCTTTTTAAAAAATGTATACTTTTGTACAGTAGTATTATCGATGGATTGCGCCATGGAGTAAAAATTGAAATTAAAAAAAAGGTGGTACATATAGAGAGCGCTCATCGCCAAATTATGCATATAGTACTATTGAAAAAGCTAGTACGTGCTTAATTGGGGTGCTAAATTCTATTAAAGAAATACTAGTAGTATGTACATACTGAAGAGTTAAAGTAACGAGAAGAAACATAACATAGTTCTGCTGGGGGCTCAGCAAAACACACCCCTCAAATTAAATTTAGCACACCTGAAATTAAACTATGCAACTAATCCGGTAGACACTGCATTAGAACCACCATAAGCAACGATACTGACACCTTACTCACTCGGAGTCCTCGTACACGTCCTCGACTTCGTCCTTGTCCCTCTTCCTCTTGGCCAATACTTCTTTGCTTGAACCGCACACTTGGCTCTTGCTCTTCATCCAACCCTTGTAGATAGTGAAACAAAGGTAGTCATCCATTGCAGCGTAGTGGATGTGGTCTATATCTAGTACATTCCGCTGCCATGCATGACGATGAAACGTGTAATGAGGTTTCTCTAGTTTACCGTACGAGGGATGAACCATGGCTCCTGCCAGGGTCAGCATTGAAGGCTGGCCACCGGAGGGCAGTAGCCGATTCTTCTGGAGGTCGAAGGGGTTGCCTACAATGAGGCCTATCCGACCCAGGACTTCTTTGTCGTTCATAAAGTCTACAGTAACGAATTTGACTAAGTTGATCTCGAGTAAGTTCTTAAAATCCAGGCATTCAACGTCGGCATGGCATATGTGGTAGACCAAGCATAAGTCATGCACGCAAACCTAGATCACGGCAGACTTCTTCCTCTCTTCGTCCTTTAGATCCTTCTCTCGTCCCAGGACTGTGGTGTACTCAACATCTAGCCCAGCGACCCGCTCATCATCTGAGTTTTCTAACATGCGTCTGAAGCGAGAAAGGCATCCTTTCACCGTCGCGGAAGAACGGGTGCAGATGACGTCGAACTCATCGCTGGTGATGGTTCTAACCTTGTACTCACCGCTGATCATGGAGATTTGGGACGCCATGGATTTGGGAGGAGGGTTAGGATTAGTGGAACTGCCGTAATGTGAAAGGACGGGACGACTAGGAGCGAACCGCCGTAATATTAAAGGATGTGCTGGGATGAGTAGGAGCGAACTGCCAGCGTGCGAACGGCAGGGTAGTGGTTTTCTATTCTCCCATGATACGGGCTTCCGAGAGCCCTTGGATCTGAGATCGAACGGTTGCATGGCGTGATTCTAGACCTATGGGTGAATATCCTATCCTGGAGGGTTATTCTGCAAATTTTCAGCAACTTAGCATGCGATCGTTTGATCTCAGATCCAAGGGCTGCCAGCAGCCCGTATCATGGTCACGCCTACCACGACTGTCGCGTCGCTCACTTTGGCACCCCAATCCGTATGGAGCAGGGGGCCTTCGCACGTCAGCCCAGGATAATACCTGACGCACTACAGGTCCATGATACAGCATTCCGGGTACAAGAATATTCATCAAAGACATGTGTATATAATTACATTAGTGACGAATATAATCTTCTGGCATAGCACTAAGGCTATTTACGTGGCAGCGGAAGTCTAATAAAATGGCGGAGGAAGTCTTGATTTGGCAGCATAACACTCTGGCTGGGCTCCACAACTCACAGGACTGGCACTATTATGGCCTAGCACGACGGAACAACGAACAAATCGGGTACTACCTACAAAACTGGCATGACACGCTAGGTCAGTACATTGAATGTACTTGCAAGACAACCAAATACATAGCATCCAAACAAGCAGAAGACAAAGCAAGAACCAAGCATCTACAACAACCTATCTCATATCAGAAACTAAGCATGGCATAATATAAACCGAAGACATAAACCAAACTAACATCATGGCATCCACTAGCAGGGCAACAACATGGTATATCAATTTTACTTCTAACATGGCAATAGCAAAGCATAACATATCATCTCAATCATATTAATCAAAGCATGGCATCATGAAACTGTTCTGAAAATAAACTACCGACCATATCAAATGCGGACATAGCATGTTAACTGTATGCAACCATCTGTTCTACCATGGTTCTTTAAATGCAAAAATATTACTCATGCAATGCCACCAAACTTGTGCATTGAGTCCCTCGGACTCTCTTACCAACGGTGATCACCTCATTTCCTGATCACAAATAAAGACAAACTCGTGATCCTTATGGCGATCACAACCCGACCAACAACTAGCCCGTGATCCTTAGGCGATCACAACCCGACCAACATCTGGCCCGTGATCCTTACGGCGATACAACCCAACCAACATCTGGCCCGTGATCCTTACGGCGATCACAACCACATTAATCAGCTTAATTATTTTAGGTTTATCCTCCATTTCGACCAAGACCTGATAGTGTACCCTACTATGAACTTATGCCCATGACCGAGGACGCGGCTATCGATAGTTTAAATACACTCTGCAGAGGTAGCGCACTGTACCCACACTACGAAACCCATGGCTACGCACTCCCATTCGGGTGAACCAACGGCATTCCGACGAAACCGATCTACTGTCATGACACTCTCCCAGCCATTTCGACTCACTCCCCACTGGGCTAGTCCTGGGTGGCCCCGTGTCTACCTCCAAACACCTCGACCACGGTCGTGGCCACGATCCACTCTGGGAACCGGCACCAAAACTTAACTTAACAACGGGCTCACAAGGTTATGGTCTGCCTACCTGATCAGGGTGGCGCACGCCCATAACCTTCCCTAGTTGGAGGCACCGACCGGAGGCACGACAATAGACTGCATTAAGGCCGTCCCATACTGGAAAATGTGGTTGCACTTGGAAAAAGTTCGATTTGGCGGCACTATGACTCGATCCCATCAATGACGGAGGGGTTTTATTATTAAGTCGTATTATTATATTCTCCATCATAAATCATCATACCAGCATTTTAACATGAATGCAACAATGAGCATACATCATACAAAAGCTTCAACAACACATCGGACTTCTCAAGTGAACACTTACAGCATAAAGAACATGACAATACCAAGTACTAACATATCCATGGTGCATTACCATCATCATAGCATTTTATAATGATGACATGAAAATAAATTAGAGTAGTGACATGGCTTCATCAATAACAACATTCTAATTATCATGGCAAGAAGTAGCATGAAAACACAAGCATGCATGACAGGCATAACGGAATAACTGCAGATGAAAACGAGAAGAAATAACTACAACTACACACACACAAGGTGCAAGCAAAGTCAACATGCAAGTTCAGGGGTCATGATAAGAGGTTGGCTTGCCTGGGGGTCGATAAATACTCCAGGAAGAAGTGAGAAACGACCGCGGAAAAATTTGCCGGAAACAGTTCTCTCTCGGAGGGGGCTATTTATGGACAACGGCAAAGTGGTCATTTTCACAGTGTTAAACCATAGTGAAAATGATGGGAACGGAACGGGCTCGACGAGACGAAGACGTGGGCATTGGATTTACCTCAATCGGAGTTACGGGTGAGAAGATACAGACGGTTGAAGTTCAGGGACCTATCGGTGAAAATATTTCAGCAAACAGGCCCCTGGAGGAAGAAAATTGATCGCGCATTTTCTGGAATACGTCTTCGGTCCAGAGAAACGGCTGCATGGAGGGAACTTTCACTTGAGTGACGTGGCGTGGACTGGTTCAAAGGGCAGAGGCGGGGCCGGGCTGTTGAGTCCCTGCCAGGTGGGGTCGCATGGCCCGCCTGGCCAGGTCAACGCCCACCTGGCCGGCTTCTTCTCCACTCGATGCGCTCGACCGGCCGACGCAGACGCCTGCCCCGACGGCGCTCACCGGCGCGTTCGGCCACGGCAGGCGACGGGCGACCTATCCACGAGATCAGGAGGAGGAGGGGCATCGGCTGGTGGTGCTAGCTTCCGTCGAGGAGCACCAGGGAGGGAGCTGCATGGTCCGCGGCGGAGAGGGCTTTGGCCGCCGGCGTGGATGGAGCTACGGTGGGGGAAACTGGTGGGCGGCGAGCTGGGGAGGTTCTCTGGGGTGTGGCGCATCCATCCATGAGCTCGGACAGGGCAGGGGATGGCCGGAGGGAGGGGTTCGGCAAGAACTGGCCGAGGGGATCGGCGGCGGCTATGGCAATGAGGAGAGCATGGGGAGCTCCTGGAGCTTAGGGAGGAGGCTAGGGAGGATTGGGGGACTGCGAGGGGGCTCGGGAGCTGCTTAAATAGCCGCGGAGGAGCTCGAGGGAGGAGGGGAGGAAGTGGCACG
Organism: Triticum aestivum; assembly: GCF_018294505.1. Taxonomy (NCBI): domain Eukaryota; kingdom Viridiplantae; phylum Streptophyta; class Magnoliopsida; order Poales; family Poaceae; genus Triticum; species Triticum aestivum. Next base: position 231,431,824 of record NC_057801.1, read on the forward strand.
CAGCGGGCGACATGCCGCGCATCGGCGACGGTGCAGTCGTCGGGAGTCGCGGCCAGGGCTCACGGGAGGCAGTGGGAAAGCGACGAGGAGGGTCACAACGAGCACCAGAGGCTCACGGAGACGAGGGGCACTCGTGGACGAGAGGGAGAAGAAAACAGAAGAGAGGAAGAAGACGATGGCCACGAGCGCACACTGTCGACCTTTGGCACGGCTCGTCGGAGAAGCAAACGGAAGGGGAGCGGGGTCCAGGAGAACGGCGACGACGATGCGGAGCTGCTAGACATTAATGACGAGGCCAGGGACGGTCGGAGCAGCACTACCGACGAGAACAGTGGCTAGACCACCGTTTGGCTGGCTGCACGCATGGTCACCACTGGCATGGCGTGCTCTGCAGATTTTACCGAGGTTAAACCATGTCTACTGCGTAGTCCTTCAAAGATGGATTATTATTATGGTAAAGAGGCAAGCAGAGACAAAGGGAGATGAGTAAAACAAGCTCCACAAGTTTTCTGTTGCAAACTTGGCAACTTGCTGGAGATAAAACCAGAGATGGTAAATGGTAGAATTGATGTCGGGCAGGCTTAGGGTAGCAAGGACTACGGTTCTGGGAGTTTTGAGGTCATTAGGACAAATATTTAGCATAGTTGCTTAACAACTGCTAAAAAATGTCCAGAAAGCAAATGATGATGAAGCACTCACCAGGAGGGTTGGATAGAGCTATAACTTGGCAAATCCTCATGATTTGGTGCTAAGTAGATGCTGTAAAAAGATCAGCCCAAATGGACTTGCCAAATTGGTACTTTCTTCACAAGCATTACTTTGGACCAGAAACTTGAGAAAATCCTAGGAAAATATTGGCTAAATAAAATTAGTCAAACTCTTGGGTAAGTGGGTTATATGGATAGGAGAAGGCTTGGAATTATTTTCAGCCATAACGGAGCAAGATAAAATGTACTTGCTTCACAAACTGAAAATTTGGACAGAAAGCAAGAATTGCTCCTGTGCTCACATAACTCAATGAAATGAGATGAATTTGGGTGAAGGCTGATGATTTGGGATACTTGAAAGGATGGCAAAGTTTCATCCCATTTGGAAACTGTATGAAGGTACTTCCTTCACAAAGTGACAATCTGGTCAGAACATTTGAAAAATTGCACATGGAGCTAGGATGATTGGATTGACCTCATCTTTGGTATCCATGGGTTATTTATCAATATTAATCACCCTAGCAATTTGCAGCTCGAAAGGAATTAGGAATAAGTGTAGGACCTTGAAGTATGTCTAGAGGGGGGGTGATTAGACTACTTGACCAATTAAAAACTTAACCTTTTGCCAATTTTAGAGTTTGGCAGATTATAGTTATCTTAGGACAAGTCAAGCAATCATCACACAATTTCAAGCAAGCATGCAAAGAGTATATAGGCAGCGGAAATTAAAGCATGCAACTTGCAAGAAAGGTAAAGGGAAGGGTTTGGAGGATTCAAACGCAATTGGAGACACGGATGTTTTTGGCGTGGTTCCGATAGGTGGTGCTATCGTACATCCACGTTGATGGAGACTTCAACCCACAAAGGGTAATGGTTGCGCGAGTCCACGGAGGGCTCCACCCATGAAGGGTCCACGAAGAAGCAACCTTGTCTATCCCACCATGGCCGTCACCCACGAAGGACTTGCCTCACTAGCGGCAGATCTTCACGAAGTAGGCGATCTCCTTGCCCTTACAAACTCCTTGGTTCAACTCCACAATCTTGTCGGAGGCTCCCAAGTGACACCTCACCAATCTAGGAGACACCACTCTCCAAGAGGTAACAAATGGTGCGTTGATGATGAACTCCTTGCTCTTGTGCTTAAAATGATAGTCTCCCCAACACTCAACTCTCTCTCATAGGATTTGGATCTAGTGGAAAGAAGATTTGAGTGGAAAGCAACTTGGGGAAGGCTAGAGATCAAGATTCATATGGTAGGAATGGAATATCTTGGCCTCAACACATGAGTAGGTGGCTCTCTCTCGGAAATGGTAAGTTGGAAGTGTAGGTTTAGTCTGATGGCTCTCTCCACGAATGTAGAGGAGGTGGAGGGGTTTATATAGCCTCCATAGAAAATCTAACCGTTACACATAATTTACCAAACTCGGTGGGACCGATTCAACAGACTCGGTCGGACCGATTTAGCAAACCTAGTGACCGTTAGGATTTTTGGTGGGACTGACATGCAACTCAGTGATACCGATTCGGTTAGGGTTAGGGCATGACGTAATCTCGGTAAGACCGATTACACAAACTCGGTGAGACCGATTTTGGTAATAAGCTTTCCAGAGAGTTGGTCAGGTAAACTCAGTGGGACCGATTTGCTCTTTTCAGTGAGACTGAATTGTTACAAAAGGGAAACAGAGAATTTACATTGCAATCTCGGTGGGACCGATCGCTCACTTCGGTTAGACCGAAACGTTACGAAGGGAAACAGAGATATTACAATCGCATCTCGGTGAGACCGAGATCCCTATCGGTAAGACCGATTTGCTTAGGGTTTGTGGCAATGGCTATGACTTTTGAAATCGGTGGCGCCGGATAGGAAGAATCGGTGTGACCGATTTTGGCTTTAGGTTTAGGTCATTTGTGGATGTGGGAAAGTAGCTGAGGGTTTTGGAGCATATCACTAAGCACATGAAGCAAGAGGCTCATTAAGCAACACCTCATCCCTCCTTGATAGTATTGGCTTTTCCTATAGACTCAATGTGATCTTGGATTACTAAAATATAAAATGAAGACTCTTGAGCTTTTGAGCTTGAGCCAATCCTTTGTCCTTAGTATTTTGAGGGATCCACTTTCATCATCCATGCCATGCCATTCATTGAGCTTTCCTAAAATAATAGTCTTGGAATAGCATTAGCTCAATGAGCTATATGTTGTTATGAATTACCAAAACCACCTAGGGATAGTTGCACTTTCAATCTCCCCCTTTTTGGTACTTGATGACAACATATAGATCAAAGCTTCGACAAATGATAATAAGATTGAACAACATCGTCGCTTTGAGAAGTATGTGATAAGCAAGAGCTCCCCCTAAATTTGTGCATGGTTTAAGATTTGCTTTGGACTGCAAATGCACAATGAATTAGGCTCATGGGTTACTCTTCGATGTCACATACATCTTGGTGGAGCACTCAAAATAATAAAGATTGAATACATTGCACTCATCACCAAGCAAGGTGAATGATCACATAGGATAGATAAGATAATATCATCAAACACGCATAAGAGTAGCTTATGATCAAACACATGATCATCAATGTCTCACAACATAGTATCTCAAGCAATCAAAAACAAACAAGTTTAACCACCAAATCAAAGCAAGAGAGAACAAAAGCAACACTCTCTCTCTCAAAGCATATGATCTATACATTTTTCTCCCCCTTTGGCAACAAGTTACCAAAAAGTTCATAGAAAATGCATAGTGTTGGGGAACGTAGCAGAAATTCAAAATTTTCCAACGTGTCACCAAGATCTATCTATGGAGAAACCAGCAATGAGGGGAAGGAGAGTGCATCTACATACCCTTGTAGATCTCTAAGCGGAAGCGTTCAAGAGAACGGGGTTGAAGGAGTCGTACTCGTCATGATCCAAATCACCAGAGATCCTAGTGCCGAACGAACGACACCTCCGCGTTCAACACACGTACAGCCCGGTGACGTCTCCCACGCCTTGATCAAGCAAGAAGAGAGGGAGAGGTTGAGGAATACGCCATCCAGCTGCAGCACAACGGCGTGGTGGTGATGGAGGAGCGTGGCTATCCTGCAGGGCTTCGCCAAGCACCGCAGGAGAGGAGGAGTAAGAGAGGTAGGGCTGCGCCAAGAGGGAGGAGTTCTCGTGTGTTGGGCGGACCCAAAACACCCACTATTTATAGGAGGAGGGGAGGGGGCTGCGCCCCCTCTAGGGTTCCCTCCCTAGGGGTGGCGGCAGCCCCCAGATGCCATCTGGTGGCGGCCAGAAGGGGGAGAGGGGGGAGGCGCACCTAGGGTGGGCCTTAGGGCCCATCTGCCCTAGGGTTTGCCCCCTTCCCCACATCCCTGCGCCTTGGGCCCTGTGGGGGGGGGCGCACCAGCCCACCTGGGGCTGGTCCCCTCCCACACTTGGCCCATGCAGCCCTCCAGGGTTGGCGGCACCACTTGGTGGACTCCCGGGACCCTCCCGGTGGTCCCGGTACGTTACCGGAAAAACCCGAAACTTTTCCGGTTAACAAAACAGGACTTCCCATATATAAATCTATACCTCCGGACCATTCCGGAACTCCTCGCGGCATTCGGCATCTCATCCGGGACTCCGAACAACATTCGGTAACCACATACAAACTTCCTTTATAACCCTAGCGTCATCGAACCTTAAGTGTGTAGACCCTACGGGTTCGGGAGACATGTAGACATGACCGAGACATTCTCCGGTCAATGACCAGCAGCGGGATCTGGATACCCATGTTGGCTCCCACATATTCCACGATGATCTCATCGGATGAACCACGATGTCAAGGACTGAATCGATCCCGTATACAATTCCCTTTGTCTAACGGTATTGTACTTGCCCGAGATTCGATCGTCGGTATACCTATACCTTATTCAATCTCGTTACCGGCAAGTCTCTTTACTCGTTCCATAACACATCATCCTGTGATCAACCCCTTGGTCACAATGTGCACATTATGATGATGTCCTACCGAGTGGGCCCAGAGATACCTCTCCGTTTACACGGAGTGACAAATCCCAGTCTCAATTCGTGCCAACCCAACAGACACTTTCCGAGATACCTGTAGTGCACCTTTATAGCCACCCAGTTACGGTGTGACGTTTGGTACACCCAAAGCATTCCTACGGTATCCGAGAGTTGCACAATCTCATGGTCTAAGGAAAAGATACTTGACATTAGAAAAGCTTTAGCATACGAACTACGATCTTTGTGCTAGGCTTAGGATTGGGTCTTGTCCATCACATCATTCTCCTAATGATGTGATCCCGTTATCAATGACATCCAATGTCCATGGTCAGGAAACCATAACCATCTATTGATCAATGAGCTAGTCAACTAGAGGCTTACTAGGGACATGGTGTTGTCTATGTATCCACACATGTATCTGAGTTTCCTATCAATACAATTATAGCATGAATAATAAATGATTATCATGAACAAGGAAATATAATAATAACTAATTTATTATTGCCTCTAGGGCATATTTCCAACAGTCTCCCACTTGCACTAGAGTCAATAGTCTAGTTCACATCGCCATGTGATTAACACTCACAGGTCACATCACCATGTGACCAACATCCAAAGAGTTTACTAGTGTCACTAAACTAGTTCACATCATCATGTGATTAAGACTCAATGAGTTCGGGGGTTTGATCATGTTTTGCTTGCAAGAGAGGTTTTAGTCAACGGGTCTGCAACATTCAGATCCGTATGTACTTCGCAAATCTCTAGGTCATATTGTAAATGCTGCTTCCACGCTCCACTTGGAGCTATTGAAATGGTTGCTCCACTATACGTATCCGGTTTGCTACTCAGAGTCACTCGGATAGGTGTTAAAGCTTGCATCGACGTAACCCTTTACGCCGAACTCTTTATCACCTCCATAATCGAGAAACATGTCCTTATTTACTCCAAGGACAATTTTGACCATTGTCCAATGATCCATTCCTGGATCATTCTTATACCCCTTGACTGACTCATGGCAAGGCACACTTCCGGTGCAGTACACAGCATAGCATATGTAGAGCCTACGTCCAAAGTATAGGGGACGACCTTCGTCCTTTCTCTCTTTTTTGCCGTGGTCGAGCTTTAAGTCTTAACTTCATACCTTACAACTCAGGCAAGAACTCCTTCTTTGACTGATCCATCTTGAACACCTTCAAGATCATGTCAAGGTATGTGCTCATTTTGAAAGTACCATTAAGTGTTTTTGATCTATCATTATAGATCTTGATGCTCAATGTTCAAGTAGCTTAATCCAGGTTTTCCATTGAAAAACACTTTTCAAATAACCCTATATGCTTTCCAGAAATTCTACATCATTTCTGATCAACAATATGTCAATAACATATACTCATCAGAATCTATAGTGCTCCCACTCACTTCTTTGGAAATACAAGTTTCTCATAAACTTTGTATAAACCCAAAAATCTTTGATCATCTTATCAAAGTGCATATTCCAACTCCGAGATGCTTACTCCAGTCCATGGAAGGATCGCTGGAGCTAGCATACCTTTTAGCATCCTTAGGATCGACAAAACCTTTCTGATTGTATCACATACAACCTTTCCTTACGAAAACTGGTAAGGAAACTCGTTTTGACATCCATCTGCCAGATTTCATAAATGCAGCTAATGCTAACATGATTCCGACGGACTTTAAGCATCGCTACGGATGAGAAAATCTCATCGTAGTCAACTCCTTGAACTTGTGAAGAACTCTTCGCCACAAGTCGAGCTTCATAGATGGTGACATTACCATCCACTTCCGTCTTCTTCTTAAACATCCATTTATCTCAATGGCTTGCCGATCATTGGGCAAGTCCACCAAAGTCCATGCTTTGTTCTGATACATAGATCCTATCTCGGATTTCATGGCTTCTAACCATTTGTCGGAATTTGGGCCCACCATCGCTTCTCCATAGCTCGTAGGTTCATTGTTGTCTAGCAACATGACCTTCAAGACAGGATTACTGTACCACTCTGAAGCAGTACGCATCCTTGTCACCCTACGAGGTACGGTAGTGACTTGATCCGAAGTTTCATGATCACTATCATAAGCTTCTACTTCAATTGTTGTAGGTGCCACAGGAACAACTTCCTGTGCCCTGCTACACACTAGTTGTAGTGATGGTTCAATAACCATATCAAGTCTCCACCATCCTCCCACTCAACTTTTCGAGACAAACTTTTACTCGAGAAAGGACCAGATTCAAGAAACAATCCATATTGCTTTCGCATCTGAATTAGGAGGTATACCCAACTGTTTTGGGTGTCCTATGAAGATGCATTTTATCCGTTTTGGGTTCGATCTTATCAACCTGAAACTTTTTCACATAAGCCTCGCAGCCCCAAACTTTTAAGAAACGACAACTTAGGTTTCTCCACAGTTCAAACGGTGTCGTCTCAACGGAATTACGTGGTGCCCCATTAAAGTGAGTGCGGTTGTCTCTAATGCCTAACCCATGAACGATAGTGGTAATTTGATAAGAGACATCATGGTACGCACCATATCCAATAGGGTGCAACTATGATGTTCGGACACACCATCACACTATGGTGTTCCAGGCGGTATTAATTGTGAAACAATTTCCACAATGTCTTAATTGCGTGCCAAAGCTCGTAACTCAGATACTCATCTCTATGATCATATGATAGACATTTTATCCTCTTGTCACGATGATCTTCAACTTCACTCTGAAATTACTTGAACCATTCAATAATTCAGACTTGTGTTTCATCAAGTAAATATACTCAAATCATCCGTGAAGTAAGAACATAATGATATCCACTGCGTGCCTCAGCACTCATTGGACTGCACACATCAAAATGTATTACTTCCAACAAGTTTCTTTCTTGTTCCATTTTACTGAAAAATGAGGCTTTCAGTCATCTTGCCCATGTGGTATGATTTGCATGTCTCAAGTGATTCAAAATCAAGTGAGTCCAAACGATCCATCTGCATGGAGTTCCTTCATGCGTATACACCAATAGACATGATTCGCATGTCTCAAACTTTTCAAAAACGAGTGAGTCCAAAGATCCATCAATATGGAGCTTCTTCATGCGTTTTATACCAATATGACTTACATGGCAGTGCCACAAGTAAGTGGTACTATCATTAATATCTTATATCTTTTGGCATGAAAATGTGTATCACTACGATCGAGATTCAATAAACCATTCCTTTAGGTGCAAGACCATTGAAGGTGTTATTCAAATAAATAGAGTAACCATTATTCTCCTTAAATGAATAACCGTATTGCGATAGACATAATCCAATCATGTCTATGCTCAATGCAAACACCAAATGACAATTATTCAGGTTTAATACTAATCTTGATGGTAGAGGGAGCGTGCGATGTTTGATCACATCAAACTTGGAAACACTTCCAACACATATCGTCAGCTCACCTTTAGCTAGTCTCCGTTTATTCCGTAGCTCTTTTATTTCGAGTTACTAACACTTAGCAACCGAACCGGTATCTTAATACCCTGGTGCTACTAGGAGTACTAGTAAAGTACACATTAACATAATCTATATCCAATATACTTCTATCAACCTTGCCAGCCTTCTCATCTACCAAGTATCTAGGGTAATTCTGCTCCAGTGGTTGTTCCCCTTATTACAGAAGCACTTAGTCTTGGGTTTGGGTTCAACCTTGGGTTTCTTCACTAGAGCAGCAGCTGATTTGTCGTTTCATGAAGTATCCCTTCTTGCCCTTGCCCTTCTTGAAACTAGTGGTTCCACCAACCATCAACAATTGATGCTCCTTCTTGATTTCTACTTTCGCGGTGTCGAACATCGCGAATACCTCAAGGATCATCATATCTATCCCTGATATGTTATAGCTCATCACGAAGCTCTAGCAGCTTGGTGGCAATGACTTTGGAGAAACATCACTATCTCATCTGGAAGATCAACTCCCACTCGATTCAAGTGATTGTTGCACTCAGACAATTTGAGCACAAGCTCAACGATTGACCTTTTCTGCCTTAGTTTGTAGGCTAAGAAAATTGTCGGAGGTCTTATACCTCTTGACGTGGGCACGAGCCTGAAATCCCAATTTCAGCCCTCGAAACATCTCATATGTTCCGCGACGTTTTGAAAAACGTCTTTGGTGCCTCAACTCTAAACTGTGTAACTGAACTATCACGTAGTTATCAAAACATGTATGTCCGATGTTCGCAACATCCACAGACGACGTTTGGGGTTCAGCACACTGAGCGGTGCATTAAGGACATAAGCTTTCTATTGTCTGCATAATCGCTACTGTCAATTTTCAACTATATTTTCTCTAGGAACGTATCTAAATACTGGAACTAAAGCGCGAGCTTACGACATAATTTGCAAAGCTCTTTTGACTATGTTCAGGATAATTAAGTTCATCTTATGAACTCCCATGGAGATAGACATCCCTCTAGACATCTAAGTGATTACATGCTCTGAGTCAACTAGGCCGTGTCCGATCATCACATGAGACGGACTAGTCATCATCGGTGAACATCTTCATGTTGATCGTATCTACTATACGACTCATGCTCGACCTTTCGGTCTCTATGTTCCGAGGCCATGTCTTTACATGCTAGGCTCGTCAAGTTAACCCTAAGTGTTTTTGCATGTGTAAAACTGTCTTACACCTGTTGTATGTGAACGTAAGGATCTATCACACCCGATCATCACGTGGTGCTTCGAAACGACGAACTTTAGCAACGGTGCACAGTTAGGGGAGAACACTTCTTGAAATTGTTGTAAGGGATCATCTTATGTACTACCGTCGTTCTAAGCAAATAAGATGCATAAACATGATAAACATCACATGCAATCAAAAAGTGACATTATATGGCCAATATCATTTTGCTCCTTTTGATCTCCATCCTCGGGGCTCCATGATCATCATCGTCACCGGCATGACACCATGATCTCCATCATCATGATCTCCATCATCGTGTCTCCATGAAGTTGTCTCGCCCACTTATTACTTCTACTACTATGGCTATCGGTTAGCAATAAAGTAAAGTAATTACATGGCATTGTTAAATGACACGCAGGTCATACAATAAATAAAGACAACTCCTATGGCTCCTGCCGGTCGTCATACTCATCGACATGCAAGTCATGATTCCTATTACAAGAACATGATCAATCTCATACATCACATATCATTCATCACATTCTTCTTGGCCATATCACATCACATAGCATACCCTGCAAAAACAAGTTAGACATCCTCTAATTGTTGTTTGCATGTTTTACGTGGCTGCTATGGGTTTCTAGCACGAACATTTCTTACCTACGCAAAAACCACAACGTGATATGTCAATTGCTATTTACTCTTCATAAGGACCCTTTTCATCGAATCCGTTCTGACTAAAGTGGGAGAGACTGGCACCCGCTAGCCACCTTATGCACCAAGTGCATGTCAATCGGTGGAACCTGTCTCACGTAAGAGTACGTGTAAGGTCGGTCCGGGCCGCTTCATCCCACAATACCCTCGAAACAAGATTGGACTAGTAACGGTAAGCATATTGAACAAAATCAACGCCCACAACTACTTTGTGTTCTACTCATGCAAAGAATCTACGCATAGACCTAGCTCATGATGCCACTGTTGGGGAACGTAGCAGAAATTCAAAATTTTCCTACGTGTCACCAAGATCTATCTATGGAGAAACCAGCAATGAGGGGAAGGAGAGTGCATCTACATACCCTTGTAGATCGCTAAGCGGAAGCGTTCAAGAGAACGGGGTTGAAGGAGTCGTACTCGTCGTGATCCAAATCACCAGAGATCCTAGTGCCGAACGGACGGCACCTCCGCGTTCAACACACGTACAGCCCGGTGACGTCTCCCACACCTTGATCCAGCAATAAGAGAGGGAGAGGTTGAGGAAGACGCCATCCAGCAGCAGCACAACGGCGTGGTGGTGATGGAGGAGTGTGGCTATCCTGCAGGGCTTCGCCAAGCACCGCGGGAGAGGAGGAGTAAGAGAGGTAGGGCTGCGCCAAGAGGGAGAGGTTCTCGTGTGTTGGGCAGCCCCAAAAGCCCCACCATTTATAGGAGGGGAGGGGGCTGCGCCCCCTCTAGGGTTCCCTCCCCAGGGGTGGCGGCAGCCCCCAGATGCTATCTGGTGGCGGCCAGAAGGGCGAGAGGGGGGAGGCGCACCTAGGGTGGGCCTTAGGGCCCATCTGCCCTAGGGTTTGCCCCCTTCCCCACTTCCCTGCGCCTTGGGCCTTGTGGGGGGGGGGGGCGCACCAGCCCACCTGGGGCTGGTCCCCTCCCACACTTGGCCCATGCAGCCCTCCAGGGTTGGTGGCCCCACTTGGTGGACCCCCGGGACCCTCCCGGTGGTCTCGGTACGTTACCGGAAAAACCCGAAACTTTTCCGGTGACCAAAACAGGACTTCCAATATATAGATCTTTACCTCCAGACCATTCCGGAACTCCTCGTGACATCCGGGATCTCATCCAGGACTCCGAACAACATTCGGTAACCACATACAAACTTCCTTTATAACCCTAGCGTCATCGAACCTTAAGTGTGTAGACCCTACGGGTTCGGGAGACATGTAGACATGACCGAGACGTTCTCCGGTCAATGACCAGCAGCGGGATCTGGATACCCATGTTGGCTCCCACATATTCCACGATGATCTCATCGGATGAACCATGATGTCAAGGACTCAATCGATCTCGTATACAATTCCCTTTGTCTAACGGTATTGTACTTGCCCGAGATTCGATCGTCAGTATACCGATACCTTGTTTAATCTCGTTACCGGCAAGTCTCTTTACTCGTTCCTTAACACATCATCCCGTGATCAACCCCTTGGTCACATTGTGCACATTATGATGATGTCCTACCGAGTGGGACCAGAGATACCTCTCTGTTTACATGGAGTGACAAATCCCAGTCTCGATTCGTGCCAACCCAATAGACACTTTCGAAGATACCTGTAGTGCACCTTTATAGCCACCTAGTTACGTTGTGACGTTTGGTACACCCAAAGCATTCCTATGGTATCCCGGAGTTGCACAATCTCATGGTCTAAGGAAAAGATACTTGACATTAGAAAAACTTTAGCATAAGAACTACGATCTTTGTGCTAGGCTTAGGATTGGGTCTTGTCCATCACATCATTCTCCTAATGATGTGATCCCGTTATCAATGACATCCAATGTCCATGGTCAGGAAACCATAACCATCTATTGATCAACGAGCTAGTCAACTAGAGGCTTACTAGGGACATGGTGTTGTCTATGTATCCACACATGTATCTGAGTTTCCTATCAATACAATTATAGCATGGATAATAAACGATTATCATGAACAAGGAAATATAATAATAACTAATTTATTATTGCCTCTAGGGCATATTTCCAACACATAGTGCTAGATCGACTCTCGGGCTTGATCTTCAGGTGGTGGTGTCCGGATAACTTCAAGAACGAAGGCTTCAGTTGAAGTAGAGGGTGCTGGAGTTGATGCTGGAGCTGGTTGCACTAGAGTAGTAGGGGCTGTAGCTGGTGTAGAAGATGTTGCTCTGGTGTCTGTCACAGGCACTGCAACTTACCTCTAGGCTCTAGGCACTCTGGCAAACACATTAGTGGTAGTCTTGCCCTGCCTCTCCTGCATGTCATCCTGCAGCTGCTCCACAACTGACTGAATCTCAGTTACCTTGACATATAGATCATGGAATTTTAGTTCCATGATTCTTTCCAAGCTCTCCTGATTCTGAGTGAGGGTGGCCAATCCCTTCTCAATCCTCAGTGTTGATACTATTAAGTAACCAAGCTGCTCCTGCTTGTTCTTCAAGAAATACTCAGATGCCTCCTCTTGAGTTGGCATCCTGGCAGCCTTCTCCTTCCTTGCCTTCTCCTTCTTCTCTTGAGGTTGAACTGATGATGGATCATTCTCATTCATGACAACTTGATAGTCCTCAAAGTTTGGATAAAGTGGAAAATGTTCCTTATCCAATTGATATTTTCCTGTGCCCATCTTTGAGTTAATCAACTCCTGAATCTGAGGGGCATATCCATAGCTCCTCTTCTGATCTACTGTAGTCCTCTTAATGGTTTCAACCACAAGGCTCATGACTTTGAACTTTTGTGGCACATCAAACACATGCAACATGTTGACTGCATGCCCTTTGATCATGTTGTGGTCACCAGACTTGGGCAATAGAGTGTGCCTTAGGATCCAATTGATAGTTGGCAGCCCTGACAGAAGGAAGTGGACTGACCCAAACTTATGTGTCTCAGCAGCTTTGTCTGGGATCTCCTTGTACATGTGTGCCATGGAGTTGTGGTCCATCTTCTTCTTGGCATAAATATCCAGGTCATCATGATTTTCCTTGGGGCATTGATCAGACTTGCCCATTCCTCAACAGTGGACTGGTACCTTGTACCTTGAGACATCCAAACTATCCTCCCATCTGGATAGAAGTGTGTTGTGGAGTAGAATTGCATGATAAGTTCATCATTCCAGTTGGTGAGCTTTTGCCCAACAAAATCAGCAACTCCACAAGCAACAAAACTGTCTTGCACTCCAGGATAGTGCTCTTCATTTTCCTTGATGTAGGTCCAGTCGACCCATCTCATATCACATACTATGGGCTTCTTGTCCAACAAGATTGTCTCATAGAAGTCCTGCTGTTCCTTTGTATGGAACCTGTAATCAACAACAGTTCTTCTCCTTGAGGCATATGGATCTTCCATCCTCCATATCCTCAACCCTGAGTCCTTCCTGATCCTCATGTCCTTAGCCATAGGATGGACATCATTGTGGTCTGGTATCTTGGGCTTGAGCTTCCTTAGGACCTGTCCTTCTTGATATTCCTCATCAGCAACGTTAGGCACTGGGGCCTTGTTCTTCTCAGCAGCTGGAATACTCCTGGTATTCCTCTTAGGTGCAAGCTTGGCCTTGGGGGCAGCTTTGGGTGCATCCTTGGGCTTAGATGTTGCAGCCCCTGATCTAATAGCATCACCCATAAGCTTTGGTGCCTTGGGTGCTGGTGCAGCAACCTCTTCTTCCTCTTCATAGTCTCTTCTCATTGAGGGCTTTCCAAGAACCTGGGCAGTTGTGGTTCTTGCTCTCTTCTTCTTCTTATTCTGAGCAGCTTCATCCTCTGACTCTATGGTAAACTTCATTGTCTCTCCAGTGGGAACTTTTTTGGGTTTGGAAAATGTGACTTTCTTTTCAGGTGCCTCTTTGAGTTCTGACTGTTCTGGCACTTGAGTGGACCTTCTGGCCTTGGGCATAGGTGTCCTCTTTGCAGGATACTTTCTTGTTCAGTCCAGGCTTTGTATTCTTTGCTGAGCCATACTCCTTTTTGAGCACTACTTTCTTGGAAGTAGCCTCATCCTCTTCAGCTCTATAGTCCTCATCTTCAGAGTCTGAAGTTCTCTTCCTCCTTTGCCTGGTAGCAGCCTTAGGCAGGTTGCTTGGAGTGCTTCTGCTCCCATCATCTGAAGAACTTGAGGGACTAGTGCCCTTACTCATGTCAATCTGCTCTTCTGACCTGTTCTGGCTGTCACTCTGGTCTGACATGCTGCAAACACTGACTGCTGACCCTGTGAAGAGTTATAGATGAGATAGAGTGGATGAGCATCACAAAATGCAGAGATTTTTGCAAAAGAATGATCAAAAATTCAGTTTTAGTTTTCCACAGAAAGCATTTTGGATCAACCGATTTTCAAACTCGGTGATACTGAAGCAGTTTTGGAACCTAAACTGATGAACTCGGTCGGACCGAGTCACAGTTCGGTGGCACTGAGACTGCTAGGGTTTCACAAAGTCCTAAAATCGGTCTCACCGATTAGTAATTCTCGGTCAGACCGAGAGTTACTAGTGCAATGGCATAAGCCAAATCGGTGGGACCGAGTTTTTCAACTCGGTGGGTCCGAGATGGTTTCGGCGGAAACCTAACCCTAAAATTTTGAATCTCATCTAATCTACGGACTGCATTGACTGGATAGGAGTGTTTCAATCGTGGCAAGAATCAATAAGAACACAATGTGCTAGGAATCGGACGAGGATAGCACAGTGATTGAGTCCATACCCTAGCTTGGCGATGAACTCGCTACGCGGCAACGGCGGGGCGAAATCCGTTGACGGCGGCGGAGACCAGCGACAGGAGGCGGCTGGCGACGAGGAGACGATCCGGAGACCTTCGAGGCAGAGCGAGCTATTGCGCGGGCGAAGGGGTTCGGAGGAATTTCCAAATTTTTGCCCGTGAATATATATAGCCCGACCCTGTCGGTGTGACCGAGTGGAACAACTCGGTGGCACCGAGATGCATAACTGTTTATAGGTACAGCAACTCGGTGTGACCGAAAAGTTCAAATCGGTTGCATCGAGATTGAAAACTTAGATCGACTTAATGATCTCGGTAGGACCGAAATGGAGGAATCGGTCAGACCGAGAATCACAAAGAAGTTTTGGAAGTTTAAGTCTATGACGAATCGGGGACTCCGAGTGCTCCTCACACAGAGTGGTTTGAATCTGACTTGATCAAATTTTGTGATGTAGCATGAATAGGGTTTGAGACGAGAAAACCATAGATAGCTAGAGAAGGTTCTTAGGCATTCTTGTCCATCCACTTGGCAAAAAGAAAAGAAGACCAAACAATCAAAACAACAAGTGGATGTCCTTGAATGAGTAAAATATGCACCAACATGCTCACACAATAAGATGGCAAATGAAATATGTGGCAAAGCATGCACAACCAATTCTAGCATCTATCAAACAATTGGCGATGACTAGGTCATCTATATATGAGTATATTGACTTAGGAGTCAAATGAAAAACATTTGATCATAGGTCATACTCATCGTTTAAGCTCAAGTGGGGTTACCACTTTTACATAATGCATTGATGTGTTCACACCATTAGAGTTGCTTTGACTCAATTCTTAGAGTTAAGCTCCCCCTAGATGTGAGATCCCCTTTTAGAGGGATGAACTAACCTTGGGTTTTGTCGATGATGACTTCATGTAGGTGTTGAAGATGTGGATGCTCAATGTTGATGTAGATCATTTGGAGCAATCCTTTGGAGTGAGTTGCACTTTCAACTTACCTACATGGGTTAGTCCCACAAGGAACAAACAAGAATATCCATAGACATAGAGTGATGCACACACAAGATGATGTCCATGAAATCATTAGGTTACCTTGTCCCTTGCCTTACCAACATGAGGGTTTGTGACTCCTTGAACTAGTGCAAGATGTGGAAGTTGATTGCACTTGTTCTTGCCATAATGATATGAGTGAAGAATGTTGGCGGAGTCACCCTCAAGAACTCTCTAGTTCTTCTTCTTCGGGATCCACATCATCTTGATGGGAATCCTTGGAGTTGTAGTTGTACTTGATGAAGTAGAACTTGACGTAGTCTTGGGAACCCACTTGAACGAGGCCTTAGGTGCTTCTTCAAATGCATCAATCTCTTCTTGAAGCTTGTCCTTGCCTTTGTTCTTGTGGTCTTGTGGTGGAAGATCATCTTGTGCTTGTGTTCCCTTGAAAGAAGTAGGATCATACTTCTCTTGTTGAGGAACAAACTTCGTCTTGGGGTATTGATCTTCTTCCCACTCAACTCCATTGGCATTGAACTTTCGTTCAAAACCAACACCTTGATTCTTCCGGTGCCTTCCTTGCTTGCGTACAATTTCCTCGAATTGCTTACTCCCGGCAAGGCTCTTGTAAACACCTTTCTCTATAATTCCCTTCAATAAGCTATTTTCTTGCTCAAGTGTAACTTGGCTAAGAGAATCATTAGTGGAATCAAGAGAACTACTAGAAGCAACAATATTGGATTTGACATTATTATTGTTACTACTAGAGGAAGTATCCTTTTGTACTTGTTACTAGACTTGACTTGAGGCATGTAAGTAGATAAGAGTAAACGCTTGGCAATGTAAGA
Source organism: Triticum aestivum (assembly GCF_018294505.1). Lineage (NCBI taxonomy): Eukaryota > Viridiplantae > Streptophyta > Magnoliopsida > Poales > Poaceae > Triticum > Triticum aestivum. The sequence goes on from NC_057801.1 coordinate 231,448,475, forward strand.
AGAACTTTTCTTACGGAGATCATCATTGATTGCTTTTAAGAACTCATGCTCTTGCTCAAGATTGAGATTTTCAAAGCGTAACTTCTCATGAGCCCTTAAAAGTTCTCGATGATCTTCGAAGATAGTTTCATGAGCCAACTTAAGAGTGTTTAGTTCTTTAGTTAGAAGCTCAATCTTCTCCTTATCATTGTCATTCGTTTTATCTTGATTAGCATGATTAATTGACGTTTCATCATAGTATTCATCACTAGAGTTGTCAACAAGTAAATCATCATCCACAAGCAAGTCATCTTCATCACTATTGAAATCAACATACTCAGGATGTGTTACCTTTGGACCTTTGGCCATGAAGCATCTTCCAATTCCTTCATTTGGTGAATCAAATATGTCGTAGGAGTTGGTTGACACAAGAGATAGACCGGCAACACCTTCATCTTGAGTATATTCGGAGTCGGAGTGATAGCTTCTCTTGGAGTGATTGTCGGAGTCGGAGACGGATACCCATTCACCAACATGAGCTTGATGTCTTTGTTTTGTGTAGCTCCTTGATGACTTGTCCTTCCTTTCCGAATACTTGCTTCTCCATGAGGGTCTTCGTTCGTAACGATCATCTCTACTCCTCCTCTCTCTTGATGGTGATTATTCTCTTTTGCTTATTCTTCTTGGAGAATCTTCTCTTCTTTTGTAGGGTGCCGTACACTCGTTGGAATCGTGTCCGGGTCTCCCACAATTGTAGCAATTGCGCTCTCGACTAGAAGATCTTTTGTCATTGTAAGACCTTGACTTGGAGCTTCTTTCTTTGCTTCTACTCTTGTAGATTTTGTTGAAGTTCTTCACCATTAAGCTCCATTCTTCATTGAAGGTTTGTTTCTCACTTGATGATGTGGGGGCTTCACTTGAGGCTTTGTAAGCATCACTTGACTTGTTGTGAAGTTCCTCCTTATCCTTGAGTGACATCTCATGAGCAACAATTCTTCCAATGACTTTCATTGGCTTGAGATCTTTGTAGTTTGGCATCATTTGGATCAAAGTGCACACGGTATCATACTTTCGATCCAATGCTCTTAGGATCTTCTTGATGATGAATTTGTCGGTCATCTCTTCACTCCCTAATCCGGCAATCTCATTTGTGATAAGAGCAAGCCTAGAGTACATTTCAGCGATACCTTCACCATCCTTCATTTTGAACTTGTCAAGCTGACTTTGGAGCATATCCAACTTGGATTCCTTGATGGATTTGGTACCTTCATGCATATCAATCAAAGTATCCCAAATTTCCTTTGCATTCTCAAGACGGCTGATTTTGTTGAATTCTTCGGTGCACAACCGTTGAAGATGATATCACAAGCTTGAGCGTTGTATTGCAGCATCTTCAATTCTTCCGCATTAGCTTCACGGTTTGGTTCTCTCCCATTAAAGAATTCACCTTGCAAGCCAATACAAAAAATTTCCCAAACGGCGGGGTTATGTCTGAGAATATGCATTTTCATCTTATGCTTCCAACTAGCAAAATTAGTACCATCAAAGTAAGGACCTCTACGGTGATAATTTCCCTCGCTAGACGCCATACTCTCCTAGGTTGTGAAACCGAGGCTATGACCACCAAAAGCTATGGAAATCAAAGCAAATGGAGAACAAAGCTCTGATACCACTTGTAGGACCTTGAAGTATCTTTAGAGGGGGGGTGATTAGGCTACTTGACCAATTAAAAACTTAACCTTTTCCCAATTTTAGAGTTTGGCAGATTATAGTTATCTTAGGACAAGTCAAGCAATCATCACACAATTTCAAGCAAGCATGCAAAGAGTATATAGGCAGCGGAAATTAAAGCATGCAACTTGCAAGAAAGGTAAAGGGAAAGGTTTGGAGGATTCAAACGCAATTGGAGACACGGATGTTTTTGGCGTGGTTCCGATAGGTGGTGCTATCGTACATCCACGTTGATGGAGACTTCAACCCACGAAGGGTAATGGTTGCGTGAGTCCACGGAGGGCTCCACCCACGAAGGGTCCACGAAGAAGCAACCTTGTCTATCCCACCATGGTCGTCGCCCACGAAGGACTTGCCTCACTAGTGGTAGATCTTCATGAAGTAGGCGATCTCCTTGCCCTTACAAACTCCTTGGTTCAACTCCACAATCTTGTCGGAGGCTCCCAAGTGACACCTAGCCAATCTAGGAGACACCACTCTCCAAGAAGTAACAAATGGTGCGTTGATGATGAAATCCTTGCTCTTGTGCTTCAAATGATAGTCTCCCCAACACTCAACTCTCTCTCATAGGATTTGGATCTGGTGGGAAGAAGACTTGAGTGGAAAGCAACTTGGGGAAGGCTAGAGATCAAGATTCATATGGTAGGAATGGAATATATTGGCCTCAACACATGAGTAGGTGGCTCTCTCCCAGAAATGGTAAGTTGGAAGTGTAGGTTTAGTCTAATGGCTCTCTCCACGAATGAAGAGGAGGTGGAGGGGTATATATAGCCTCCACACAAAATCTAACCGTTACACACAATTTACCAAACTCGGTGGGACCGATTCAACAGACTCGGACGGACCAATTTAGCAAACCTAGTGACCGTTAGGATTTTTGGTGGGACTGACATGCAACTCAGTGAGACCGATTCGGTTAGGGTTAGGGCATGACGTAATCTCGGTAAGGCCGATTACACAAACTCGGTGAGACCGATTTTGGTAATAAGCTTTCCAGAGAGTTGGTGAGGTAAACTCGGTGGGACCGATTTGCTCTTTTCGGTGAGACCGAAATGTTACAAAAGGGAAACAGAGAATTTACATTGCAATCTCAGTGGGACCGATCGCTCACTTCGGTTAGACCGAAACGTTACAAAGGGAGACAGAGAGATTACAATCCCATCTCGGTGAGACCGAGATCCCTATCAGTAAGACTGATTTGCTTAGGGTTTGTGGCAATGGCTATGACTTTTGAAATCGGTGGCGCCGGATAGGAAGAATCGGTGTGACCGATTTTGGCTTTAGGTTTAGGTCATTTGTGGATGTGGGAAAGTAGCTGAGGGTTTTGGAGCATATCACTAAGCACATGAAGCAAGAGGCTCATTAAGCAACACCTCATCCCTCCTGGATAGTATTGGCTTTTCCTATAGACTCAATGTGATCTTGGATCACTAAAATATAAAATGAAGAGTCTTGAGCTTTTGAGCTTGAGCCAATCCTTTGTCCTTAGTATTTTGAGGGATCCACTTTCATCATCCATGCCATGCCATTCATTGAGCTTTCCTGAAATAATAGTCTTGGAATAGCATTAGCTCAATGAGCTATATGTTGTTATGAATTACCAAAACCACCTAGGGATAGTTGCACTTTCAATAAGGCACTTCCTTTGCAAAATTTCAGAGAAGGCAGAAACTTGCATTGGATCATGTGCCCAATTTTTGAACTGGTGAACATGAGATAAAGATGGAACTAGTGATTATATAGAAAGTACAAACTCCACAATTTATGTGAGAATTTTATCTTCTATAAAAATAGTAGTTCCTTTAGAAAATGGCAGAAAAGCAATATTAGCATAAAATAAGAAAAGACAATTTTCCTTATTTAATTATGGCCAATATGATTGCCAGAGCTTGGTTAGGCATAATTATCAACTCCACCAATTCACATGAATTTAGGAGATGTCTAGCTATGCCTTTTGATTTTATTCCTCAGAAAGGCAAGAAAAGGAATAAATCATAATTCAAAAATATTGCATGGGACTTGGCAATATTTTTGCATATCCAAGGTTTAGAAGGATAGAAGGGTCTCTAGGAACAGATCGGATGATCAACAGATCAAAGAAAATGACGGATCCTTTGTAATCACAAAGGCCACATTCAAATTCCAAAAATTTGGAAGGTTTGAGAGGGTTTAAGATGATGCAACAGAGGTCTTGCCCACTGAAAAAGACATGAGCAAGTTTTGAAAGGTTGGAAATGACAAGAATTCTCAGAGTCATCAGCAAAACTCAGGAGAAAGATTTTGAAAATGAGTGCCAGGAAGAAATAACAGCACAAAAATTGATAACCCAATTTTGGGGCTGTTACACTCGCGCAGTCGCGCCCTTGGAGATTTAACACGGTATGTTAGGCTATATGATGTTGGCATGTCATACATAGTCATCACTTAGTCACTCATACTACAACAAGGTTAGCTATAAGGTTGACTATAAGTGTATTTATTTTTTTACTTCTCTCACTAGTAGAAAAAGGGCCAGTTGTCCCGGTTCGTAAAGGCCTTCTGTCCCGGTTTAAGAAGCGGGACTAAAAGGTCGGTACAAATGCCCTTGGCCTTTAGTCCCGGTTCTTACACGAACTGGGATAGATGGGCCTCCACGTGGCCGCTGCGGCCAGCCCAGGCAGGAGGGCCTTTGGTCCCGTTTGGTGACATAAACCGGGACCAAAAGTCATCCACGAGTCAGCAGCTGGATGGAGCTGAGGTTTTTTTGAAAGGGGCTGGTTTAGGGGTTTGGGGGGGTTAATTTAGGTTGTTATTAGCTAGCTAATAGAGAGAAGTGTCCTCTCTTATATCTTCATGCTTGGTTTAACAACGCTACTGCTATGTTCATTTCACCCGCTGATATATAATAACTCTTCATGCTCGCATCATGCATCATCATATATAATAACAAGTCCTACTAATCATGCATCATCATACAACTTCTACTCGTTATTAATAACAAGTCATACGATCATCATCCTCATAGTCATCGAACCAACCCTACTTAATTGTTCTTAGCATATGATCATCAGTATCAGGTAGGACCTAAATACCCTTAAGGTAAAATAACATAAAACAATATAGACCCTGACTCTCCATTATGGAGAATGGAGATCATCTTGTCTCCAATTCTAGCACTTCGCTTCCTTTTTCTTCCAAGAACCTCCTTATGGCTGTCCATACATTTTTTTCCATTCTTTGATTGTCATGTCTCCACTTCTTTTAGAAATCCAGTATGGACAGTTGAGATTCATAGGATGACCTTGTTGTATGTTCAAAACATCAAGGCGACCATGCGTATACATCAGATGAGGCACACAATCATTCGGGATCATCTGTTGAAAAACATAGTAATAACTTCGTAGTTAGCAATGATGTACTAGTTTTAGAAGTATGCAAAAGATGCATGGATGTCGTAATAGTAAAAAATCTTACCAGGGTATCTCTATGGTAGTTACCGTAGTTCAACACGTGCACTAGTGGCACGTATTGACCATAATGTTGAGTAGTTCGATTATAGATATTGTAATTCTCAATATCAATACAAAATGCGATCAGATGATTTTTCTCCTTATAAGTTAATTTGGAGCCATCGGTGTAGTGGGTTTGGTCTACCATCTTCCGCACATTATTTGAAGAATGAAAATAAGCTGTCAATGGAAATAAGCTGTCAACTATTTTGAAATAAACAATACAAATTACTTAATAACTATGTTTGAGAAACTCACATAGGGGATGAATTGGAAGCGTATCAACAAGGACCCAAATGTCCATATTGTCTTGCTCGATTTTAGGATCGCCAGGATCCATAGTGACAAGCATACCCTCATCAAAAACATACATCTTGCAAAGTGCTTCCCAATTTTTGCAACCAAAATGGGTTACACTCTTAGAATTGTACATCTTTACTTCAAGTCCACACCATGATGGGCCCTTAGGTGAATTTTCTTTGTTTCCATACTTTCATGGTCTTGAAAACCCATCCTCTCCAAGACATAGCGTCTTGCATAGCATGGGATAAGCTAGTCGAATTGGAAAAGATGAAAAGTACACGTTAAAATAGTTGAAGTCGTGCTTAATTACGAAAAAAACTATTGTCGTCGTTGTGTACCGTTTCAACATCGAAGGTCTCCTCGAGCTTAATGGTGAAGCGTCGATCTTCATCCAGCTCAAGGAACCTATCGCACATACCTCGGTCGTCGTGGCACCAGTCGCACTCCCCCGGGCGGTTTTCATCGTCCGAGTACGACATTTCCTATGTTCATAATTCAAATATTAAACTTGTACAATTAAATATATGTACTAAAAAACCTAAATTAGATCATTATTATTCATCATGGGTTGACTATCGGTCTATCGAGCATTTTCTTGAAAACTCTCAGCTCATGTGGTACATATTCGACCGTTGGTGATGGTAGCTCCTCCTTTCATTCCCGAGTGCATTACACCAATTTGTCTAGCACACGGGAATGAAGGAGAAGCTACCCCCACGACAACAGTTAGGATTCTTCGTCCTCTCATATATATATGGTTGGAGACTCTCCCTCACTGATTCCTCTCTGACATTTGCGACCGTCGGTGACGGTAGCTCCTCCTTTCGTTCCCGAGTGCATTACACCAAATTGTGTCTAGCACATGGGAACGAAGAAGAAGCTACCCCCACGACAACAGTCGGGATTCTTCGTCCTCTCATATAGGTGGAGACTCGACAGACCTAAAGTCAACCCGAGGACTCATATTATAGGACTCATATTGACATGGAGATTTGGCTGGTCTCACCTCGAGGTCGGAGGGGGGTCGGTGACGTGGACGACGGCGTGGATGATGGAGGGGGCTCCTAGATTTCTGCATAGTGCTCTCCAATTTTAGCTTTCAAAGTAGACTTTTCCAATTTGAGCATTCAATAAGCAAAACCAAATCGTAAAATAAAGTAGTATTCAAATTAGTATGCATTCAATTATAAACAAAAGTACATCATCTCTTGTGTCTGTACATCATCGAATATTATCACTAATACTCCTCGAATACTATCATACATATAGCATTGCTAATACAGCTAGAACCGTAGTGCCCGATGGGTATCGTCGCAGGCGGTGGACACCCAAAGAGAAGGAACCATCATAGGATCATAGCTCCAGTGAGATCCCTGAAGAACCTGGCAGGTATTGTCGAACCTGCCCTCCAACGCAACCATGTAGCGACGGACATGCTCGTCCTCCTCGCTGACACGGTGACGTACCACCTCCGCGGTGTCCGGAAGCCTCGGCACCATCACTGGCCCACGCGACCACCACCAAATAAGAATCGGGTCAACAACGGGCTGGCTCCTCACCAACCTACACCCCCGGAAGGTAGCACCTCCAAATACCAGCCTGGCGTAGCCCAGTCCCGGACATGGCCCCTCTGATCAAGATGTCCTCCTCCACCAAGTCGACGACGAGGATGCGGGATAGGCATCGTCGACGTCGATGTGGGATTAATTGCTTTCACTAAAAAAATAAACTAGTTCTATTAATTTTCTTGCTAAAAATAAACTACTTCTATATATAGTAAAATAAAGTAGTTTTATTAAATCAACTAGTTCAACTACTAAGCACTTACTATAAATAAATAAAATAAAGTAGTTCTTACTAAAAATAAACTACTTCTATATATAGTAAAATTTAATAAAGTAGTTTTATTAAATCAACTAGTTCAACTACTAAGCACTAACCTAAAATCGATATCTACTAATAACCTAAATAAAAAATTAATACATATATGAAAAAAACATATGTAAACAAAAAAAATTCTATGAACATTATATTCATACATACATAGCCACATCCATTCATCATATAGCTACCACATACATATATATACATTATATATATATGAGAAAAATGCAATGAACAAAAAAATAATACAAATTATATGAAAAAATGAACAGAGCCGTGGCGCGGCGGCGGCTCACATAGGGCGACGGCGTGGGCAGCAGAGGGCGACGACGTGGGTGGCAGAGGGCGACGGCCACGACGGCGGGGGGCGGATGGCGACGACAACGGTGACGGGCGACGGCTCGAGGCGCGCGGCAAAGGGCAACGGCAACGGCGGCGGGGGGGGAGCGGGGGAGGGCGACGGCGACAGGCGACGGCGTGGGCTCAGGGGCACGAGCGACGGCGACGGCAGCGGGGCAACCTGGCGGCGTGGATGATCTCGCGGCGTCGTCGGGTGAGGGGAAACTAGTGATGGAAATATGAAATTTTCATAAGTGCTAATTATATAGCAAAGGCATTGATCCCGGTTCGTGGCACCAACCGGGACCAATGCCCCCCTTTAGTCCCGGTTGGTGCCACCAACCGGGACCAAAGGTCTCTTTTCAGCAGCCCAAAGGGCGGGGAGCAGAGGGCTTTGGTCCCGGTTGGTGGAACCAACCGGGACTAAATGGTGCGCATTGGTACTGGTTGGTGCCACGAACCGGTACCAAAGGTGTGCATTGGTCCCCGTTGGTGCCACGAACCGGGACCAATGTCCTGCTGCCAAAGTCGTGGTGCGGTGGGATGTTTAGTCCCACCTCACTAGCCGAGGAGCGGCATGACCGGTTTATACGCCCTGCCCCGCCAGCTCCGTTGAGCTCCTCTCAACCGCAGGCCTGTAGGCCTAATCTCGCACTGCTATGCCTGTGGGCCTGCTGGGCCTTCTGCGGGCCTGAATCCTGGCCCACGGATGGGTTTCTAGTCGTATTCAGGCCGTGGTGGCCTAGTAGGTGGCATTTTTTTTATTTTTTCCCAGTTTTTTTATTTTCTTTTTTGCTTTATTTATTTTATTTTGTTTCTACTTACAACAAAATACTTACTATTGCTATTTTATTTATTTCAGGAAAATTCTTTTTGCTTACAATGTTTTGAACAGAAAATACTTTGTTAATTTTAGGTCCATAAATTTTATTTATGTTATCAAAGTTTATTTTATTTTGTTTCTACTTATATATTTTTTTAAAGTTTATTCTGTTTTATTTGGTTTCTACTTACATAATCAATTTTCATCCCTTTCTAACTTCATTTGTTGTTTTCATGCATTTACAGATTATTTTGAGCTATAAGACCCTGAAATTGAAAAGCATTTCAAATGAACGCTGAAAAGGTCAAAAGTTGGCATGGTATCATCATTTCTTCCACATAGCATGTGCAAGAAAGTTGAGAGGGTTATGGCAAAAACTGGATGCACTTCATGTACAAAATGGACAATCTCTTTTGAAGTATCAGGATTTCATACGGAAACTTGTCTGTTACAACAGGCATTTCAAATGAACTACGAAAAGGTTGGAAGTTGGCATGGTATCATCATAATAGTTGTGGAGAAAGTCATCACTTTTTCTTCGCTTGTGTCCTTTCCTTATTGCGCCTTAACCATGGATAATCTTCATCATTTATCAGGATGCTTGGGTCAGCCTTGACTTTGAAGGGAGGAATTTCATGAAACTTTTCATAATATTCGGACATGTCTATCTTGCCCTCCACTCCCACGATGTCCCTTTTTCCTGAAGGAACTATGTGGCGCTTTGGCTCTTCATATGATGTATTCGCTTCCTTATTTTTTCTTTTTCTCGGTTTGGTAGACACGTCCTTCACATATATAACCTGTGCCACATCATTGGCTAGGACGAACGGTTCGTTAGTGTACCCAAGATTGTTCAGATCCACTGTTGTCATTGCATACTGTGGGTCTACCTGTACCCCGCCTCCTGACAGATTGACCCATTTGCATTTAAACAAAGGGACCTTAAAATCTACTCCGTAGTCAAGTTCCCATATGTCCACTATGCAACCATAATATGCGTCCTTTCCCATATCGGTTGCTGCATCAAAGCGGACACCGCTGTTTGGGTTGGTGCTCTTTTCATGTAAAATGTATTCCCATTTATCTCGTATCCTTTGTAAGTCATTACAGGCGAAGATGGTCCCCTGGACAACGAGTACAGCTCATCACAAACCGTGTTTTCACCTCTGAGATGTGTTTCCAACCAACTGTTGAAAGTCCTGATGTGTTCACATGTAATCTAGTTGTCGCACTGCTCCGGGTGTTTGGAGCGCAGACTGTTCTTGTGTTCATCGACATACGGGGTCACCAAGGTAGAGTTTTGTAGAACTGTGTAGTGTGCTTGAGACCAAGAATATCCGTCCCTGCATATTATTGAGTAAACTCCAAGCATGCCTTTTCCAGTCAGTCTCCCCTCATACCACGATTTAGGGAGACCTATCTTCTTCAGGCCAGGAATGAAGTCAACACAAAACCCAATGACATCCTCTGTTTGATGGCCCATGGAGATGCTTCCTTCTGGCCTAGCGCAGTTATGGACATATTTCTTTAGGACTCCCATGAACCACTCAAAGAGGTACATATTATGTAGAAATACGGGGCCCAGAATGACAATCTCGTCAACTAGATGAACTAGGACATGCGTCATGATATTGAAGAAGGATGGTGGGAACACCAGCTCGAAACAGACAAGACATTGCACCACATCACTCCTTAGCCTTGGTATGATTTCTAGATCGGTCACCTTCTGAGAGATTGCATTGAGGAATGCACATAGCTTCACAATGGCTAATCAGATGTTTTCTGATAGAAGCCCCCTCAATGCAACCGGAAGCAGTTGCGTCATAATCACGTGGCAGTCATGAGACTTTAGGTTCTGGAACTCTTTCTCCGGCATATTTATTATTCCCTTTATATTCGATGAGAAGCCAGTCAGGACCTTCATACTAAGCAGACATTCAAAGTAGATTTCCTTCTCTATTTTGGTAAGAGCGTAGCTGGCAGGACCTTCATACTGCTTTGGAGGCATGCCGTCTTTTTCGTGCAAACGTTGCAGGTCCTCCCATGCCTCAGCTGTATCTTTTGTCTTCTCATACACGCCCAAGAAGCCTAGTAGGTTCATGCAAAGGTTCTTCGTCACGTGCATCACGACGATCAAAGAGCGGACCTCTAGGTCTTCCCAGTAGGGTAGCTCCCAAAATATAGATTTCTTCTTCCACATGGGTGTGTGTCCCTCAGCGTCACTCGGAACAGCTAGTCCACCGGGACCCTTTCCAAAGATTACGTGTAAATCATTGACCATAGCAAGTACGTGATCACCGGTACGCATGGCGGGCTTCTTCCGGTGATCTGCATCGCCTTTGAAATGCTTGCTATTCTTTCGACATTGATGGTTGGTCGGAAGAAATCGATGATGGACCAGGTACACATTCTTCCTGCATTTGTCCAGGTATATACTTTCGGTGTCAGCTAAACAGTGCGTGCATGCGTGGTATCCCTGGTTTGTATGTCCTGAAAGGTTACGGAGAGCGGGCCAATCATTGATGGTTACAAACAGCAACACGTGCAGGTTAAATTCCTCCTGTTTGTGCTCATCCCACACACGTACACCGTTTGCATTCGACAGCTCTAAAAGTTCTTCAACTAATGGCCTTAGGTACACAGCCATGTCGTTGTCGGGTTGCTTAGGGCCTTGGATAAGAACTGGCATCATAATGAACTTCCGCTTCATGCACATCCAAGGAGGAAGGTTATACATACATAGAGTCACGGGCCAGGTGCTGTGATTGCTGCTCTGCTCCCCGAAAGGATTAATGCCATCCGCGCTTAAACCAAACCATACGTTCCTTGGGTCACGTGCAAACTCAGCCCAGTACTCTCTCTTGATTTTTCTCCACAGCGACCCGTCGGTGGGTCCTCTCAACTTCCCGTCTTTCTTACGGTCCTCACTGTGCCATCTCATCAACTTGGCATGCTCTTTGTTTCTGAACAGTCGTTTCAACCGTGGTATTATAGGAGCATACCACATCACCTTCGCAGGAACTCTCTTCCTGCGGGGCTCGCCGTCAACATCACCAGGGTCATCTCGTCTAATCTTATACTGCAATGCACGGCATACCGGGCATGCATTCAAATCCTCGTATGCACTGTGGTAGAGGACGCAGTCATTAGGGCATGCACGTATCTTCTGCACCTCCAATCCTAGAGGGCATACGACCTTCTTTCTGCGTACGTACTATCGGGCAATTCGTTATCCTTTGGAAGCTTCTTCTTCAATATTTTTAGTAGCTTCTGAAATCCTTTATCAGGCACAGCATTCTCTGCCTTCCACTGTAGCAATTCCAGTACGGTACCCAGCTTTGTGTTGCCATCTTCGCAATTGCGGTACAACCATTTTTTGTGATCCTCTAACATGAGATCGAACTTCAGCTTCTCCTTTTGACTTTCACATTGCGTCCTTGCATCAACAATGACCCGGTGGAGATCCTCATAATCGGGCACATCGTCTGGTTCTTCTTGATCTTCAGCAGCTTCCCCTATTGCAGCATCATCGAGCACATCGTCTGGTTCCTCCAGATCTTTAGCAGCTCGCCCCGTTGCAGCATCACCGTATTCAAGGGGCACATAGTTGTCATCGTCCTCTTCTTCTTCGCCGTCTTCCATCATAACCCTTCTCCATGCCTCGTCCAAACATTATAGTGTGGCATGAAACCCTTGTAAGCAGGTGGGTGTGAAGGATTTTCCGGTCAGAGTAAGACTTTGTATTCCCACATTTAGGGCATGGACAACACATAAAACCATTCTACTTGTTTGCCTCAGCCACTTCGAGAAAATTATGCACACCCTTAATGTAGTCGGAGGTGTGTCTGTCACCATCCATCCATTGCCGGTTCATTTGCGTGCATTATATATAATTATGTGTGTCAAAAGTAAGAAAATCAGACAAGTATCTATCTAAAGTAAGAAAATCAGACAAGTATCTATCTAAAGTAAGAAAATGAGAAAGAAGATAAGAACGAGAGGCTCACCACGGTGGTGCCAGCGACGAGATCGGCGCGGGCGATCAACAGCGGTGAAAACGGTGACGGGGCGTGACGGACCGCTAAATCTAGAAAAATCTCAGGAAAAATGGAGCTCCGAGGTCGAGCTTCGAGAGGATAAAGCTTAAATAGTGTGGCTCGGGCATTTCATCGAACACCTCATGTGCATAGGAGGTGAACTAGAGCACCCAAATGCCCTCCCCTTGCCGGCTTGAAAAAAAAGAGCACTGTGGAGTGCTCTGCCGCGGCGACGGGTATATATAGGCAAATTATGTGTCCTGGTTCGTGGCATGAACCGGGACTAAAGCCCCCCTTCTACAACGATTCAAGGAATGAACTGGTACCAATGGCTGTGGGCCAGGAGCGTGGCCCATTGGTCCCGGTTCATGCCTAAAACTGGGAAAATGGATCCAGACGAACCGGGACCGATGCCCACGAGGCCCCGGCCGGCCCCCTGGGCTCATGAACCGGGTCTAATCCCCCCATGGGTCCCGGTTCGTGAAGAACCGGGACTAATGGGCTAGCCAGGCCCGAACGAAAGCCCTGTTTTCTACTAGTGTCTCTATCTCTTTCTTCGCACTCCCTCCGTCCCATAATATAAGAACGTTTTTGACACTAGTGTAGTGCCAAAAACATTCTTATATTATGGGACAGATGGAGTAGTATTTATTGCATTTGTCAAGGAGTGACCTCTTCCAATGAAATGGTGTGCTTATTAGTTTTTTGTTGCTAAGTTTGCTTCATTTAATTAGCTATAGTCTCAAAATTGTCTTTTCACCTAGGTACACGTGCTTAGCACCGTTTCTTCCTTGGGTCACCAAACTAGTCTCTCTCTTCTTGATTAACTTGCCACATCAGACTTTATGCCTATGTAGCAAGCTTAGCACCTGTAGGAGCAAGTAAGTACAATAGTGTGCTTTACATGGCATTTTTGCATATGTGGAGGAAAGAGAGGCAAGGAAAAAGTGGAGAAGTGGGCTCTCATGCAAGAGCCAGCCTCTACTACATGGTGGAGAATTGGGAGAGGCACCTGTATGGAGGTGGTCAGGAATCGGGAGACTCACGCCAGTCATAGCGCCGTAGTTAAAATGATAATGGCAAGTCAAATCACGGGGCCCCACCTGTCCAGCATTAACTCGCTGTCAAATCACACAGCCCTACGCTTGCAGCAGCCTACTCCCTCATCTTCTCGCGTCTCTATCGAACCGACTAGGCGGAACTGCCCCGCCTACCGCGCAGGAAAAGCCCCGCCCTCAACTTTTAAATACAACTACATCCACTTAAGAATCCAATGATATACTTTTTGTGACATAGTAACTCACATTTAGTTAGTCAAATGTATGACCTAGAACTACGTGCACACCCTATAAACCGAAACACCTAAAAATAAAAAACCAAGACAGAGAGGGTAGTTCAGCACGTATCTTTTTAGATCAATATAGTCGGGATTCACCATGGAGCAAAACCAAGTGGTAGGCTGCTCCTATCGTGTTGGCGTAGCAACTCAAGCAGGGTCAGTCCGCACATGAAATGGCGACACACTTAACAGGACCCCTTTTGCTGACATGTGGCTCATCCACCGTCTTGTTCCACGTGCGATGCACCAAATTATAGTTCGGAGCAGCGGTTGAAATTGGAGGCACCCCGGTCGTAGCGCCGTAGTAGTAGAAAATGAGCGATGAGGGGTCAAATCACAAAGCCCCACCTTTCCCGCATTAAGCTGGACGGACGAAGCAACCATCATTTCACTCTAGGGTGCAAGAGCATAAAGAAAAGAGAAAACAATGATGCGTGCGGCAGCTACCTAGGGCACCCTAGGGTAGGGGTCTCCACTACAGATCCTTTTTTTAAAGCTCCTCCACTACAAATCAGCTTTTCCCTCATCCTCTTGAAGAAAACGGATGATGAGTGCGGCGGTTGGGTTTGTAGGAGTACTACGGCGTGCGCGGCCACATCATAGTAAACAGGTTCGAGTCAACGCCTTAAATATGTGTGGGCCGTTTGGTTTTATGGGAACGAGGCAGCATTTTGGGTTCGGGCACCAGTGGAGATATAGTACGTACAAAAAATTGTGGACATAGGTTCGAGCGAAAGGCAATGATGCATGGGCCCTGCATTTTGATATACCCGGGGTTGCGTGAAACTTGCTACTCTACTCAAAACTAGTAACGTACACATGCATTGAACGCATGAGATTTCAAAACCAAATAATGAATAAATACACACTATAGCATGTAAAGCTTTGAGTCATATATGCATGATGTAGATGTCCATTTAGTTCTTATAGTTCATCTCATTCAAAATCAATTAGTTTTATAAAATGTTAAGATTCATGGGGTTGTGCATTGTAAAGCATAAAATAAAAAACATATAATGGCAATTCATTTATAAAAAATTCAATTATGATATAGAAGATTCTAGAACAAAGGAGAAGTTCTTGTGTTTTGAGGTTTTTGCATTATGCTTAAGTTCAACCATGGAGTCTTCTAAATTGCACATGTGGTAGATCTGGTGGAATGTTGATGATATCCAATGGCCAGTAGTGCTCGGATTTGCCATCTCTGCACTGTCAGATTAGCTTCATCCAGCGACCATCTTTCAAAGTTATTGGCACACTATGTAGTTCTTGTGCCATAGTTGCATGTCTTGGAAAAAAGCTACTAGTTGGTTGTACTATCTATTTAGGAATAGAAGATGTATACATGGAAATTGTAGGGAAAGAGATGACATGGAGCATCTCAATTCCTATGAGTAGGGATTGGAAAAGAGATGACATCTGGTTCACATCATTGGAACTTTTCTATTGGATCTAGAGATGACATGTATCTCAATTCCTACGAGGAGGGATTAGAAAGAGATGTAATTTGGTTCATATCATAGGAACTTTTCTATTGACTATACGCTAATGTTTATTTTCCTTTTAAATTAAGGGTGTATAGGAATCCATTCATATGAACCAAGTGGATCTAAAGCTATAGAAATGATATCATGTTTATTTCCTTTGAAATGTGGAGTATATGAATCTATTCCTATGAACCAATTGGCTCTAAAGGAAAAAATCCTATAAAAATCATATCATATAGAGTTCCTATGATATTCCTCGACACCAAAGGATGGTTGAAATTGCTGCGGGTGATACGATGGTCTTTCTTTGGAGAATCATGCCCCATCTTTATAGTTACCTCTAGAAGATGAATGAAATGATATATACAAGGTATTCTACATGTGCAATTTGGTACACAAAAACTTGGTAAAAGTTTGCGAGGTTCGAATTTTCAATAAAGCTATATGCACTGCATTTCGAAATGGAGGGAGCATATGATACTTGCTAACACTCACGTGGAAGATTTGTGTGTAGGAGGAGTGGCTGTTCTGTTAAATGACATGGCAAAACTGACACTGTCGGATGCCGATCTAACGGTTATTACGACGTTCATCAGGAAAAGGCTTGTGGCGAACGTTTGTCGGATAATGATTTACGGACACATGCATTGCATTGATACGTGCCCCCTCTCTCTCACGCACATGCACCCTCATGAGTCACGACTCTCTCGAGTCCTCTCGCAGACTCGCATGTCGCATCCATCGTCTATCTGCAGGTAGACGTCACGCACATATGTGCTCTTCACACCCTAACCTTAGAACTTCTAAAAAACAAAAGACGTCGCGCACATTTTATTTTAGCTCACACGTCACTCACTTATACTATTACTCTTGCGGCGAATGTTCTTTGGGCATAGTATATTGTACTCTCATGAAGAAAAGCGGTGCACGCACACACTAGTTCTCTCACATCCACTCGCGGGTACACGTAGGAGCGCACTTTTTTGAAGCTGGTACAACAAAATCACTCCACTATATATATAAGCAGGAGCCTTTTTGCTTGGTTTACTAGGGTTCCTCTCGTTCACTCTCTCATTCTCTCCAGATCTAAGCAAGACATAGGTGGCCACACTCTCTCTCAGCTCACGGCTGGCCACAAATCTGGTCGAACAACCTCGACCGGGGCAGGGGTGTAGGTCCATCGTTCATGCTATCGTCGGAAGCGAGGCATGAGACCAACGGCTGCCCGCGTGTCCCGATCGGCGACCGTGCTGTTATCTCTGAGAGAGTGCCGGCTCGGGAGGGCCTCCGACCCCTTCTTCCTCCCTGCAGTATTGTGGCCAAGATGCAGCCTCCCGACGCCATCTTTGCCACATGCTGACGACCCTCAGGTATATATTCCTTCGAAACCTGCCTTGCTCTACTGCCCTAGCTCCCTTTGTGTGGATCTTTTTCTACTTCTGTCCGTTGTTCCAAAGCCACCTATACTGGCTACCCTTCCGGTCTCTTGGTTGAAAAGACGAAGAAAGCATGGTGGATGGCGAAGGGTGTGGGGAAGTGGACCTATCTCTTGGTTGAAAAAGGAAAGAAAGTGACGGGTGTTGGGGGACAACGCAAATGAGAATGAGCAGGTCTAGATTTCCTGTGCTCACATAGGAAAATGTCGCCGAGGAGATAAAAAATGGGACAAATGCAGACATGCTGCCAGAGTGTTTGCCGCTCTCGGCAGCCACATCTGCCTCACCACTTTATGCCCCTGCTGGCCCATATCGCTACCGTTAATGTAAAATCACATGAAGCATTAAGCAATGCCACCTAATGTCACTATAAGTAATGGTCTAGTGCCGTCGATAAATTGAAGCAATGCCACCACCATTTTATGAAGTGCTTCTGTCTTTCTTTGTTTCCCATGAATTGTGTTTTTTGCAGTTACACTTAAATCTCACACCGCTAACATTGCTTCATCCTAGTGGAAATGCACAAATTTGATTGCACATTTACTAACCATGTGCTACTCTCATGATAGTAATACTAATGCTATTGTTCTGCATGTTAATCTAGTGGCATTGTTGATGTGATGTGATGCTACTTACTTAAGGACTCTTCATACTGTCAATCTAGTGCCAATTATAACACAACATATGCTGTTGTTAATCATACGCCACTTCAAATATCTATCACTGTTTAAATAACCGTATTTCGTATTTGCGCAAACAGGGATGTCTGTCTCCATACCGTTTCGAGATGTCTATCTCCGTATCGTTTCTATCTACGCAATAAGAAGCACACACCTCATTTTTAGTAGAACTGTGCAAAATGAGACGGCTATCCCTCGTTGCCATCGTCTAACCTCCAGTCTTCAAGGTATTCCTACACTGGTAGTAACTAAGGTAGAATGACCAACACAATCTAAAAGAAGCTGATTCGTATGTTTTACTTCCTGATTGCAGTGCAGGGACGAGCGAAAACAACTACATCCTAGTCCGGAATGCACTTTCTACCAGTTCATCCATGGACCGAGGACTAGCTGGCACAGCTGTTTTTTGGACAGGTGCGCGGACAAGAGGCATTGTTGTCTGCTTATTTTTGCAAATAGCGGTGCTTAAATTTAGTGGAATGCATAATAATTTCACCTGGTCAGTACACTGCATGGTTCAGTTCAACATTCTAGCTCAGACGACAATTATATTTGGTTATTCTGGAATGAGAGAACCTAACTGTCGGTGTCAAAATCGGCGGATCTCGGGTAGGGGGTCCCGAACTGTGCGTCTAGGCGGATGGTAACAAGAGACAAGGGACACGATGTTTTTACCCAGGTTCGGGCCCTGTCGATGGAGGTAAAACCCAACTCCTGCTTGATTGATATTGATGATATGGGTAGTACAAGAGTGGATCTACC
The DNA here is from genome assembly GCF_018294505.1 of Triticum aestivum. NCBI lineage: Eukaryota > Viridiplantae > Streptophyta > Magnoliopsida > Poales > Poaceae > Triticum > Triticum aestivum. The sequence goes on from NC_057801.1 coordinate 231,466,763, forward strand.
ACGAGATCAAGGAGGCTAAACCCTAGAAGCTAGACTATGGTATGATTGTTGTTCGTCCTATGGACTAAAACCCTCCGGTTTATATAGACACCAGAGAGGGCTAGGGTTGCACAGAGTCGGTTACAATGGTAGGAGATCTACATATCCGTATTGCCAAGCTTGCCTTCCACGCCAAGGAAAGTCACATCCGGACACGGGACGAAGTCTTCAATCTTGTATCTTCATAGTCTTGGAGTCCGGCCAATGATGATAGTTCGGCTACCCGGACACCCCCTAGTCCAGGACTCCCTCAGTAGCCCCCGAACCAGGCTTCAATGACGATGAGTCCGGCACGTATATTGTCTTCGGCGTTGCAAGGCGGGTTCTTCTCCAAATTCCATGCGCTTGCCGAATAGTGTCCGGCTTCCTTATAAATGTTGCGCTCCTTGGCTTCCACGTCCAATAATGGCCCTCTTCCACGTGTCGTATGAATGCGAAAAGCCAGGGTATTTTTACATTTTACCCCCTAGCTGCGTGAATAAGCTGCCTATAAGAGAGGCAAGGATCTAGATCCGAACCACACCATCCTCCTTCCGCGAGTACTCATCGAAGCGCCTCTGACAAAAATCCACTCCATCATGGACAGTCGACGCGGCTCCTCCTCTCGCGCTCCCAGCCCTCAACCAGGAGATTGGGGGAGATGTTCAGTCCCGCACAGCGAGCTTGTGATGCTCCAAGCGGAGGGATACCTTCCCCCCGCCTTCATGGTTCCGGTTCGAGCCGGACTGGCCACCTACAAGGGTGGAAAGTAGGCAGAGAGCGCCCCCAATCCCTCCAAAGGAGAGTGGGCATGCTTCGTCCCTTATCTAATAAGGGGACTCGGATTTCCTATACATCCGTTTCTCTGGGGGCTCCTGGAGTTCTACGGGCTCCAGCTTCACCACCTTACACCTGCCTCCATCTTGCATATCGCAGGCTTTGTAGCCCTTTGCGAGCTGTTCTTGGGCATCGAGGCCCATTTTGCGCTGTGGAAGAGATTGTTTCGCCTCGTACCCCGTTCTCACGAGGGGTCGATATATCAAGTGGGCGGAGCCGAAATATGGCGCATCGCCGGGACCGGATACCTATCCGGAACCCCGAAGAAGGCGTCCGAAGACTGACCTTCGGAATGGTTTTATATGGAAGACGCCCCACTGCCGGACCCAGTTCGGATCGGCCTCCCGGAGTTCAGCAACGCTCCTCTGAAGAAACGCCTGAGTTGGCGCCCGCGGAGCCCTCAACGGGAGAATGATAGGAGCGTCCAATATCTGATGGGCCGGATAAGGTTACTGGCTCATTCCAGACTGACCATGATTGGAGTCATGGCCACGTGCATCATGCGAGGGCTGCAGCCGCTCCAATATAGGGGCCACCCCATGTGGGACTTCAACGGGGAGAATGACGCCACCCGTCATGGCCGCAAGGGGCCAGGATCGGTTGTAGATCTGGTGAAGATCCTGTCCGGCTTGTACAAGGGGGAGAAAGAGGACTTCCTCCGTGCGAGTCCATTGAATGGATTCTTCATGAATAACCCTCGGAGCTGGGTAAGCGGACGTTTATCTATCCGATCCGTATTTCCAGAGTTAAGTGTCTTACTTGGTGATTTCGACGCAGGAACTGCGCCGAGACATAGAGGGTATACACAGCCTGACTCCACAGCCCGAGGATCCGGGACGATCCCTTGATCCGGCCTCCGAAGAGGATCCGGACATAGAGGTGGAGCTAATCGACGGGGTGTTCCACCAACTCAGCATGGACAACGCTTTGGTCGCCATTAGGGCCGACTACCCCGGTTTATCTCCGGCTTCCCAGGTAACTGTGACCATAGTCCTGACATTATTACTCATCCATGCTTATTTCTGACCACCGTACACCAACGGTGCCTCGCAGGAGGTGCCTTTAAGGCGGGAAGCCGAACCCGCGGCGGCTGACCAACAAGGGTCAGTTCGGCCCAGTAGGAGGAAGAGGAGTGCGGCGCGAATCGAAACGTCGTCACCATGGTTGGCACGCCACCGTATTTAAGGTAAAGATTCCTTGGAAGTATATTAACGCTCATGACTTTTCCAGGAGAAAGAGCGCTTGCCAGACTGTGCCCGGAGAGGTTGCCCACCAAGCCTCCGCCAGCCAGGCTCCAACGCCTGGTCCGGAGGGGGAGGTGAACACAAGGCGTGAGCCGGATGCTCCTCCAACGGAGGATGCCGACAGGCTGTCCGCCACCAGATCTGAGGTGGAGAGCGCCATGAATCACAGGCGCCGCCGGACAATTCTTCGTGACGCGTGTTTCTCTCCGGAGACGTTGAATGCCTTTAATGCGGGAGACGCGCACCTCCGTGCCGCTCAAGATGGTTTAACCAGAGCCACGGAGCAGTATGTGAAAGACATACGGGTGAGGAATTTTAATAGTTATATATGCCAGTAGCCCCCGAGACTTAAAATAGTTAGAATAACTGATTTAAGGATCATTTGTTATGCAGGATCTTACGGAGAAGAATACCCACCTGTCCCAGGAGCTTCAAGAGTGCAAGGCCCAACTTGAGGCCACACTAGCCGCCGCAGGGGGAGCCACAGAGACCCCCTCTGGTAATACATATTTCGAAAAGATAAGTAGTTTATGAAGTGCGGCGTGTGTATAAGTCTGATAATAATATTGCAGATGGTGCCGGACTAGATCCGGACAAGCAACATCTATTGTGCCAGTTGAAGGCCGGCGAGAAGGTGCTTATGAGGGTGCAGCATGCGAGGAACAAACTCCAAGATGCCAACACCCAGCTGGGCGAAGAACTGAAAGACGTTCGGGTCCAGCTGTCTGACTCCGTGAAGGAGAGTCGGCGGCTTCATCGCGGCATTTACAATAAGTGCTTGAGCAAACTCTTTTGAAAAGAAGAGTTCGGCGAGGAGGTCGATTGGCAGAAATTTGTCTGTACGTGTGCTCACAGGTCGTCCTACGGAGGAAATGCCCGGTTCAACGGGTGACCTACTTCTAGAGCTGCTGCAACTCCACGAACGTGTTCGGCAGGCGATGAGCGGCGTCGTCCAGGCCTTATGGCCGTCCGTCTCCCTACCCGAGGGTCTTGGAGGGCTTGCAGACAAGCTTCAGGGAGCACGGAAGCGCTTCCGTCTGTGGAAGATATCGGCTTGCCGTCAAGGCGCCAGGGAGGCCTGGGCCATGGTGAAGACGCGGTACACGAAGGCTGATCCAAACCACATGCCCGAGGTCGGACCTGTGGGGCCCGATGGGAAGGAGATCCCTGTGAGCTTAATGTACGGCCAAGTAGTGTTGGCCGCGAAGTATTCCCAACGGGACTATAAACTAGACAGCCTATTAGATGGGATTGTAGATCGTTTGTCTTTGCGGACCTTTTCACTTCAACCATGGGACCCGACAGTCCGGAGTGTGTCCAAATACCCTCACGATTATGAAAAAAAATGGGGCATGCATGGAGACCAGGCGTAGGGGTCATTAGTGCTTTATCAGACAAGTGCCCAACTAGTTATGTTATATTACATGGTTAGTAAGAAACATCTTCCCGGGAGAATAATTCCGTTAGGGGTTCCTTTCCCTGGGAGGCATGCCCTAAAGTGCATGTCCGGACTGCGAAAGAGCAGAAAAGCATCTGGGGGCAGATAAATAAATAAGTAAGAAACCATCCCTTAAGAACGCTAGCTTTCGGCTTCACTCAGTCTGAGGTACACATCCGGCTGACCCGGCAGTAACAATCACACAGGTGCTCCCTTTACCTCCTAGATGAACAATCGGGAACGTAGGGGTAAGCACAGGAGCCAGGCAACCCAGCTTGGCCAAAACTTAAGTCATATCGATGCATATAATGGTGAATAAAAGGTACATGCGGAAGTGTGACGCATGTGTTGGGCATGAAGCCCCTATAAATAAGCTTCTGTTAAAGAAGCCCCCAGGTATAATGAGTGCGAGCCGCACGTCAAGTGTGTGCGAACAATGCACAAATGAGCCCTCAAAGGCTTTATGAAAAAGGGAGGAAAAAAGAGAGAAACAAAAGACAGCTAAAGTATAAAATGTGGACGGAGGAAGGAGACGAACTCTGAGTCCAACGCTAGGCGTAGAATCTTCGGAGACGGGCTGCGTTCCATGGGTTCGGCTCGAGTGGGTTGTCCGATGCGTTTCGCAAACGGTACGCTCCGCCGGTCAGGACTTGGTCGATGATGAAGGGACCTTCCCATTTGGGCTTGAGTTTGTCCTTTTTCTTGTCCGGCAGGCGTAGAACTAATTCGCCAACATTGTAAGTTTTGGCCCGTACTTGTCTGCTTTGATATCTTCGAGCCTGCTGTTGATAGAATGCGGAACGAGCTTTTGCCACGTCGCGCTCCTCTTCTAGGGCGTCCAAACTGTCCTGCCGATCCAACTCGGCTTCTCTTTCTTCGTACATGCGCACGCGAGGTGAGTCATGAATTATATCGTAGGGCAAAACTGCCTCTACGCCATACACCATAAAAAATGGTGTGAATCCGGTAGTACGGTTTGGCGTGGTCCGCAGCCCCCAGAGTATGGAGTCTAGCTCCTCTACCTAGTGCGTGTTAGATTCCATGAGGGACCGCACTAACCTGGGTTTGATGCCGCTCATGATTAGACCATTTGCTCATTTGACTTGACCGTTAGTTTGGGGGTGATAGACTGAAGCGTAGTCGAGCTTGATGCCCATATTTTTGCACCAGAGTTTAACCTCGTCGGCTGTGAAGTTCGTGCTGTTATCAGTGATGATGCTGTGGGGGACGCCATAATGGTGTACTACCGCAGATATGAAGTCTATCACAGGTCCGGATTCGGGCGTTTTAACTGGCTTGGCCTCTATCCATTTGGTGAATTTGTCCACCATGACCAAAAGGTATTTTTGCTTGTGGGTTCCCCCTTTAAGGGAGCCAAGCATGTCAAGCCCCCAGACCGTGAACGACCAGGTGATGGGTATAGTTTTGAGGGCGGTGGGTGGCATGTGGCTTTGATTAGCAAAAAGCTGGCAACTGACGCATCGTTGGACTAAGTCCTGAGCATCTGCCCGGGCCGTCGGCCAATAAAATCCTGTACGGAAGGCCTTGCCTACAAGGGCCCGTGCTGCAGCGTGGTGTCCGCCGAGTCTGGCGTGAATTTCAGCCAGAAGATTTCGCCCTTCCTCCTCGGAGATGCACCTTTGAAGGACTCCGGTTGTGCTTTTCTTATAAAGCTCTCCCTCATGGACCTTGTAGGCTTTAGATCGCCGTACTATGCAGCGGGCCTTGTTTTGGTCTTTGAGAAGTTCCTGCCTGATTAAGTAGGCTAGGAATGGTTCCGTCCATGGGGCAATGACTGCCATTATTTCATGGGCAGAAGGTGTTATTTCATTGGCTGAGCCGCCGATTGTGTCAGAATGTTCAGTGTTGGGCGGTGCGGTTGGTTCTGGGTTGTCGTTTCTGGACTCCTCTTCCCATAATACAGATGGCTTAGAAAGCCGCTCCAAGAAGATGTTTGGAGGGATGGCGTCGCGCTTTGCGTCGATGCGTGCCAACACGTCGGCCGCCTGGTTATTATCCCGAGCTACATGGTGGAATTCGAGTCCTTCGAACCGAGCTAACATTTTTAAGACGGCGTTACGATAGGCTGCCATTTTCAGATCCTTGGCGTCAAAGTCTCCATTTACTTGGGATATTGCGAGGTTTGAATCCCCGCACACCTCTAGGCGTTGAATGCCCATGGAGATTGCCATCCAGAGACCATGTAGAAGGGCCTCGTATTCGGCTGCATTGTTGGAGTCTGTGTACATTATCTGAAGTACGTATTGGACTGTGTCTCCGGTTGGGGACGTCAAGACGACGCCGGCCCCCAAGCCGGCCAACATTTTGGAGCCATCGAAATGCATGATCCAATTGGAGTATGCGCCGTACTCTTTAGGGAGTTCGGCTTCGGTCCATTCAGCGATGAAGTCGGCCAAAACTTGCGACTTTATAGCTCGCCATGGTTTGTAGGTCATGTCGAATGGTAAGAGCTCAATGGCCCATTTTTCAATCCTGCCCGTCGTGTCGCGGTTGTTTATAATGTCATTTAGAGGTACTTTGGAGGCCACTGTTATCGAACACTCTTGAAAGTAGTGTCGCAGCTTCCGGGATGCCATGAACACCGCGTACGCTATCTTTTGATAATGTGGATACCGGGACTTGCATGGAGTTAAGACAGTGGATACGTAGTACACTGGTTTTTGAAGAGGGAATTTGTGTCCTTATGTTTCTCGTGTGACGACGAGCACCGTGCTTACAACTTGATGTGTTGCCGCGATATATAATAACATTGGTTCGCCCAAGTTGGGCGTGGCCAGGACCGGATTTGTTCCCAATATTGCCTTTATTTCTTCGAGTCTGGCCGTGGCAGCATCCGTCCATTCGAAGTGTTCGGTGCGCCGGAGGAGCCGATAGAGGGGCAATGCCTTTTCTCCCAAACGGGAGATGAAGCGGCTTAGACCCGCCATGCATCCAGTCAATTTTTGTATTTGTTTGAGGTCTTTTGGGATATCCAACTGTGACAGAGCTCGGATCTTGGCTGGGTTTGCTTCAATTCCTCTACCGGATACAATGAAGCCCAAGAGCTTTTTGGCCGGTACGCCGAAAACGCATTTTTCTGGGTTGAGCTTAATGTCATATGCTCGGAGGTTGTCGAATGTGAGCCTCAAATCGTCTAATAGGTTTCGACGTGTTTGGTCTTGACGACCACGTCGTCTACGTATGCCTCCACTGTTTTGCCGATCTGGGTTGCCAGACATGTCTGAATCATGCGCTGATATGTTGCGCTGGCGTTTTTGAGCCCGAAGGGCATTGTGTTGAAACAGAATGGTCCGTATGGAGTAATGAATGCCATTGCGGCTTGGTCTGTCTCCGCCATCTTGATTTGATGGTATCCGGTGTATGCGTCGAGGAAGCACAATGAATCGTGCCCTGTGGTAGCATCAATGATTTGATCGATGCGGGGAAGGGGGAAAGGATCCTTTGGACAAGCCTTGTTAAGGTCTTTGAAATCGACACCCAGGTGCCAGGATTTGTCCTTCTTTGGTACCATTACCAGGTTTGCTAGCCAGTCCGGATGTTTTATGTCTCTGATGAATCCGGCTTCTAAAAGTTTGGCTAGCTCCTCTCCCATTGCCTATCTTTTGGGTTCGAAAAATCGCCGAAGAGCCTGTTTGACTAGCTTGAATCCTTTTAGGATGTTTAGGCTGTGTTCTGCCAACCTGCGTGGGATTCCTGGAATATCTGAAGGGTGCCAGGCAAAGACGTCCCAATTTTCCCGAATGAATTCTTGTAGTGCGGCGTCTACATCAGGGTTTAATTGTGCCCCAATGGAGGCCGTCTTTGTGGGGTCCGTTGGATGGACTTGGAATTTGACTATTTCGTCCGCTGGTTTAAAAGAGGTGGACTTGGATCTCTTATCGAGTATCACATCATCCCAGTTCACCGTGGAGCGCAGCGCAGTGAGTTCCTCTGCCGCTAGGGCTTTGGATAATGCCTCTAGGGCTAGTGCGGCTGTCTTATTTTTGTCGCGGAGTGCTATGTCCGGATCACTGACAAGGGTGATGATTCCATTGGGCCCGGGCATTTTAAGCTTCATGTACCCGTAGTGGGGTATAGCTTGAAAAATTATGAATGCCTCTTGCCCTAATAAAGCGTGATATTCGCTGCTGAACGGGGCCACTTGGAATGTGACCTCTTTGGACCTGTAATTGTCCGGCGAGCCGAACACTACATCTAGTGTAATTTTTCCTGTGCAGCGTGCTTCCCGACTAGGGATTATTCCTCTAAAGGTTGTGCTGATTCGCTCAATGCGGCTCCAGTCTATTTCCATTTTTCGAAGGGTTTCTTCGTAGATGAGTTTAATCCGCTGCCGCCATCCATAAGTACCTTGGTAAGACGAAAGACGTCCACTATTGGACTGAGGACCAATGCAGCTGGTGCTCGGGCTGTTCGGAATTTAGGTTCGTCGATGGCGTTGAAGGTGATAGCCGTGTCGCTCCATGGATTTATTGTTGCTACTTGGTAGACTTTGGCGAGGCTGTGGAGTGTTCGTTTCCGCATATTATTTGATGCGAAAGTCTCGAAGACTGTTAATACCGTACTGGTACTATTGGGCTGGTTCTCTGGGGCTAGAAGCTCTTCGCCACATTTGGCCACCTGTCGTAGTACCCAACATGCTCGAAGGCTATGAGTTGGAGTGGCACCCTCTGTACTATGGATTTTACAGGGTCCGCTGAGCCATCCCTCCAGTACGGTTCCGTGCCCTTTAGGGGGCTTTTGCTTTTTGGTTTTTATCCCAGCTGCCTGAGCATGATGCACCCTTTTATATCGGACTAGGGTTGTGTTCGGAGCTGGATTTTCCCAAAACTTGGTTTCGGTTTTCCAGGCACTCTCCATCGCGAAGTACTTCGGTACTATAGATGCCATGTTGGCGAAGCGTGTAATTTCACGACGACTTATGGCGTTCATGATTCCCTTCTCCGTGCAATTGTTGCAGAAAATTGAGATTGCACTTTCCTCACGGCAGTCCTATATCCTGTCCATAACCAGGAGGAATCTGGCCCAGTAATGATGTACTGTTTCAGCGGGCTCTTGCCGGATTTGAGATAGATCGCTTGTGTTCGGGTGGGCTGGTGGAGTTAGATTCGGAACCCCACCCAATCTGAGGCTCAGGGGCCGAAAAGTTTCCGAATTTGGAAGCTTAGATTGCTGGATGTTGTCCAATGAATCCGGTCCGCTGCCTGACTTTAGGTTCAGTACTTGATTGACGTCCGTCCCTGCGCGGGAATCCGACGTGGAGGGATCTGGAATCCGGACATAACTGGTCTTTAATATAGAAGAAGAGTCGCCGTGCTGTTCCTCTACCACAGCAACGTGGTGGGTAGCCTGGGGAGAGTTGATCTCTCTCAGGTCAGTTTTAAGACCAATCTCATCGTAGTCTGTAGCGACTCCCAGGGCGGCAATGCGATCCAAGAGCTCGTTTATGGAGGAGAGCTCCATCGGATATAGCTGCTCCGCGAGTTCCGAGTTGACGTGAAGATCGCTTTTGATGACTCGAGAGGTCATTGTCGGAGCGGCGGCCGAACAGGCGGTCATAAGAAAACCACCTAGCCGGATAGTTTGGCTGGTGGCCAAAGCTCCTTTGGCAATAGTACCGTCTTTAAAGACGGGAAGAGGCATCCTTCCTGATTGCGACGGCATAGAGGAACTCTCAATGAAAGCACCAATGTCGGTGTCAAAAACCGGCAGATCTTGGGTAGGGGGTCCTGAACTGTGCGTCTAGGCGGATGGTAATAGGAGACAAGGGACACGATGTTTTTACCCAGGTTCGGGCCCTCTCGATGGAGGTAAAACCCTAATCCTGCTTGATTGATATTGATGATATGGGTAGTACAAGAGTGGATCTACCACGAGATCAAGGAGGCTAAACCCTAGAAGCTAGCCTACGGTATGATTGTTGTTCATCCTATGGACTAAAACCCTCCGGTTTATATAGACACCGGAGAGGGCTAGGGTTACACAGAGTCGGTTACAATGGTAGGAGATCTACATATCTGTATTTCCAAGCTTGCCTTCCACGCCAAGGAAAGTCCCATCGGGACACGGGACGAAGTCTTCAATCTTGTATCTTCATAGTCTTGGAGTCCGGCCAATGATGATAGTCCGGCTACCCGGACATCCCCGAGTCCAGGACTCCCTCACTAACCCTGGATGGTGGCAAAAAGAAAAAACCAGAGTGAACTCCAGAAAATTTAACCCTGCCGGGAGGCCCTTTGCTCAGAGAAGCCTTGCTTGTTTTTTCCTGATTTATAAACCTTCTCACAACTTTCTCTTTTGCTATGAACTAGTATATGTTTGTTATGTTCTATGAATCATTGAGATGTATAAAATTACTTAACTTATGCTTTTCAAGTTTTTTATGAAGACGAGTTTAATGTGAGTGTTCTACATGAGCGCTGGACTAGCGTGTGAACGTTTGGAATTTACATTGTGGCCTCAGTTAACTGCATGAACCACTGTAACAAGATACACAGTTGCTTATATATTAGACAGCAGATCGTTGATTGTTAGCTGGTCGATAGCCTTGTGTTGAAGCGAGCTGAGCCAATGTGCCGTGGTTTGCACAACTGCTTACAAGTGGGGTAGCACCAACAGTGTTTACAAGTACTTATGTATACGTCAGCGCACAGTTCTCGAACGAGTGCTCTATTTCATCAAAACACACACTGCTTGTATGATAAACCGTGACAACTTATGTCTTACCATGCCATATTCATGAAAAAACTAGTGAGGACGCATCTGTTTCGGCAACAATGACGATGGTTATCACATGATTCACGGGCACAGAAAAGTAGCAGCAGTTCCCATAGACGGATTCAAACAGAGTACTAGCCCCAGAGGGGTCGATAACTGTCACACCCTGCATCTTGTAACATGTCATTTGCATTAATAAAGCATGAAGAATTGGACCAACAAAAACTTTTGCATTATTTGGCTTTTATTTGGAGTTGGTTTTCTCTCTGTGATTTTTAAGTGCTCTTTAAAGTCAACACAACTCCACCTTATATACTTCATCTCCATGCCCCAAACTTCTGCCCAATGATCATGCCATGTGTATAGTGCAATATAGTATTTTCTTACAAAAATAATTTGGCCAAATAGTCTTTTCAAAGATCAGTTTTCCAAAAACCCCTAAATTGAGGTTTGCGCTACAAGTACTTGATTTGGGGTATGAAAAATATTTCAAAGAGTATATTTGAAACCTATTAGATATAGGACTCCCATAAACCACAAAAATATGATTTTAAAAGTAATTTTCCTATTTTATTTAAAGGCTTTTTCCTTAGGCCAGAAATTGTCTTTAATAGGTTACATTATTTTTAATGCTTTAAAAATATTAATCAAAATTCAGGGAAACTCAGTGGACATATATTGTCCATATATAAGAGTGTTAACACATGGTCATGTTCAAAATATTGGTCAAACCCCTCCAAAACCCTTTTTGGATATTTCAAGCTTTTGAAATATTTACAAAGGAAATATTCTCTAAAAATTCCAAGAAAATTCTAGCATGTCACATATGACATATTGGATGATCTTGCCAAGCCTCATGTCCTGGAGAACAAGATAACATCACCAAATCCCCCCAAAACCCTCTCTGACAAGAATCAAATTTGAACAACATTGTACTACCAACTTTCTTTCCTTGACCCCAACTTTTGTGAGCATGTTCGCATGACCAAATGAGGCCACTAAACCAAGTGGTGCATCAAGGAGAAGTGATTTGCTCAACTAGATCTACACAAGTTCATTTCTTATAATTTCTAGGGTTTGCCAAAGATTCATTAGCAAACTCTTCCAAATGAGCTCATCTTCCTTTTACCCTGTCATTTTGTCATGAAAAACACCCCTGCCAAGTGCCACAAGAAGTAAATTAGTGCAAGTACCCCAAAACCATATCAAACACCTTCTGCATGTTAACTAAAAACCTTGTTTGGGCCTCTTCCACTAATATCCATGAGTTCCACTTTTTACCATGGCCCCTCCTAGTCCCCTTGCACCTCCAGTAACAATGGCAAATCCACAGCTCAATTATTGGAGGGGTAAAACCACACATTCTCTCTTTGGACATCCCATTCCCCCCCCCTCTCAACCCCACTCCTCTCCTACTGGCCATCCATGGCATCCAAGGCACCTCCCCCTTTATTTACTCCTCCCTAGAGCTACCAGACATGCCAGGCCGTGCCCACTTTGCCAAAACAAATGGCATGCCGACCATTTGCATGCTCTAGAGCGCACTATAGTGCACTCCCACACTGTAGACGCCCCCTGACAACCACCTCCGGCCACCTCGGGCCTCCCCAGCGCGCCCAACGATGCTCCTCGGCGTACGCAACACGCCACAGGCTGGTCCCCCTCCTTCTTCTCCCTCCTCTTGCCCAGATCGCACTCGCGCCGCCCGCCCGAGTGCACCAGTGAGCACGCTCACATGCGCGGTGCCCCTGGCCCTCCTCCTGCTCTCTTCCTTCACCCGCTCTCTCTAGACCAACCCCACGAGCACCCCAGACATGCTCAAACAGGCCCCCATGACCCATGGAGATGGCAACGAGCTCGCCGGTGCATGAGTCCACGGTGGACCATCATGCGGCTATATAAAGCCTCCCCGTGCTATTCTCTCCACACCGCTCACCCTCTGCACCACCAAATCATCCCCCTACACCCCTAGTTCCTCTCTAGAGCCGCCTGAGCTCGAGATCGAGCTCGAGCTACGCTGCTTTGGCTCGCCGGAGTTCGCGAGGTATAGGCCGTCCCCGCCTCTCTTTCCTCTCGATCTGGAGCCTATGCATCACCCTAATCCTTTCCCCCTGTTTCCCCTCTCTTTAGCTGCCAGAAACGGCAGGAGCCACCGCCACCCGAAGCTCCTCTGCCGTGCCTCCTCGTCGCCGGCAAACCAGGCCACCTCGGTTATCGCAACCACCACCACCCGAACGGCAACATGACGCTGAGCCCAGCCGTGCCCTCGCCCGACCTCACCATGCCCTGCATCGCCATCAGTGAGCTCGCCGGTCGTCTAGACTCGGGGTTAGGGATGACAGGCGGGCCCTTCCTATCAGCCTCTCCTCTCCCTCATCTCCCTCTCTCTCACTGGCACCTGGGCCCCGCTGTCGATGTCAAAACCAGTGGATCTCGGGTAGCGGGTCCCGATCTGTGCGTCAAAGCTGATGGTAAAAGGAAGCAAGGGACACAGATGTTTACCCAGGTTCGGGCCCTCTAGATGGAGGTAAAACCCTACTTCCTGCTTGATTAATATTTATGATATGGGTAGTACAAGAGTAGATCTACCATGAGATCGTAGAGGCTAAACCCTAAGAGCTAGCCTATGATGGTATAATTTTAATTGTGATCGGCCTTCTAAGGACCAACCTCTCTGGTTTATATAGACACCGGAGAGGGCTAGGGTTTACATGGAGTTGGTTACAAGGAAGGAAATATAATATCCGGATCGCCAAGCTTGCCTTCCACGCAAAGAAGAGTCCCATCCAGACACGGGCCGAAGTCTTGAATCTTGTATCTTCACGCTTCAATAGTCCGGATGTTGTACACAGTCCGGCTGTCCAAATTGTCAGATTTCGGGTTCTGGCAGACCCTCAAAGTTCAAACTCTGGGGTGCGCGTGGAGATCACACATACTACCTACCCGTGTCTCGTCGCCTCGCAAGGATCTAAACTACACGAAGAACAACACAAGGGACACAAGGTTTATACTGGTTCGGGCCACCATTGTGGTGTCACACCCTGCTCTAGTGTGTGTTGTGTGGATTGCCTCTGGAGCTGATGATGAATTGTACAAGGAAGAACATCATCGCGAAGGTCTGTTCTTGGCTGGTGCGATGAACTGCTAGGGGAGTTCAGTCGCTTCTCTCTCTCTCTATCGTTCTATCCTTGTTCTTTCGATGCCTCTACCCTGTGGGTGGCTAGTCCTATTTATAGGCGGAGGCCCTGGGCCTCTTCCCAAATATTGAGCGGGAAGGGCGCCAACAGTTGGCCATTTTGAAGGGGAACATCTAGTACACTTATCCTGACTAAAGTTGGTCCTCGCCTGCCAAAGACCCTGACGATGACGCTGGGTTGGGCTCCACGATGACCTCCATCCTGCCGTCCTGCTGGTCTTGGTCTTGTTGCACCGAAATGGTTGCCTTTGCTTGATACTCTTGCCTACGCTTGTCCCCTTTACACCAAAGAGGAAACAAGGACTCTACGTAGGCCGGCGCCCACCTGGCCTTGGTCGTCACGGCTTGCGTCATGGGCACCTCGTGAGGTACCCCGCCTTGATCTCTCCACCTCCTCGCGAGCCAGCCTGAGGAGGCTGTGCCCGAGGAAGCCTCCTGTTGCCCGCCCTGCGAGTCTTGGCCCATCGCGAGGGTCTTGAGCATGTGTTGATGAAGATGGGTCATACTGGGCCACTCCTTGAGCCACGCCGCAGGCCGCAGGCAGGCAAGTCTGGGTGCCCCCGTTCCCAGAACACCGACAGTAGCCCCCGGGCCCAAGGCGCGCCCGGACTTGGCTTAGAAGGGAAGCGAAGGGGCAAGTACGAAGCGTCGCGGGTCCCATTAGCCTGCGGCCTTGGGTGCTGCGTGGCGGTTGATTGGACGTGGGCGTCTTGGCTCCCCCACGATGCCTCGGTAACTGCACGACTTGACAAGTCCCTGTACGTAAATCTAGTCATGATTACCTGCGATCGGAGAGCATGGCGGTTGGCCTCCCCCGGCCATATGTACGGAACGACGCGGCCTTTCCCAGTTCATCCCTCCTTGCCACTCTCCTTCTTCTTCTTATCCGCTCGCCATCCCCATGGCCCCACCAAAGAGGTTCTCGGCCGCGGAGAAAGGGAAGGCTCGCCATGAAGGGCCTGGCTCTCCTCCGGCCAAGCGTGGACGGGGCCGCCCTTGCAAGCACCCTACGGCCCCTACTGCGGCCTCCCGTGGCCGTGGAAACAGCCCTCTGCGCAGCGGTGGGCGTCCGACTGCCATCGAAAGGTACGCTGGGGCTGCACAACCCCCAAGGACGCGTTTCCGCTCGGCGGAGGTGCTGCCAGAGTTCATCGTGTGGTCGGCGGACCCGACCGGCACCTGGCTCCAGCTCCCCCGCTTCTTCATAGGTGAACTTCCGGCTGGTGCCCTGGGCGGCCTTTGGCTTCAGGGAGATGGTTGCTGCAGTAGGGCCTCTTGGGCTACTCTGGAGGTCTCGACCGCCGGGGAGGCGGCCTTGACCCGCGGCTGGCAAACATTTTCCCACGCGCGCGGCCTATGCCGACGATGCACGCTACACCTCAAGTTTGATGGCGATGCCACCCTCTACGTGAGGGTGTTCGGGGAAGATGGCCGCCGTGCCGGATGCTGCCCCGAAGATGATGACCGTAGCCGCGCGCACAGCCCCGGTGTTGGTCGGGGTGAAGGTGGCGGAGGGCGTGCGGGCAGCGGTGCCCGAGGCCCGCCAAGCTCTGGTGACTCCCCTTCGGGCGGTAGCTCCTCCAGTGGCAGTCGCGACCAGCCCCCTCGTCGCCGCGCTCGCCTGGGAGAGGGCAGCGGGTAGGTCCGACGCCACGCTTCGGTGAAGCGGGAGGCGGAATCCAGCTGAGCTCCGGAGGCAGTGCGAGTCTTCGCTGAGAGTTGGCGCCGGGCAAGTCGTGCCCCCTTTTGCTTTCCTTCCTTTCCCGCGCAAAAAGAATGCTGTTTAATTGGCGCGCTGTTTCTACCATTTCTGTGCTATATTTTTGTTCCGCATGTTTATGCGTGGAAATCACTTATCTTGGGGGGAAGCTCGTTGCGATCCTCGCCTCCTGAGGCTAGGGCCTTGTCGTGCGCCTTGTGTCCTGCAGGGTTTAGTCAGTAGGGATAGTCTCCAGCCTTGGTAGCAAGGACAACTAACCCAATTCCCGTGACTGTGTCGCGATGCCCGTGGGGCACGAATTGGGAGGGGTGCTCCCGCAGCGGACTCGAATAAGGAAGTTCCAAACCACCGGGGCAGAAAACACTCGCGAGGGTGCCCATGTTCCTCCCTCGTGAGACTTCGCGCGAGAGAAAACGAAGACAAGCAAGTGAAACGGACGAGGGGTCGCGAGTTTGAAATGGTAACAGCTTCAGAAAAACTTCAAATAGAAACAAACAAGCTAACTGCGGAAAGCAAATGAAAGAAGCCATGTCCGGCACCTAGTCTAGTCTTCAACGTCTTGTTACCAGCGCGGAGCTAAGTGCTGCCACTGGGCGTGGGCGGGAGCCCCCGAGGCCCGAGGGCGGCACTCCAAAGACTCCAGGGCATGTACATCCCCACTCATTATTACGTGAGAGTGTCACGGGCGGCGAGCTTCATAGGCGTTTGCCTTCTTTACAGGCACCGGGCCTTTTCCAAAACGCAGCTACTTCATAGGCATTCGCCTTCTTCACAGGCACCGGGCCTTTTCCAAAACACTGCAACTTCACAGGCATTCGCCTTCTTCACAGGCACCGGGCCTTTTCCAAAACGCTGCAACTTCACAGGTAATTCTCCTTCTTCACAGGCACCGGGCCTTTTCCAAAACGCTGCAACTTCACAGGCATTCACCTTCTTCACAGGCACCGGGCCTTTTCCAAAATGATGCAACTTCACAGGCATTCGCCTTCTTCACATGCACCGGGCCTTTTCCAAAACGCTACAACTTCACAGGCATTCGCCCTCACAAGCACCGGGCCTTTTCCAAAACGCTGCAACTTCACAGGCATTCGCCTTCTTCACAGGTACCGGGCCTTTTACAAAACGCTGCAACTTCACAGGCATTCGCCTTCTTCATAGGCACCGGTCCTTTTTCAGGGGTAAAACCTTCGGAGATGTTGGATGTTCCACGCATTCTGGATGGGCACCCCCTCCTGGGTCTCCAAGCGGGCGGAGCCGAGCCTGGAAACATGAACAACCTTAAACGGGCCCTCCCACACGGGAGAGAGCTTATGCAGCCACTCCCTGGAGAGAACCCGTCTGAGCACGAGGTCCCCTACCTCAAAAGTCCTAGGGAGGATGTTGCGGCAGTGGTATTGCCGCAGTGCTTGTTGGTACGTTACTGACCGCAGCACGGCTTCTCGGCGACGCTCCTCCCCCAGCAAGAGATTCGTCCCTCGCATGGCATCCTGCTGCGCTTCATCGAACGCCAGGACCCGCGCGGAACGACGTCTGACCTCGTGAGGGAGAACGGCTTCAGCTCCATAAACCAGACAGAACAGGGTATCGCCAGTCGGCTTGGTTGCGGTCGTGCAGATTGACCACAGCACGGACTGGAGCTCGTCATACCAGCCCCTGTCGCAGGCCTCCAGCTTCTTCTTGAAGGTCCTGGTCTTGAGGCCCCTTAGGACCTCTGCGTTGGCTCGCTCGGCCTGACCGTTGCTTCGCGGGCGTTCCAAGGTTAGCACAGTATGTTTTGAAGAGGTTGCTGGTGAACTGCGAACCGTTGTCAGTGATGATGCGGTTCGGCACCCCGAATCGGCTCACGAGGCCATCGATGAATTTGACTGTAGAGCCTGCGGGGATGGCGCAGACAGCTTCCACCTCAGCCCACTTGGTGAACTTGTCCACGGCAACATAGAGGTAGCGGTAGCCTCCTAGCGCCCGAGGGAATGGACCCAGGATATCCATTCCCCAGACTGCGAAGGGCCATAAGAGGGGTATAGTCTGCAGACCTCCCGCCGGCTGATGGATCTGCTTGGCGTGGAACTGACAGGCCTCGCAAGCTTTCACTAGTTCCACAGCGTCATTGAGGGCCGGGGGCCAATAGAACCCACTGCGAAATGCCTTGCCAACGAGGGTTTGTGACAACGAGTGATGCCCACAGTCGCCACCGTGTATGTCTGCCAGTAGCTCCTTCCCTTGCTCCCCGGAAATGCAACATAGGGACACATCATTCGGTCGTCTTCGGTAGAGCTCTCCATCCTTAAGGCAGTATGCTGTGGCCTGCCGTGCCACACGCTCCACTTCCTCCTCCTTTTCCGGCAGTGTGCCTCGTGTCAGGTAACTCCTAAGCTCCGTGATCCAGCACCACTCCTGAGGTTCCAGCGCCAGGAGCAGGCGCGCTCCTGAGGTCGGGCCGCAGACCGAGGCTCCCGAGGCAGGCGGCTGGGGGAGCTCCCCCTGAGGCTGCGCCGTGCTTGACAGTGATGGCGTCGCTGAGGGCTTGAAGAGCCGCTCCTCGAAGACGCCGGGCTCCTGAGGTAGCCGCCTAGATGCCCTTTTGGCGATGTCATCAGCCTCTTGATTGGTGCCAAGAGGCACATGCTGCATCTCCAACCCCCAAAACTGCTTCTCCATCCTGCGGACCTCCACGAGGTAGGCTTCCATGTGCTCTTCCTTTGGTTCGTATACTTTGTTGGAGAAGTTGACGAGGAGCTGCGAATCACCCATGATGGTGAGGCGCTTCACCCCCAGGGCGACTACAGCCTTCAGGCCTGCTATGAGGCCTTCGTATTCTGCTATGTTGTTGGATACCTTTTCCCCGTGCTGGAAACAGAGTTGCACGGCGTAGTAGAGCTTGTCTTGAGTGGGAGATACAAGCACCGCACCAGCCCCTGCGCCGGGTCGGGAGAACGCCCCGTCGAAGTACATGACCCATTCGTCCAATGCCTCGCTCCCTAGGGAGACTGATCGATCCTCGCCAGCCTCGAGGCCTGGCGCCTCTGCCCATTCCTCCACGAAGTCTGCAAGCGCGGCCCCCTTGATGACTCTAGTTGTGCTGAATTCTATCTGAAACGCTTGCAGCTCGATGTTCCACTCAGCGACTCTTCCAGCTGAGTTGGGGCTCCTGAGCACCCTTTCTAAGGCGTATGCTGAGACAACCTTGATGGGATGGCCTTGGAAATAGTGCCGCAGCTTGCGTGAGGCCACCAATAGCACGAGGAGGAGTTTCTGAGGCTTGGGGTAACGCGCCCTTGCGTCCCGTAACACTATGCTGACGAAGTATACAAGGTGCTCGACTAGGTTGGGAGTGCTGGCGCCGCTAGCATCCTCCGGAGGCCAGGGCACCTCCTAAGACAGCGGAGCCCCCAGCGACTAGTCGCCTGGAGGAGGGGCCTCCTCTATTCCAGGTGTGCCTCCCTGCTGTGGCCGGTCCTTCTCGACTGCAGCTGCGGTCTCCGTGAGGCCCCCTTGGCCCTGCTTTGCTTTAACCCGGACGGTTGCTGCGGCCTTGGTCCTACGCTCCACCCTAACAGCCACCAGGGCTGCGCTGGTAGAGTAGGGGGTGGCCGCAAGGTAGAGCACCAGGGGTTCCTGAGGACGTGGAGCCACCATCACCGGGGGGCTGGTCAAGTACCTTTTGAGATCCTGGAACGCCTTGTCGGCCTCTTCAGTCCATTCAAAGGGGCCCTTGTTCTTCATCAGCTTGAAGAAGGGCAACGCTCGTTCCCCCAGCTTGGAGATGAAGCGCCCTAGTGTGGTCACGCGTCCGGTGAGCTTCTGCATTTCGCTGAGGGTCTTCGGCGGGCTCATGTCCTCGACTGATTTTACCTTTTCTAGGTTGTCCTCGATGCCCCGGTGGGATACGATGAAACCCAAGAGCTTGCCCAAGGGGACTCCAAACACACACATCTCCGGGTTGAGCCGCAGGTCCACTTCGTTTAGGCTCGCGAAGGTTTCCTCCAAGTCCTGTATCAGGGTTTTTGCCTCCTGAGACTTCACCACAATGTCATCAATGTAAGCCTCAGCATTCCTCCCGAGTTGCCTACCCAAGGCAATGTGCATCAGCCATTGAAAGGTTGCACCGGCATTGCATAGCCAGAACGGCATGCATGTATAGCAGTACACTCCGCACGGGTTCAGGAAGGCCGTCTTTTCTATATCTTCTACTGCCATCTTGATCTGGTGGTAGCCGGAGAAGGCATCCAGGAAGCACAAGAAGTCGCACTCAGCAGTGGAGTCGACGATCTGGTCGATGCGAGGGAGCGGGAATGGATCCTGGGGGCAGGCCTTGTTGAGGTTGGTGAAGTCGACACACATTTGTTCCTTTCCCCCCTTCTTCGGCACGACAACCGGGTTAGCCAACTAATCTGGGTAACGGACCTCGCGAATGACCCCCGCTGCCTCCAACTTGTGGGTCTCTTGGACAATGAAAGCTTGCTTCTCAGTGGACTGCCGCCTCGCCTTCTGCTTCACGGGGCGCACGTTGGGGCACACGTTGAGGTGATGCTCAATTACGCCCCTCGAGACCCCTGCCAGCTGATCAGGTTACCACGCGAATACCTTCTTGTTCGCGTGTAGGAACTTCACCAAGGCTTCCTCCTGTTTGGGCTCGAGGTTGGCGCCTATGGTGAAGGTGGCGCTGGTAGATCCGTCTTCGTCGACCAGTACCTGCTTGGTTTCCGCCTTGTCCTGAGTGAATAGCTGCTTCTTCTTGGCCGGTGCAGCCCCCTTGGGTTCGGGGGCGTCTGAGTCGGCGGGTTGTGCCACCGTCGCGGCCTTGAAGGCGAGCTTGAGCGCTTGCAATGCATCCCCGGTGTCTCCAGACACGATGACGACGCCGCTACTCCCGGGCATCTTCATGAGGTTATACGCTGGGTGAGTTGTGGCCATGAACCGGGCTAGTGCCGGGTAACCAAGGATGGCGTTGTATGGGAGGCCGATGGGGGCGATGTCGTAGTCGATTAGCTCCGTGCGGAAGTTGTCGTAGGTGCCGAAGGTCACCGGAAGGCGGATCTGCCCAGGGAGCCGATGGAGCCGCCTCCGATGCCCAAGAAGGGCCTGCTGGGCTGCAGCCGCTCCAGCGGTACGTGGAGAAGGCTGAAGGCCTCCACTGAGAGCATGCTGATGCCAGCACCACCGTCAATGAGGGTCCTGGTGACGGCCACCTAACAGATGGTGGGGTGCATAGCATTGGGAGCGTGCCCGAGCAGGCCGAGTTGGAGGGGTGATCATCCGAGCTGAAGGCCAGATCAGCTTTAGGCGCCACCCAGCCCGGAGGCGCCCCGCGCGGAACGGAAGAGACGCCGATTTGGCGGACAAATGACTTGATGTGGCGTCCTGAAGGTGGTGCCTACGAGCCACCTAGGAGAGCTGCGACGACCGGGTGCGCTGGTGCAGCGTACAGGGCGAGGAAGAGGCCGCGCAGCTCCCCCCCAGAGGCCACGGAAGCCGTCGGCAGGTGGAGCAGCACATGCGCGGGACGCCAGTGAGGGCCATGGGAAACCAGTTGGCCATGACCCTGTTGTCGCCCCCGGCCTCGAGGACGACCTCCTCGTATGCCAGCAGGAATGCCGGCGGATTGGCCATCCTGTTGTAGCGCGGTGGCATCTCCGACTTGAACTTGTTCGGCCATTGCACCTGTCGCAAGGCGGGGGCCAAGGCTCAGAGCCCCCTGGCCACCATGCTGGCACTGGCGACCGGAGCGGGCGGCGCGTTGCCCATCATGAGGGCGAATCGCGGTGTTGGCGGAGCGCTGGTTAGTGAGAGGGAAAGCTCCGGCGCACCCCTACCTGGCGCGCCAAATGTCGGATTTTGGGTTCCTGCAGACCCTCAAGGTTCGAACTCTAGGGTGCGTGTGGAGATCACACCTACTGCCTACCCGTGTCTCGTCGCCTCGCAAGGATCTAAACTACACGAAGAACAACACAAGGGACACAAGGTTTATACTGGTTCGGGCCACCATTGTGGTGTAACACCCTACTCCACTGTGTGGTGTGTGGATTGCCTCTGGGGCTGATGATGAATAGTACAAGGAAGAACAGCCTCGCGAAGGTCTGTTTTTGGCTGGTGCGATGAACTGCTAGCGGGAGTTCAGTCGCTTCTCTCTCTCTCTATCTATCTTTCTATCCTTGTTCTTTCGATGCCTCTACCCTGTGGGTGGCTAGTCCTATTTATAGGCGGAGGCCCTGGGCCTCTTCCCAAATATTGAGCAGGAAGGGCGCCAACAGTTGGCTATTTTGAAGGGGAACATCTAGTACACTTATCCTAACTAAAGTTGGTCCTTGCCTGCCAAAGACCCTGACGATGACTCCGTCTTGTGCTCCATGATGACCTCCATCTTGCCGTCCTGCTGGTCTTGGTCTTGTTGCACCGAAATGGTTGCCTTTGCTTGATACTCTTGCCTGCGCTTGTCCCCTTTGCACCAAAGAGGAAACAAGGACTCTGCATAGGCCGGCGCCCGCCTGGCGCCCGCCTGGCCTTGGTCGTCACGGCTTGGGTCATGGGCACCTCGTGAGGTACCCCGCCTTGATCTATCCGCCTCCTTGTGAGCCAGCCTGACGAGGCTGTGCCCGAGGAAGCCTCCTGTTGCCCGCCACGCGAGGCTTGTCCCCTCACGAGGGTCTTGAGCATGTGTTGATGAAGATGGGCCGTACTGGGCCACTCCTTGAGCCACGCCGCAGGCTGGAGGCAGGCAAGTCTGGGTACACCCATTCCCAGAACGCCGACACGGATACCCCTAATCCAGGACTCCCTCAGTAGCCCCTGAACCAGGCTTCAATGACGATGAGTTCAGCATGCAGTATTGTCTTCGACATTGCAAGGTGGGTTCCTTCTCCGAATACTCCATAGTAGTTATCGAACACTTGAATCATGTCCGGATCCACAAAATGATCTTTACACACCGCTGTAGAGAGAATGTTATATCACAAATGCAATCTGCTGACAACTTTTTCTGATGACGTGACACGTTATTACGGTCGGATCATTGTTCGAACCATTTTCCCACAACCAGCTACATCGCATATTACGAGGCGGTTTCTGTTACACGTCTTGTCAAAGCAGAGATCGTGTCCCCTTATCATGGGATTCTCATCAATATGGGTAGGGGTAATCCCACCACACCATCAATCGTGGCGCTTCGGAAGCAAGCGATTCCCAACGGGCAAGTGGGGAGGCGTACCGCTTTCGGCGCCTCTATGAAGGGATAAGATTTCCCCATTTTCTCCCACGCCTTCTTCCTTCTTTGCCCACTCTTGCCCCCTCGACCTCCAAAGCCCAAGCCCAAGTCTTCTCCGCACAGCTAAACATGTCCGGAGCAGGAGGCAAGTGGGTGGCTTCCACCGTCAAGGAGAAGCACATCACAAATCTTTGGGCGGCCGGATACTTGGCCGCGGACATAGCGCACCAGCTACCGGACGCCGGGCAGGTCATTCCGACCCCAGGACCCCACGAGAGGGTCGTATTCGTCACCCACTTTGTCCGTGGACTGGGATTTCCACTCCATCCCTTCGTCCGCGGGCTCATGTTCTACTACGGGCTATATTTCCATGATCTAGCCCCGAATTTCGTCCTCAACATCTCGGCGTTCATCGTCGTATGTGAGGCCTTCCTCCGCATCCGGCCTCACTTCAGCCTATGGCTGCAAACCTTTTACGTCAAGCCGAAGGTTGTAAGCGGCCAACAAGCAGAGTGCGAAGGAGCCATGGTTGGCAGAATGCCTAATGTTACATGGCTCGACGGCTACTTCGCGGAGACCGTGAAAGGGTGGCAATCGGGGTGGTTCTACATCACCGAGCCGCGCGGCGCCAACTGGGTAGCGGCCCCCGAGTTCCGATCCGGAGCCCCCATGCGGCTCACCTCCTGGGAAAGGAAGGGCCTATCCTAGGGCGATTCTATGGAGCTGACCGGACTCCAAACCTGCATCAAAAGCATGAAGGACAAGAACATCAAGCTCGTTAACGTGATCCAGGTCATCCTTCTTCGCCGGATCCAGCACTGCCAAAGGCGGGCAGTTAATCTGTGGGAGTTCGTCCCGGCCGAACACCAGATGTTCCGGAAGCTCTACGACATGACGCACAAAGGCGCATGGAAGGTGCTGTTCAAGGCCTCTGAAGTACCTCCTCCCACATCCGAGGACCGCGGGCTTCATGCTGCGCGGGCTCCTAGTCAGGTGAGTTCTCAGACTACCACCGGACCCGGTTCTTCCCAATATATTCATGGGAGAGCCTTAAGTAGTTATGCATGTTTGCTTCAGGATTATGTAGAGACCGCGGAGCAGGTTTACTGCCCAGATCCGTTGCCAGAAGGCCCAGCTGATGCTCTCCTGACGGAAATGCTGGTCCCGGCACCGTAGAAGGTGCCGGAGAAGAAGGCCGAGAAGAAGGCCTCGGGGACCCGAAAGGGTCTCCGGCATAAGCGTATGCCAGAAGACTCGTCCGAAGTCGACGAGGCAGACTCCTCCCAAGAAGGGGAGGAGCAAGAACAAGAAGCCCCATCCGGAAAGGATGAGGGGCCCGAGGAGGCGAACCAGGGGGCCGAGAAAGGCCCTCGGTGCAAGGCCGTCATACCCCTATCGTCTGATGACGACGAGACAGATTCCTCCCGTGGAGGCGGGAGGAATCAAGAAGAAATTCCACCTCCCCATACTGGGGGGAGAAGAAGAGAAAAGCCTCCCCAGAGGGGGAGGCTGGGACGTCCAAGAAGGGGAAAGTGCCCCTTCCGGACTACTCCGCCACGGCCGCTCATAGTGAGGAGGGGTGGTTGCCCAGGGGGAAACCCCCAGTGCGATTGTAAGTATCCGCACTCCATCATAGCTTCACTCTATAGCTTTTATTTAACGCCAAACATATGTGCAGTCCGGCCAGGGCTCACCCCGAAGTGTCTTCCTCCGGGTCCTTGAGCGATTCGGAGATCAATTCGCTTCCGACAGCCACTACTCCTTCGCCCGCGGATGACACAGAGGTGTTGTCCCGAAGGATCCCAGAGCGGGGGGGGGGGTTGACTCTGGAGATGCCCCGAGGCGGGGTCCCAGACGTCGGACACGCGGGGTTCAAGATCCCCGTGGATCGTATCGATGAGATCCATGGCAAGCCGGGCTCTCAGCCAAACACAGTTCCGGAACCTTCGATGGTTCCGGACTCAGGCGTGTAGCCCCTCATTAGGGAGGGTGAGCCGTCTGTGTCGAGGACTTCTGGAAGCGCTTCGCGGCGCTTCCATAGATGAAGAGCACCGTAATCTTATGAGTGTGGTGATTCGGAAGGTTTTGTCTGCCAAGAGCGGACTAACCGAAGCTTGCACCAGCCTCCTAACAGGCTTTGAGGTAAGTTAAAGTCTGAGAAATTATCACCCGATAGGTAGTGGCCCCTGATACTCTGTTTGGTGTTCGGAAAGAAAAACCAAACGGAGGGTCAATAATAATTTGCAAGAGTCTAACGATAAATATTTGTGTGCATAAGCAGGCTATGCTGCTTGCTGCTGCTGCCCGTACTGCCGAGGTTGCCGAACTGAAGCGGGACCTAGAGCAGGCGCAGGGAAAGCTCAGCCTCACGAAGAGGCAGCTCGAGGAGAATTATGGTAAGCGATTCCCCGTTCGCATGTATTTAAAGATAGGCAAAATTGGCTAGTCTAACGCCAAAGCGTCGTGACTGTGTAATAGGGGCCACCGCTGAAGTGGCGTCCCTGAAGAAAGCGCTCTCCAAGGCCACAAAGCGGCCTTGGAATGCAAGGAGCGTGAAAAGCAAAGTGCTAGAGTGGGAATGGTACAACAAGAGCTCCAGGACCTCGGCCGAGCTTGTGAAGGCCCTTGTGAATTTGAAAGACGCCAAGGCCAAAGCCGAGAAAGCACAGCAGGAGATCCAGGAGGCCAAAAAGATAGCAGCGAGTAAGAAGTTTTTTATGTGAAGCAAACATGTGGAGGAGGCGTTTCTTTTACTTACTCGAATTTGAAGCTCTCCAGGGCCATTCGCAGATTTTCCATGCAGCATATCAGACGCTGCAGAGTTCTATCGTGCCCAGGAGGGGAACTCAACGGAGAAGCTGTTCTGGTCCCAGTATGCCGGGGCCGAACTCCCGGTGCCTCTGAGTGACCAACTTAAGCAGTTGGTCGAACTCCACAGGGCGGCCGAACTGGCTATGAAAGGTTTCATAGTCCGGATGTGGCCTGGTGAGCTCCTGCCCACTAGCTACTTTGGCCTGATCAAGCAGATGGTGGATGCCTGTCCGCGGCTTGTCGTGATCAAGCGATTCGTGTGCATCGAGGGTGCCCGCCGGGCCTTTGCCTGCGTCAAGGTGCATTGGGGCAAGCTGGATGCGGAGAAGCTGGTCAAGGACGGGCCGCCGGAGGGCAAGGCACATCGCCATCCCGAGATGTACTATGATGGCATTATAAAGGGTGCTCGTCTCGTGGCCGATGAGTGTACCAAGGACACCATTTTTGAATTAATTTACTCCTGTCATGTTTTTAATTTAAAGACAAAGTTACTTGCACTATGTAGAGCTTTTGTTATTTAAAATATTACCTTCTATGCGGCTGTTTATAAAATTCTGAAAGTAGGCCAGTCGTCGTCTTCCTCCCTGTCGTGGGGAACGAACACCTATGGGGCAGGGCCCCTTTCAGTCCGGCAAGGGAGCGGAGACCGCACGAAGAGCAGATCGAGGCGAAGCACGCGAGGGATTTTATCCAGCTTCGGAGCTCTCCGGAGAGATAAAACTCCTACTGCTGCTTTGTGGTGGTATTATGTTCTTGCTCAAAGGCGTGAGCGCTCTGTGTTTTCGAAGGAGTCGAACCCCCTCTACGTTGCGCATGGGCCTCCTTTTATAGGCTAAAGGGGTCACCGACAGGTGGCAACGAAGACAGGGGTATAAAAGTAAAAAGAGGGGTTGGTACAACCGCTATCTACAGTGCCCCCTACCTAACTCTGACGGCAGGGGACAAGGGCATTTAATGCTCGTCTGGTCGCCCAAACAGTGCAGAGAAGCGACCGTTAGGGGCGCCACCGCCTGCCACGATGGCCTTCTCGTCATCTCCACTTGCCACCTCGCACCGCTTGGCTGCACAGCCGGCCGCCACGTGCGCCAGGAACGATCTTGGGGCG
The DNA here is from genome assembly GCF_018294505.1 of Triticum aestivum. Lineage (NCBI taxonomy): Eukaryota > Viridiplantae > Streptophyta > Magnoliopsida > Poales > Poaceae > Triticum > Triticum aestivum. The sequence goes on from NC_057801.1 coordinate 231,493,068, forward strand.
ACACGTCGTCGGATGTGCTAGAGCGTGGGCGCAGAGTGGTGGCTTCTCCACGGCAAGCTCCTTGCCGCGGTCGTTGTCTTGCCGCACCCGAGAGCTTGCCGCTCGTTGGGCCCTGCCGGGACGCGCGGTGCGTCGCGGCAAGTTCTTCGCAGTGCCTTGGTTGGCCTTCCCGGCAAGCTCCTCTTGCCGGGGTCTTGTCCTTCCCGGCGGGCTACTCTTGCCGGAGTCTTGCCTTCTCAGTCAGAACACTTTGTTCTTGAATGGCATCAATAGGGTCTACGGAGGACCTTGGCGGACGTCCGGCAAGCCCTGCCGCTGGGTGCTGCGACTGCCTGTGCACAAGTTTGGGATACTAAGGTACCCCTACTTTAGTACACCGACAGGTGCCCCCGGGCCTGGGCCACACACGGTGCCGAGCGCTGTTGGGCCAGGCCCAAAATAGGGCACGGGCACTCGCGTCCTGGGTCCATACCAAATCTGACTCTGTATCCACCACGCCCTCCCGTAACGGCACGCGTCAAACGCGGCGTCGTGGGAGAGATCATGGGCAATTCTTTAATCAGGAAAGGCGTAACGTTCGCCTCTCCTCTTTATAAGCAGGGGAAACAGGGGCCGTTCCCCCACCTTCGCCACTTGCAGTTTCTTCCTCAGAAAGCTCCGCCGCTCTCCTCCGCTTCCCAAGCCGAAAGAGAGCAGCACTCCGCCGTCGCCGCCGTCGTTGCCGCCGTCGCCGCCGTCGTTGCCGCCGTCGCCGCCAACCTCCTCCACCGCTTCCGCCATGGCTCCGAAGACCGGGAAGAGCGTGAAGTCGGCCGAGGCGCTGCGGCTTGAGGCGCTGCGCAAGGAACAGGCACTTTTCCCTCCCGAGCTCACCCCGAAGGCGCTGCGGGAGGAGCTCTATCTCTTCTGGTCGACGGAGACGCGGGCGCATCCGCGCATGCAGGTACTCTCCGCCGAAGCTTCTACTTCGAAAAAGTGTCCAAGAGGATACTATTTCTTCCCTCTGTTCTTCTACTGCAGGCTTTGCCCACCTTTTTCCGATTTCTTCTGCGATATCATGAATACCTACGGGTTTCATCTTCTTGACTTCACCCCCAACGCCGTTCAGACAATGGCGGTTTTCACACACCTCTGCAAGAACTTCGTTGGGATCCACCCAAATGTCGCCCTCTTTCGCCACTACTTCATGCCCTGGGCCGAGAAGGGAGAGCCCTTAGCTGGCGGGATCGCCTGGATCTCGAGGGTCTGCATGAAGGAGGTTTATCTGGAAGGCGAGCTCCGCAACAAGTGGGATGAGTGGAGGGCGGAGTGGTGCTGGATTGTTGATGTAGATCCGCAGCCATTCACCAGCCTGCGTCAAGCCCGAGTAGTGCGCGGCGGCGACTGGAGCGCCCTGGCGGCGGATGACGCCAGATTGAAGATCGCCACCACACGGATTCTGCGGCTCAGGCTTGCCGGGCTTACTGTAGGGGCCATTGGCGCGGACTTCCTTCGCCGCCGCATCGCCCCTCTGCAGGAGAGGAGGAGGCCCGTCTGGCTGTTCGGCGGCCCGGCAGATATCATGAGGCTGCGTCCAGGCCTCAATTTTAATTTCACAGTCTTGGAGTTGGATGGGATGCTCAAGGAGTTGTTCAAGCATGACTCCAACCATCCGGAGTGGTTTAGGCTGCCGCAGGGCGTCGTGCCGTTGTGCAATAACTCCCAGCTCGATCGCATCCGCGCAATGATGCCGGAGTGCGACTCGCATGGGATTATCCCAACGTGGCAGGAGCCTGCCGATGACGTTGTGCAGAACTTCTTCGACAACTTGGTGGAGGTGGCGATCCGTGCCGATGATCAGAAGCTCCTCACCCACGACACCACTGATGATGAGATGCGGTACATCGCCACCAGGGCGGAAGAGGCGGCGGCAGCCGCCGCTGCGGGTGAGTTCGGTTTTACGCTGGAGGAGGCGGAGGCGGCCAAGGCGGCAAGCCTTGCCGACCAGGAGGACCTTGGTGGGGAGGTCGTTGGCGAGGGGGAGCCCGAGGCCGAGGCGAGCGAGCCTGCCGGGGGCGCGAGTGGCCAGCCATCTTCAAGCGGCTTGCCGCAGACGGGGACCTCAGTGCAGCCCCCAGCTCAACCCAGGAGGCGCCTCCGCAAGACTGGAGACACAGCAGGGTGGCGGGCAGGCCAACAGGCGCAGCACCGCGGGACACGCTCTACCGCGACAAGCACCGTTGCCGCGGGAGCGCCTCATGTCGCGCCAGCAACTGGAGCGGGATCTTCTCGAGCCGCTACTCCTGATCCTGCCGCGGCTCCCGCCAAGCGTCCAAGGGAGCCTACTCCCCCACCACGTCACGCTGAGAGGGTGCTAGACTTCGACCTCTCCGTGCTGAGCTCCGACGAGGAGGAAGAAGAAGAGGAGGAGTAAGACTTTCTTCTTGTTGTACTTATGTTTCTTTGATTTTTGCTGTTTCTTGTCTTTGTATCTGATCTTCTTCCCTCTGAACCTCGTTCCATTCCAGGACTCTGACCGAGAGAGCGGCGAAGAGGGCCAAGGTGCCCGTAGTTGTCATCGAGGACGATCCTGCTGTGATGGCAGAGGACACGTCCGGGACTACCTTGACGGACCCGGCACCCTCTCATCGAAGCAGCCCCCAGCGCAGCCCCCAGCGTAAGTATTTGTTCACTTCTTGTTGTGGGGCGCGCATGGGTGCTTTCTCCTTGCTGATATCTTTGTTGTTAACTTGCTTGTGCAGGAGCAGAACAGGCCCATCAGGAGCAACCAGAAGCTGCTCCGGAGGTGCAATCTGCTTCAATTACACCGCCAAGGTGCGACTCTCCGGCAAGGGAGCGGTCCCCGGCAAGGGGCAGTTCCCTGGCAAGGGACGGGACCGGTGAGCCTTCGGTGGTGGAACCCATGGTCACAGAGCCCAGCACAGGTAACCCTCCTTGTCGGAAATTTTCCCTTGGGTTCTTCTTCTTTTGATATTCTTTTTTGGATATTTGCTTGACTTTTTCTCCCCTCTTTTCCTGCCTTCAGATCCTCCCTTTGCGGAGCCAATGGAGACCGAGGCCACCGGCGAGGAGAACTTGCGTGGCGATACTGGCGATGCCGCTGCTACTGAGGAGGAGGCCGGCGCTGATGACCCCGCCGACGAAGAGGCCGCCAAGGCTGCTGGCGCTGGAGCTGGCGAGGGATCCGTCGATCGTACTGACGACCCGGGGGCCGCAAGATCATAGGGCGCTACACCGAACACCGATCCCTCCGCCGCTGACGCAGCGCGAGGCCCCAAAGAGCCCCAGCCCGGCGCTTACTTGAAGGCCGGCGAAGGTATCTTCATCAGGCTCCCCTGGGCGTCGAGTTCCAGGGCGCCGGTCGAGGGAGAGACTTTCGATGGAGAAGTACTCGCCTCTGCTGGGCTGGCGGTGGTTGACGCGCCAAGCAGCAACAGTGGCGAATCTGAAGAGGAGCAGCTGCTCCGGAAGTTGGTGTCGCTCTACCGCGCCCGACAAGCGAAGCTGGAGTCCCGGGAAGCGCTTGTCGCTCGGGCGGGAGTTGACATAGAGAATCATGCGGAGGAGCTCCAGAGCCGCAACCAAGAGGCCCTCCGGTCCATCGCGGAGGAGAGGGCACAGCTTGTCGAGGCGAAGAAGGCGTTCATCCTTGAGAAGGCTGAAGACGAGGAGCAGCAGAGGCTTGCCGCTGAAGAGCTGTCCACCCGGGAAGGTGAACTGACACAGCGGAAAGTCAATCTGGACAGCTACAAGGAGGAACTCGTCGCACGCGAGCAATCACTTGGCGGGGCACTCAAAGAAGCGAAGGACGCTGCCGCAGCTGCCGAGGCCGCCAAGAAGGAATTAGGGATGAAGATGACGCAGCTGGAGGCTGATTTGAAACGGAAAGATGAGGAGCTTGCCGCGCTCCAGCGCGAACGCGAGAAGGATGCCCTCGCCCATGGTGATCTGCAAGTCCAACTCGCTGACAAGGGCAAGGAACTGAACGCCACCAAGGACTCAAATGCCGATTTGGAGCTGAAGCTGGCTACACTGATGGAGACGCTGGGCGGCGCCAAGAAGCGAGAGGAGGATTTGAAGAAAGAGATCAAGGCCAACGAGGAGCTGCTAACGAGCGCCGCCGACACTCAAAACACCTTCAAGGCTATGGTGGATCTCTGGACGGAGGGCCTTGTCAACATCGCTGCAGTCATCGACGAAGAGCTGGCGGAACTGGACTTGGCGGGCTTCGGGTACTCCTCCAACGAGAACCTCCAGCCCAGCGCCAAACTTACTCTTTTCTTCAAGGGTGTGGCGACGGCTCTCTAGCAGCTCCGGGAAAGGATCCCAAAGAAGCTGGCTGACGAGTCGCGTGCAATCTGCGCCAAGGTCTTGGAGAAGGTGTTGGTGAAGATACTCTTCCGCAATCCGGGCCTCGACCTCACCCGCGTCCTCAAGAAGCTGCCGGCGGGTGCTGATCTTGAAGAGCTCAAAGCCATTGTCGCACCCATTGTGGACAAGGTGAATGAAGTCAGGAGGATCGACGACGAGCGCGTGGATTAGGCCACCCTTCTTCTCCCTTCCTTGTCGCTGTTATTTAAGTTATGAGAACAATTTAGTCAGTGCTGCAACAAGTTACTTTTGTAATATAACTTTATTCTGGCAATGCTTGCTACGCTATCTCCTTTACTTGATTCTTTTCTTTGTATGTTTTTACCCCACGCTTTTAGGGGACTTGCCGGCGCAGGCACGCTTGCCGCGAGCGCTGAGTGTGGAACATCAGCAGCCTGCTTGCGGTACCGCCTCCGGCAAGAAACCTTGTCGCAACTAGTTGCAGCACACTTAAGTTGTTGAGCGGACTCGAAACAAAGTAAGGGCGCAACTAGCTACGAGGAGGTTCCCCCGCGCACAGGTTTTCCATACAAAGCACGATCGTTCAAGTAAGATAACTTAAAATTTTAAGAACTGATCATGCTCAGACTTTGGCTACTTAGCTTTTTCTTTTTGTCGTCTATGTCCCGGCAAGGCCAAACTTCTTTGAACGACGCCTAGTCCACACCATTATCTTCTTATCTTCTCCTCCCCCTCGGTGAACTTGTGGGTGAAGGAACCTTCTCTTTGAGAAAAAGAAGAGAAAATAACGATATGGATCCTTAAGGCTCGTTATTGCTTACCGGGGCAAGTGCTGCACAAAGTGTCAGATAAAGCATGCAAAAAAGAAAGAATGCATGAAATTTGACAAAATGTGCGAAGCACATGAACTTTATTTATGCACGGGATCTGCGCCCGGCTTTGTACAAAGGGTTACATGCAACAGCGGCAAGGCTTGTACAAAAGGTGGTTGTCAGAACAGCAGGTTCCGGCAACCGCGCCTTAGGGGTAAAACTTACGGAGATGCTCTATGTTCCAGGAGTTGCTCACCGGAAAGCCATCTTCGGTCTCAAGGCGGACAACGCCAGGCCTAGTGACTCGTTTTACCCGATAAGGGCCTTCCCACTTCGGCGTCAACTTGTTGGAATTCTTGGCGGATTGAACGCGCCGAAGAAAAAGGTCGCCTTCCTCGAAACTTCTGGCATAAACTTTGCGGCTATGGTAACGACGCAAAGCTTGCTGGTATCGAGTAGCTTGTACAGCAGCCTAAAGACGATCTTCCTCAAGGAGCAGCGCGTCATCTTGCCGCAGCTGCTCTTGCTCAAGCTCATCATAAGTGAGCACTCGAGGCGATCCGTATACGAGTTCCATGGGGAGAACTGCTTCTACTCCATAGACTAGAGCAAAAGGTGTTTGGCCAGTGGCTCGAGTTGGTGTCATCCTGATTGACCAAAGAACCACTGGCAGCTCCTCGATCCAATTTCCTCCGCACTTGTGCAGCCTGTCGAAAGTTCTGGTCTTGAGCCCGCGCAGCACTTCAGCGTTTTCCCTCTCCGCTTGACCGTTGCTTCTTGGGTGAGCAACAGAAGCGAAGCAAATCTTGGCGCCAAGATCTTGGACGTACTGCATGAAGGTGCGGCTCGTGAATTGTGTGCCATTGTCGGTGATGATCCTGTTAGGGACTCCAAAGCGGCAAACAATTGACCTGAAGAACTTGACTGCTGACTGTGCTGTCACCTTCCTCACTGCTTCCACCTCCGGCCACTTCGTGAACTTGTCGATTACCACGTACAAGTACTCGAAGCACCGACAGCTCGGGGAAAGGGGCCGAGGATGTCTAGCCCCCAGACCGAAAATGGCCAGGATAAAGGGATTGTTTGGAGAGCTTGAGCTGGTTGATGTATCTGTTTGGAGTGGAACTGGCACGCTTCACACTTGGTTACTTGTGCAGTTGCATCCTGGAGAGCTGTCGGCCAAAAGAAACCTTGCCGGAATGCTTTGCCGGCAAGTGCTTTTGCGCCAATGTGGTGACCACATATGCCTCCATGTATCTCCGCCAACTGCTCCTGTCCTTCTTCCCGGGAAATGCACTTCAATTTCACTCCGTTGAATCTTCTTCTGTACAGTATGTCATCAACAAACTGGTACATACTTGATTGCCGGGCTACTCTCTCGGCTTCTTCTTGCTCTTCGGGAAGTTCTCCTGTTTGAAGGACACGGACAATCTGCTGCGCCCATGCCGGAGCCTGCGGCTCAACGACAAGGACTAAAGGCACAAATGCTGCTGCGGGAACATCAGCTTCTACGGCAAGAACCCGAGGTTCAGCGGGGGCTTGATGTTCCCCGGCAAGCTTGCCGGAGCAAAACTTGTCGGGAGCGTCTGGTTCAACGAAACAAACCCTAGGGCTTGTCGGAGCAGACTGCTCCTCAGCACTCTTGGTGTTGATCTTGGGGACCTTCTTGGCGGCGGCTTCGGGGAGCTCAGCCGGAAAGTAGTCACCAGAAATCAACTTCCTCTTCTTGGTCTGTCCAGTTGATGGTGTTACAGATGGTTGAGTCAACTTGAGCACAAAGATCCCTGGTTCCACAGGCAACTTGAGTGCAGCGCATTTTGATAGGCCATCTACAATGTCGTTTTGAGCTGTCGGAACATGTTCCATCTGTAGGCCGTCAAAATGCTCTTCTAGTTTTCTCACTTCATCAATGTAGGCTTCCATCAACGGACTCTGATAATCTTTGTTAACTTGGCGGACGACAAGCTGCGAGTCACCCCTGACAATAAGCCTCTTGATCCCAAGGTCTGCCGCGATCCTGAGTCCGGCAAGCAAGCCTTCATACTCTGCAGTATTGTTTGTCGCTTGCTCCTTGGGAAAGTGCATCTGAACCACGTACTTGAGGTGTTCTCCGGTGGGTGTGACAAGTAGTACGCCCGCACCGGCGCCTTGCAGCGAGAAGGCACCATCAAAGTACATGATCCATTCTTTGCTTGTTTCCTTGACGGGGATGCTCGTCTCCGGAGTTTCTTCATCAGGTGTTGGCGTCCACTCTGCTATGAATTCTGCCAATGCTCGGCTCTGGATAGTTGAGGTACTCTCAAATTTGAGGCCAAAGCTCGACAGTTCTAGTGCCCACTCGACAATCCTGCCTGTTGCTTCTGTATTCTGCAGTATCCTCTTCAACGGAAAGCGAGTGACAACTGTGATCTCATGTGCTTGAAAGTAATGGCGCAGCTTTCTCGAGACCATGAGAAAGCCGAAGAGCAACTTCTGCACTCCAGAGTACCTTGACCTAGCCCCCTGTAGAAGGGAACTGACAAAATAAACTGGGCGCTGCACCATCTTCTTCTACTTCTCTTCCTCTGGCTGCATAGATCTATCCTTGTCGGGACCAGAGCTTGTCAGGGAAGCCCCCTGCTTGTCGCTGGATGTGCTTGCCGCGGCCGCTGGCTCATCATCTGCCTCCCTCTCCGCTACCAACACAACACTAACCACTTGATTGGTTGCCGCTAGGTATAGCAACAACTTCTCTTGTGGCTTAGGTGCGACAAGTATTGGAGTGGAGGACAAATATTTCTTCAAGTCTTGCAGCGCAGCCTCCGCTTCTGGAGTCCATTTCATTGGACCTGCCTTTTTCAAAATTTTGAAAAACGGCAGGCGCGTTCAGCAGACTTGGAAATGAACCTGCTGAGAGCAGCAACGCAGCCGGCAAGCCTTCGTACATCCTTGACGCGCTTCGGTGCTTCGATCTGCTCAATGGCCTTGATCTTGTCGGGATTAGCTTCAATCCCCCTCTGGGATACAAAGAACCCGAGAAGCTTGCCGGAAGGGACTACAAACACACACTTCTCGGGGTTCAACTTGAGATTGATCCTGCGCAGATTTGCAAAGGTCTCGTCCAAGTCTTGGATCAAAGTTTCCTTGTCCTTGCTCTTGACCACTATGTCATCCATGTAAGCTTCCACATTTCTGTGCAATTGTGGCTCAAAAGCATGACTGACTACTCTTGCAAATGTTGAACCAGCATTCTTTAGTCCGAAAGGCATCCGTACAAAGCAGTACGTGCCACATGGAGTAATGAATGCGGTTTTCTCTTCATCCTCTTCTGCCATGAAGATCTGATGATATCCTGAGTATGCATCAAGAAATGAAAGCAAATCACATCCTGCCGTGGAGTCGACAATCTGGTCAATGCGCGGCAAGGGAAATGGATCTTTGGGACAAGCTCTATTAACATCAGTGAAGTCAATACAAAGCCTCCACTTCCCATTCGCCTTGCGTACGACTACAGGATTGGCCAACCACGTAGGATGGAGCACTCCTCTGACAAAGCCTGCTACTTCCAATTTCTTGATCTCTTCTGCGATGAATTCTTGACGCTCCACTGCTTTCTTCCTAACTCTCTGCTTGACGGGCCGCGCATGAGGGCAGACGGGAAGGTGGTGCTCAATTACTTTCCTGGGAACACCAGGGATGTCAGATGGTTGCCATGCAAACACATCAACATTCGCCCACAGGAAAGCAACGAGCGCGCTTTCCTATTTAGGGTCAAGCGTGGCACTGATGGTGAAGGTACCACCAGTGCCGTCCTCCTTAGCGGCCCCTTTCTTGGTCTCTGGTGAAGCTGTCTTTGCCTTCTTGCACTTGCCGGTGGAGCTCGATGGTGCATCCTCGACGGTAGCGCAGCACTCCAAAGAGGTGCGCTTGCCGGAGTGGGCATCAGAGCTTCAGCGGCAAGTGTCTCGCGATCTGCTGCGACTACTGCTTCCCGGTAGATCTTGTCGGTACAGATAAGGGCATCTTTCTTGTCGCCAGGGACAAAAATGACACTTATCGGACAGGGCATCTTGAGCACGTTGTAAGCATAATGAGAGGCTGCCATGAACTTGGCGACCGCCAGATGGCCAAGTATCCCATTGTAGGGTAATGGGAAATCAGCAACGTCAAAGGTGACCCTCTCTGTCCTGAAGTTCAGGTCGCTACCAAATGTCACTGGCAGTGTAATCTTCCCCTTCGGCTTGCTCCTTCCCGGGTTAATTCCTTGAAAGGTACCAGTCTCTTCGAGCTCGCTGTCAGGGATCTGGAGGTTCTTGAGCACCGCGGAGGAGATCAGATTCAAGTCGGCCCCGCCGTCAACCAACATCTTCGTGACCTTGAGGTTGCGGATATTTGGCGAAACCAACATCGGCAAGCACCCGACCGCAGTTATGCGATCAGGGTGATCCTCAACGTCAAAGATGATGGGCGTGCTGGACCACTTCAGAGGCTTGCGCGACTCAACCGATGGTTCTGCCGCATTAACTTCACGCACCCACTGTTTGAGTTGGTGGTGCGAAGTATGTAGAGAAGCACCGCCGTCGATGCACAAAACCTCTGTTGCCTTCTGAAACTCCTTCTCTTCGGTCTCATCCTCATCCATCTCTTCATCTTCGTCTTCGTCTTCGTCCTTGTCGTGACCGCGGGGAGGCCTGTCTCCTTGCTGCTGCTTGGCCTTGCCGCGGCGTCCTCCCCGGCCGGGACGCTTCTTGCCGGATCCTCCGCCACCTTCCTGGGCCTTCTCCTTGTCGCGGCGCTCGTATTCAGCTTTCTGTAGCTCAACAAGCTGCTCAACCTTCTTGCAAGTCTGGAGATCATGGCCCTTGGTGCGGTGGATCTTGCAGTACTGCTTGCCGGAGTTGTCCAGCTTGTCGGTGGCTACCACAGCCTCGCCGGAGTCACCAGCTTTGGCCTTCTCCGCGCCACCTCCGTTGCCGGACTGCTCGACAACTAACACATCCTTAGCTTTCCTCTTCCTGTTACTTCGCCTCCGTTTCTTCTTTGCCGGAGTGGCATCCTCACTATCAGATCCCTCTGCTCCTGCGTTCTCTCCGGGGAGTTTCCTCCCCTCTTCAGCACGTGCACACTTGTCGGCCAGAGCATATAGCTCGCTGACATCTCTGATTTTGCACATCGCCATCTCCTCCCTCATCCTGCGGTTACGCACGTTCTGATGGAATGCGCTGATAACCGCGGCAGGGTGGACGTCTGGGATGTTGCGCTGCACTTGGCTGAATCTTTGAATGTACTTGCGCAGGGGTTCTCCTTCTTTCTGGGCGAGCAGATGAAGATCGCTCTCCTGGCTATGGGGCTTGTGGCCGCCTGTGAAGGCGCCGACAAACTGATGGCACAGATCTGCCCATGAAGAGATGGAGTTGTTCGGCAAGTGCATGAGCCAAGATCTGACGTTGGGCTTGAGCACCAATGGGAAGTAATTGGCGAGGATCTTCTCGTCACGCCCCCCGGCAGCCTGCACCGCGATGGTGTAGACGCTAAGGAACTCTGACGGATGTATCCTGCCATCGTACTTCTCGGGTACATCTGGCTTGAAGTTCTTGGTACTGGGCCACTGGACCTGCCGCAACTCACGAGTGAACGCAGGGCAACCTACCGCGTACGGCAAGTCGCCTGGTTCCCCTGGCGCATGCATATCAACAGCAGGCCCAGCGCGCTGGTTTGACTGACGCCACGCTTCTCTTCAACGCTCGATGCGAGTACGAGCGTCTTCTTGTCGTCGTTCTTGGAGAACTTGGCGCTGATCACGACGAGCTCGTGGGTCAGACGACGCGGTGGAGTCGGTGTCGAGATTAGCCCGGCGAGTCGGCGATCTTGGCCTTCGGGGCGGGGAGTGCACGGTGGTGGCACCCCCACCGGTCTAGTCACCGTCGGCTTGCGCCTGGGCGTCTTGCCGGGGCTTCGACGTGCTCGGTTGCCGGGGCTTGTCGCCGTTGGCGAAGCCGATGAGGCTCTGAATGGTGGCCCTCCAGTCGTCGATCTTGTCTGGCGCTGGAGGGTAATCTAGAAGCAGTTGGGTTCGGGTCAGCGCTTCCTCTGGGGTCTTGGGCGGCGGTGGCGAACGACACGAGGAGCGGGATATGCTCAAACTTCTAACAGTGTTAGAAGGAGCGACATCCTGTCCAGGCGACCGTACCACGCTCGTGCCAACATGTTGACACGCATGTTAGCCTTGAGCGTCCCGCGACCCACCAGCTTGGCCTTGTTCTAACGCGAGTACGGTGATAGGAGCACCATGGTGTTGTCGATCCCGCACCTCCTGGGAGGGGTGCGGTGTATGTACGGACACCGAAGCTTGCGGGGCCTTGTCCTTGGACCTGGTGACGACGTGAGTCCCCCCGTCGGTGCCCGCTCCTCTGCCGGCGTCCACCCCACCGCCCGTTTGCTCTGGTGGCGGTGGGATCGACGCGGACGGACCAACCACCTCCGAAGTCTTCTTCTTCGGTGGCATGTCAATGAAGATATTGATGTAGCGCGCGCGAAGACCGGATCAGGTTCGCACAACCTCGACGCCCCCCTACCTGGCACGCCAAAGATGTCGTGGGGAACGAACACCTATGGGGCAGGGCCCCTTTCGGTCCGGCAAGGGAGAGGAGAGCGCACGAAGAGCAGATCGAGGCGAAGCACGCGAGGGATTTTACCCAGCTTCGGAGCTCTCCGGAGAGATAAAACTCCTACAGCTGCTTTGTGGTGGTATTATGTTCTTGCTCAAAGGCGTGAGTGCTCTGTGTTTTCAAAGGAGTCGAACCCCCTCTATGTTGCGCATGGGCCTCCTTTTATAGGCTAAAGGGGTCACCGACAGGTGGCAATGAAGACAGGGGTATAAAAGTAAAAAGAGGGGTTGGTACAACCGCTATCTACAGTGCCCCCTACCTAACACTGACGGCAGGGGACAAGGGCATTTAATGCTCGTCTGGTCACCCAAACAATGCAGAGAAGCGACCGTTAGGGGTGCCACCGCCTGCCACGATGGCCTTCTCGTCATCTCCACTTGCCACCTCGCACCGCTTGGCTGCACAGCCGCCCGCCACGTGCGCCAGGAACAATCTTGGGGCGACACGTCGTCGGATGCGCTGGAGCGTGGGCGCAGAGTGGTGGCTTCGCCGCGGCAAGCTCCTTGCCGCGGTCGTTGTCTTGCCACACCCGAGAGCTTGCCGCTCGTCGGGCCCTGCCGGGACACACAGCGCGTCGCGGCAAGTTCTTCGCAGTGCCTTGGTTGGCCTTCCCGGCAAGCTCCTCTTGCCGGGGTCTTGTCCTTCCCGGCAGGCTACTCTTGCCGGAGTCTTGTCTTCTCAGTCAGAACACTTTGTTCTTGAATGGCATCAATAGGGTCTACGGAGGATCTTGGCGGACGTCCGGCAAGCCCTGCCGCTGGGTGCTGCGACTGCCCGTGCACAAGTTCGGGATACTAAGGTACCCCTACTTTAGTACACCGACACGCCCCCATGTAACTAGTACTGGGGTGTTCATGGAAAACCCGGACAGTCTTTATCCAAGTGTTTGGTCCCTTAAAGAGGTGTCCGGCGCAGCGAACAAGGCAATTGGACTATACGGCTTTATAACTTTCTCTTAGCCATAGAAGTCTACAATTTTAAATTTCCGCGAAGCCCCTAAAATCCGGACGGCCGAATTGGGGTGCTATACACGCCTATATCGGACGAAGCCAATTTATCGCCTAAAGCGGAAAATCTTTAAGGATTTTAAGAACTCTTCGAACAGCGACCAGCTCTCGCCACATCATGCCGGTCAGTTTTCGGCTTTCTCTACTGAGGTGCTCGTCCGGAAGAACCGGGACACAATCGCAGTAGTTCTCCCTGCGCTACCTTAGCCAATATAATGGAACATAAGGCACCAAAACAAGGGAGCCGGGCTATCCCAACTGTAGACCCAAGACATGATTCAGAGCTGATGCATATAGTGCTATAAGTTCGGGGTGCCGCACTGTGGAAAGTGTTTGGACTTTACTTGCCATATAACGGGGCGCCATGAGAAGCCCCTGGCACACTGACCCTACCAAAGGTGTACGGATGCAATATCAAGTAAAAATTTATAAGATAAAAAACGCTCAAATGAGAATAATAAGCTGACGCTATATATGATCTCCCATTGACGAATAATACTTTTAAGCGTATGTTTACAATGGATGCATTAAGCAGAGATAAATAGGACTATTTGACATGTCCTATCCAGGGGCAGGTTGTGTACAGATAGATAAAGCAGGTATAATGATCGTAAATAGATTCCACCTGGGTATTTCCTTCTGCGCACAATGTCCGTTGCCTCCTTGGATGTCTCTCCCATGTAAGTCCGGCAATTCGGCTCTTCTGAGGATGCTGCACTAATGCTTCTGGATTGCCTCCTTGGATTGTCTTCTGGAAGCGCTTCGCGTGCGGTGATTCGGAAGGTTTCATCCGCCAAGAGCGGACTAACCGAAGCTTGCACCAGCCTCCTAACAGGATTTGAGGTAAGTTAAAGTCTGAGAAATTACCACCAGATAGGTAGTAGCCCCTGATACTCTGTTTGGTGTTCGGAAAGAAAAACCAAACGGAGGGTCAATAATAATCCACAGGAGTCTAAAGATAAATATTTGTGTGCATAAGCAGGCTATGCTGCTTGCTGCTGCTGCCCATACTGCCGAGGTTGCCGAACTGAAGCGAGACCTGGAGCAGGCGTAGGGAGAGCTCGGCCTCACGAAGAGGCAGCTCGAGGAGAATTAAGGTAAGCGATTCCCCATTCGCATGTATTTAAAGATAGGCAAAATTGGCTAGTCTAACGCCAAAGCATCGTGACTGTGTAATAGGGGCCACCACTGAAGTGGCGTCCCTGAAGAAAGCGCTCTCCAAGGCCGAAGACAAAGCGGCCTTGGAATGCAAGGAGCGCGAAAAGCAAAGTGCTAGAGTGGGTGAGGTACAACAAGAGCTCCAGGACCTCAGCAAGAAGTGCGAGTCCGTGGAGCATGATCTGAAGATGAAAGAGGCCGAGCTTGCGAAGGCCCTTGTGAATTTGAAAGATGCCAAGGCCGAAGCCAAGAAAGCACAGTAGGAGATCCAGGAGGCCAAAAAGATAGCAGCGGGTAAGAAGTTTTTTATGCGAAGCAAACATGTGGAGGAGGCGTTTCTTTTACTTACTTGAATTTGGAGCTTTCCAGGGGCATTCGCAGATCTTCCATGCAGCATATCAGACGCTGCGGAGTTCTACCGTGCCCAGGAGGGGAGCTCAATGGAGAAGCTGTTCTGGTCCCAGTATGCCGGGGCCGAACACCCGATGCCTCTGAGTGACCAACTGAAGCAGTTGGTTGAACTGCACAGGGTGGCCGAACTGGCTATGAAAGGTTTCATAGTCCGGATGTGGCCTGGTGAGCTCCTGCCCACTAGCTACTTTGGCCTGATCAAGCGGATGGTGGATGCCTGTCCGCGGCTTGACGTGATCAAGCGATCCGTGTGCATCGAGGGTGCCCGCCGGGCCTTTGCCTGCGTCAAGGTGCATTGGGGCAAGCTGGATGCGGAGAAGCTGGTCAAGGACGGGCCGCCGGAGGGCAAGGCACATCGCCATATCGAGATGTACTATGATGGCATTATAAAGGGTGCTCGTCTCGTGGCCGATGAGTGTACCAAGGACACCATTTTTGAATTAATTCACTCCTGTCATGTTTTTAATTTAAAGACAAAGTTACTTGCGCTATGTAGCGCTTTTGTTATTTAAAATATTACCTTCTGTGCGGCTTTTTATAAAATTCTGAAAGTAGGCCAGTAGTCGGCTTCCGCCCCGATGTAACTAGTACTGGGGTGTTCATGGAAAACCCGGACACTCTTTATCCAAGTGTTTGGTCCCTTAAGGAGGTGTCCGGCGCAGCGAACAAGGCAATCGGACTATACGGCTTTATAACTTTCACTTAGCCATAGAAGTCTACAATTTTAAATTTCCGCGAAGCCCCAAAAATCTGGACGGCCGAATTGGGGCGCTATACACGCCTATATCGGACGAAGCCGATTTATCGCCTAAAGCGGAAAATCTTTAAGGATTTTAAGACCTCTTCGAACAGCGACCAGCTCTCGCCACATCATGCCGGTCAGTTTTTGGCTTTCTCTACTAAGGTGCTCGTCCGGAAGAACCGGGACACAATCGCAGTAGTTCTCCCTGCGCTACCTTAGCCGATATAACGGAACGTAAGGCACCAAAACAAGGGAGCCGGGCTATCCCAGCTGTAGACCCAAGACATGATTCAGAGCTGATGCATATAGTGCTATAAATTCGGGATGCCGCACTATGGAAAGTGTTTGGACTTTACTTGCCATATTACGGGGCGCCATGAGAAGCCCCTGGCAAACTGACCCTACCAAAGGTGTACAGATGCAATATCAAGTAAACATTTATAAGATAAAAAACGCTCAAATTAGCATAATAAGCTGACGCTATATATGATCTCCCATTGACGAATAATACTTTTAAGCGTATGTTTACAATGGATGCATTAAGCGGAGATAAATAGGACTATTTGACATGTCCTATCCAGGGGCAGGCTGTGTACAGATAGATAAAGCAGGTATAATGATCGTAAATACATTCCACCTGGGTATTTCCTTCTGCGCACAATGTCTGTTGCCTCCTTGGATGTCTCTCCCATGTAAGTCCGGCAATTCGGCTCTTCTGAGGATGCTGCACTAACGCTTCTGGATTGCCTCCTTGGATTGTCTTCTGGAAGCGCTTCGCGGCGCTTCCATGGATGAATAGCACCGTACACTTATGAGTGCGGTGATTCGGAAGGTTTCGTCCGCCAAGAGCGGACTAACCGAAGCTTGCACCAGCCTCCTAACAGGCTTTTAGGTAAGTTAAAGTCTGAGAAATTACCACCCGATAGGTAGTAGCCGCTGATACTCTATTTGGTGTTCGGAAAGAAAAACGAAACGGAGGGTCAATAATAATCCGCAGGAGTCTAACGATAAATATTTGTGTGCATAAGCAGGCTATGCTGCTTGCTGCTGCTGCCCGTACTACCGAGGTTGCCGAACTGAAGCGGGACCTGGAGCAGGCGCAGGTAGAGCTCGGCCTCATGAAGAGGCAGCTCGAGGAGAATTAAGGTAAGCGATTCCCCATTCGCATGTATTTAAAGATAGGCAAAATTGGCTAGTCTAACGCCAAGGCATCGTGACTGTGTAACAGGGGCCACGCTGAAGTGGCGTCCCTGAAGAAAGCACTCTCCAAGGCCGAAGACAAAGCGGCCTTGGAATGCAAGGAGCGCGAAAAGCAAAGTGCTAGAGTGGGCGAGGTACAACAAGAGCTCCAG
Source organism: Triticum aestivum (assembly GCF_018294505.1). NCBI lineage: Eukaryota > Viridiplantae > Streptophyta > Magnoliopsida > Poales > Poaceae > Triticum > Triticum aestivum. The sequence goes on from NC_057801.1 coordinate 231,509,529, forward strand.
GACCTCGGCAAGAAGTGCGAGTCCATGGAGCATGATCTGAAGATGAAAGAGGCCGAGCTTGCGAAGGCCCTTGTGAATTTGAAAGACGCCAAGGCCGAAGCCGAGAAAGCACAATAGGAGATCCAGGAGGCCAAAAAGATAGCAGCGGGTAAGAAGTTTTTTATGCAAAGCAAACATGTGGAGGAGGCGTTTCTTTTACTTACTCGAATTTGGAGCTCTCCAGGGGCATTCGCAGATCTTCCATGCAGCATATCAGACGCTGCGGAGTTCTACCGTGCCTAGGAGGGGAGCTCAACGGAGAAGTTGTTCTGGTCCCAGTATGCCGGGGATGAACACCCGATGCCTCTGAGTGACCAACTGAAGCAGTTGGTCGAACTCCACAGGGCGGCCGAACTGGCTATGAAAGGTTTCATAGTCCGGATGTGGCCTGGTGAGCTCCTGCCCACTAGCTACTTTGGCCTGATCAAGCGGATGGTGGATGCCTGTCCGCGGCTTGACGTGATGAAGTGATCCATGTGCATCGAGGGTGCCCGCTGGGCCATTGCCTGCATCAAGGTGCATTGGGGCAAGCTGGATGCGGAGAAGCTGGTCAAGGATGGGCCGCCGGAGGGCAAGGCACATCGCCATCCCGAGATGTACTATGATGGCATTATAAAGGGTGCTCGTCCCGTGGCCGATGAGTGTACCAAGGACACCATTTTTGAATTAATTCACTCCTGTCATGTTTTTAATTTAAAGACAAAGTTACTTGCGCTATGTAGCACTTTTGTTATTTAAAATATTACCTTCTGTGCGGCTGTTTATAAAATTCTGAAAGTAGGCCAGTCGTCGGCTTCCGCCTCCATGTAACTAGTACTGGGGTGTTCATGGAAAACCCGGACACTCTTTATCCAAGTGTTTGGTCCCTTAAGGAAGTGTCCGGCGCAGCGAACAAGGCAATTGGACTATACGGCTTTATAACTTTCACTTAGCCATAGAAGTCTGCAATTTTAAATTTCCGCGAAGCCCCTAAAATCCATACGGCCGAATTGGGGCGCTATACACGCCTATATCGGACGAAGCCGATATATCGCCTAAAGCGGAAAATCTTTAAGGATTTTAAGACCTCTTCGAACAGCGACCAGCTCTCGCCAAATCATGCCAGTCAATTTTCGGCTTTCTCTACTGAGGTGCTCGTCCGGAAGAACCGGGACACAATCGCAGTAGTTCTCCCTGCGCTACCTTAGCCGATATAACGGAACGTAAGGCACCAAAACAAGGGAGCCGAGCTATCCCAACTGTAGACCCAAGACATGATTTAGAGCTGATGCATATAGTGCTATAAATTCGGGCTGCCGCACTGTGGAAAGTGTTTGGACTTCACTTGCCATATTACGGGGCGCCATGAGAAGCCCCTGGCAAACTGACCCTACCAAAGGTGTACGGATGCAATATCAAGTAAACATTTATAAGATAAAAAACGCTCAAATGAGAATAATAAGCTGACGCTATATATGATCTCCCATTGACGAATAATACTTTTAAGCATATGTTTACAATGGATGCATTAAGCGGAGATAAATAGGACTATTTGACATGTCCTATCCAAGGGCAGGCAGTGTGCAGATAGATAAAGCAGGTATAATGATCGTAAATAGATTCCACCTGGGTATTTCCTTCTGCGCACAATGTCTGTTTCCTCCTTGGATGTCTCTCCCATGTAAGTCCGGCAATTCGGCTCTTCTGAGGATGCTGCACTAACGCGGTGTCCTGAAAGGTAAGAGGGAAAGAGTATGATGGTATTTGGCGGTTACCCGCACTATTGACTGAGTCGTTGATGCGCCTCCGCCTATGCCCATGGTATCTTGAGTGCGTAATTGTGTATGCGTGGCACGAACGCTGCTTGGAAGGGGCTTGAGCGGAGGCCGGACTGCTAATCACGCTCTTGGCGTTCCTGATGATCCTGTTGCGGGGTGCTCCGGACTCTCTTGACTGTGCTCGGAGTTGTTGCCGGATTGGTTTCTCGAAGTAGGCCGCATTGTACTTCTCCCGTGAGGGCTGCCGTATGCTGTTCTTTTCGAAGGGAGCGGTCCATATTTCCATTGACAGTGATGACCCCGCGCGGTCCTGGCATCTTGAGCTTGAGGTATGCGTAATGTGGTACCGCATTGAATCGAGCGAATGCGGTTCGTCTGAGCAGTGCGTGGTAACCACTACGGAAAGGGACGATATCGAAGATTAACTCTTCGCTCCGGAAGTTGTCTGGGGATCCAAAGACCACATCCAGTGTTATAGAGCCCGTACAACAGGCCTCTTCTCCAGAAATTACACCTTTAAATGTGGTTTTGGTGGGCTTGATCCTTGAAGAGTCAATCCCCATTTTGCGCACTGTGTCCTGATAAAGCAGGTTCAGGCTGCTGCCGCCGTCCATAAGGACTCGCGTGAGGTTGAATCCGTCGATGATTGGGTCTAAGACTAATGCGGCTGAGCCGCTGTGACAGATGCTAGTAGGATGATCCCTACGATCAAAGGTGATCAGACAAGCTGACCATGGGTTGAATTTGGGGGCAACTGGCTCCATCGCATAGACGTCCCGTAGTGCTCGCTTCCGTTCCCGCTTGGGGATGTGAGTGGCGTGGATCATGTTGACCTTTTTCACCTGAGGGGGAAATTTCTTTTGTCCCCCCCCCCCCCGAGTTCGGACACCGGGGCTCTTCATCGTCATCGCTGTGCAGCCCCTTGTCCTTGTTTTGGCGTTTATCTTACCGGCCTGTTTGAACACCCAGCAGTCTCTATTGGTGTGGTTGGATGGCTTGTCCGGTGTGCCATGAATTTGGCACGAGCGCTTAAGTATGCGGTCCAGGATAGACGGTCCCTGATTATTTCTTTTGAACGGCTTTTTCCGCTAACTGGACTTAGATCCACTGAATCCGGTGTTGACCGCCGTGTCTTCAGTGCTGTCGCTGTTGTGCCGTCTCTTATGTCTATTACGTCATGGCTTGCCGTTAGAATCGTGGCCGTCCGAAGTGCTGGAATGTGGCGTGGTGCCGCTGCGAGCCAACCAACTATCCTCACCCGCACAAAAGCGGGTCATTAGGGTTGTGAGAGCTGCCATGGACTTGGGTTTTTCCTGGCCGAGGTGTCGAGCGAGCCACTCGTCACGGATATTATGCTTAAAAGCCGCCAGGGCTTCGGCGTCCGGACAGTCGACTATTTGGTTCTTTTTAGTAAGGAACCGAGTCCAGAATTTCGGGGCTGACTCTCTGGGCTGTTGAGTAATGTGGCTCAGGTCACCGGTGTCTGGTGGTCGCACATATGTGCCCTGGAAGTTATCGAGGAATGCGTCTTCTAGGTTTTCACAACTTCCAATGGAATTTGCTGGCAGGCTGTTCAGCCAGTGCTAGGCTGGTCCTTTGAGCTTAAGGGGAAGATACTTGACGATGTGTAGATCATCTCCGCGGGCCATGTGAATGTGGAGAAGGAAATCTTCGATCCATACTGCAGGGTCTGTTGTGCCATCGTATGATTCGATGTTTACAGGTTTGAACACTTCTTGGAATTAATGATCCATCACTTCGTCGGTGAAGCAGAGGGGGTGTGCGGCGCCTCTCTGCCAGGCTATATGGCTACGCAGATCGAATTGGTCTGGGTTGCTGTGTTCGGCCCGGCCGGACTTGTTGACGATGTATCTGGCGCGACGATCATCGTCACGCGCTGGGGTGCGCCCCGCGATCCGTAGATCGATCTTGGCTGCCCTGCTTTGTTTTCCAGAATATCTTGCAGGTCTTTCCTATTGCACTAGGCCATAGTGTATCGGCGTGGGGTGCGGGCTGGTATTCGGGCTGATAGCCATTTTATCTCGGCCACGGGGTGGCCGGTCAGCCGTTTGGTGCTCGAGTCCATATTCCTCGGCTGCCAGGACTTCAGTCCATCTATTTGTGAGCAGGTCTTGATCAGCTTGGAGTTGCTGCTTCTTCTTCTTCAGGCTCCTTGCAGTGGCTATAAGCCTACGCTTGAAGAGTTCCTGCTCCACGGGGTCCTCAAGCATGCCGAATTCGTCGTCACCGAGGCTAATCTCATCTTCGGAGGGGGGCATGTAGTTGTCCTCCTCCGGGTATCCGTCCGTCGCCTATTCTTCTGGGCTGACCTGCTCATCTTCCTATTCAGCCTGCTTGAAGGCGGGCTGGTCAGGGTCATATTCCTCTTCGGCGCCATCCGGATTACTTTCGTCTCCGGGGCCGGTATTGCTGTGGCGGGGCTTGGCGCGGCACCGACGATGCCCATGCTTTGTTTTTCTTCCCGAGGTGTTATCCTCCATTGCCTCATCGCCATTGGTTTCCTTTGGAGTGTCCACCATATATATATCGTATGAGGAGGTGGCCATCCACCGCCCTGTGAGCGGTGGATCCTGTGATTCTCCTACATTGTCGTATATACCGTCGATGTCTTCGGAGTCGAAGTCAAGCACGTCGGTTAGATCATCGATCGTGGCAATGAAGTGGGTGGTGGGTGGGCAACGAATTCCGTCGTTGTGTGCTTCCCACTCAAGCCGGACATAGTTCGGCCCAGAGTCCCCAGACAAAGAGAGAGACTTCAATAAGTTCAGCATGTCGCCAAAGGGCGAGTGCTAAAAGACGTCTGCCGCGGTGAACTCCATCACCGGAGCCCAACCAGGCTCGGCGGGCTCGGGGACGCGCGGACTGGAACCTACAACCGGGTATGAATCCGGGGGTCCGGAGTCATAGGCTCCCTGAGAAGTGAGGCCTGTGTTCGGCTCCATCGCTGATGAGGGTACGGCCTGTGGGGCGGGGTCCAGCCCTCCGTCCTCAGGCAACGCAATCTGCCCTGGATTTAGATCCGAGGCTTCTACCGGGGTGATATCCCGAGCATCGTCTGACAATGGGTCTAAGCCGTGCTCATCGGTACTGTTCGGCTCTCCTAATGCTGGCCCGAATCCATTGAAGATCAAGTCCCCGCGAATATCCGATGTGTAGTTCAAGTTTCTGAACCTGACCTGGTGGCCGAGGGCATAGCTATCGATCTACTCCAGGTGGCCAAGCGAATTGGCCCGCAATGTGAAGCCGCCGAACACGAAGACCTGTCCGGGGAGGAAAGTCTCACCCTGGACAGTGTCGTTGATGATGATTGAAGGAGCCATCGAGCCTGACAAAGACGACACAGAGGAACTCTCAATGAAAGCACCAATGTTGGTGTCAAAACTGGCGGATCTCGGGTAGGGGGTCCCGATCTGTGTGTCAAGGCTGATGGTAACAGGAAGCAAGGGACACAGATGTTTACCCAGGTTCGGGCCCTCTCGATGGAAGTAAAACCCTACTTCCTGCTTGATTAATATTGATGATATGGGTAGTACAAGACTAGATCTACCACGAGATCGTAGAGGCTAAACCCTAAGAGCTAGCCTATGATGGTATGATTGTAATTGTGATCGGCCTTCTAAGGACCAACCTCTCCGGTTTATATAGACACCGTAGAGGGCTAGGGTTAACATGGAGTCGGTTACAAGGAAGGAAATATAATATCCGGATTGCCAAGCTTGCCTTCCACGCAAAGGAGAGTCCCATCCAGACACGGGCCGAAGTCTTGAGTCTTGTATCTTCACGCTTCAATAGTCCAGACGTTGTACACAGTCCAGCTGTCCGGATACCCCCTAATCCAGGACTCCCTCACCCGCCCGTCAGGTCCAAACCTGGCGCGCGCGCACCGCTCGGCTTGCCTGGGCCGAATCGCCTCTGGGCCTGTGCACTGCGGCTGTTCTGGGCCAGTTGCAAAATGGCCTTTTTCCTTTTCTTTTTATTTCACTTTCCCAAAAATTCCACAGGTAAAATATTTGTCCAAATAAATTAATTCCAACTCCTAAATTCCTAAAGTATTGCAACCTATTTAATGGTGCAACCTTCATTCAAATCCAACAACCTTTTCTTCACTGTAAATATTTAAATGTGATTTTAAGCATTTAAATATACCTTTGTAAATCCATTTCTCCTATTATGCCACTCCAAATCCAAAATTAGGAATTTTCTCATTCTTAGTTTTCACCCTAGTATTTAAAAAAAATAAGATGGCATTTTTCTGAGCAATTTGATTTTGCTGTTTTTATTATTGTCTTATTTTTCCATTATTTTCTAGCGACGATTAGATCCCGTATTTGATGAAGTTGCTGAAGAAGGAGGAGAAGGACTTGAAGACCTCGAAGGACAAGCCAATCAAGGCAAGAGACCCTTTGACCATGACACCCCTCTTGTTCATCGGTACCCTTTTTCCGATTGCATGATGATGAAATATGACGGTGGTGAACTTGCTGTGAACCACAACATGATGCATACCCCTACTCATGATTTACCTTGTTCATGATTGCATTGCCAAGAGACTAGTTGATGCATAATGATGCATGTGTACCATGAACTCGTCGTGGTTACATTCTTTCGAAAACCCCGTCGGGTGCCCCTAATGCCCTTGGGAGATGTTGAACTAAGGTCACCACTTGAGGAAGAAGTGGTGTACGGAAGAGAGCTTTTGGTGTGTGTGTGTGTAAAATGATGGATTAGATTTATGTGTGATTACTGTCCCAACCAAATATGTGCAACCATTCTACCCCTTTATGGGACGGGGAATTATTGACTAACTAGGATGATACTAGCATGGTGCCCACATTACTAGTGACGGGGGTGACCTGAGGTCACTCTCGGGACGGGGTCGTGCTTGGATAGGCGGCCATGACTGTTTTCACTAGGCACCGGACACACCGCTGGTCCCTTCGTGTATGCGTGATAATGTGAAAAGGGCAGAGTCCCACGATCTTTTGCTTACACACGAGGGCCGTGTATCAGCGAGTGGACCCTATGTTAGTGTCGTCTAGGGAAAGGTAATGATCGGGTGCTCCCCTCGAGTACTTGAGGTACTGCGGGATCGTGGGTACTTGCGCAACCTCTGCAGAGTGTCAAACTATTCGAATAGCCGTGTCCACAGTCATGGACAGTTGGGAGGTGCTACTTAAACTATGTCCAGAAATTTTACAATCTCGGTGCATGTGTGTGTGGAAAGGAACTATTTGTGTCAAGGTGGTGACTTGACATGTTGAATGACATGGCATTGATTCAAACTCTATTTTTGTTGATATCTATAACTTGTTCTCAAGGTTACCCATGTTTATTGATGCACACCTCACAAGTTGATAGGACATCTCAACTAGCTTGAAGCTAGGTTGCTTACTTGTTGTACAATTGCATTGTTACTTTGAACCAAATCATGGGTTGCTTGTGAGTACATTCAAAGTACTCATTGGCTTGCCACTGATTATCTAATTGACCAGGCATGGAAGAGCAGGAGTTCGAGGAAGAGTTATTTGGTGATGAAGACGTGAACTAGGACGCTTCCCAATCACAAGGCAGATGGCATGGGTTCTACTTATCGACGAAGATTTCCGTTGCTTGTGTTTCATTTGATGTTCAGCCCTTAAGGCTTTATCAATGTAAGACTTGACCATAATGGTCATAATTTTTGTAAGACGGTATGTATGGATGTAAGACTCCTGTTATTCAGCTTCTGTGTGTTCAGTGAGCATTGATCTCTGGGTTCACTATACACGTGCATTCGATGATCTCGACTTATGAGTCGGGGTCCCTACAGAGCTGGTATCAGCGCCATCCTGACTGTAAGAAGCCTTAGTTAGCATGGACGTTAGTTAGCTTGAGACCATCTAAACTTCTCTTCTTTTCTAAAGCTTACCCAACCCAAGATATATTTCCCTTATTGACCACTCCCATTCAACCTTTGTAGATGGCTGTCGTACCCGAAGACTTCCTGACCACCGGATTTCCCGTGCTTCTCGAGGATAGCCTCAAGAAGTGCCAGTTTCACCGAGCCCCCATTTTGACCTACCATGAGCATTGGATCAATGACACCGAGACGGAGTATCATGTGGAAGTGATCGTGAGGGCTAATGACTCTCCAACAAGTTGGTTCTTTGAGGGACCCCAGATGGCAAAACTGGTTCTTGCTGTCGAGACGGCAACCCTCAAGGCACTTACCCGCCTCCGAGACGTTCTTCCCGAGATGGTAGACGAGTTGGCAACCCGCTCATGCCTTACAGGAAGGAGGGTGAGGACGAGAGCAGCGCACCAGCTCCACCACTCGTGGAAGGACTTCTACTCTGATTCCAAACCTACTTCAGGCTTCGTGCCGACAGCTTGGCACAACACTTGGCCTCTAAGTCAATGGAGCTCTGAAAGGAACACCACGAGACCAAGGCATTTCTTTGCCAAGAGCAAGGGAAGACGGATAGGATCAAGAAGGAAGGTGCTCCCCTTGGACAACCCGCAGTCGCATATCGAGGCGGAAGACCCCCAATTGGTGCACCTGCCAAGGATGCAGAACCACCCCAGCAACACCGTATGATGGAAAGGGACTACCGCAATCTCTTCATCACGCCACCGGCAAAGCAACGCGTGTTGAGATCCTCCACTCCCCCACTCCTTCAAGCAATGAAGAAAGTCAGGCTACTGATGACGAGGAGGAAGATCCAGAAGAGCCAGAGTACACGACCGAGCATTCCACCGCATAGGCACCACTCTAGACTAGGGTGTGCTAGTCCGTAAACACTGAGGTAGGATAGGTCGTGTATCCCCCATGCGAAGTCGAGTCCATGTAATAGTTCATATGAAACCATGTAGTGTTGTGTTTGCTTTTGATGTGTTTGACGGATGTCGTACTTTCCTTCGGGAACCTGTAAACGACTACATCACCCATTTGGATTTTTAATGAATGTGTTTGGCCTTTTCGCCCTTGCATGAAAACAATTAGTGTCATACCGACCCCCTTACTAGGCATCCCATCTATATTGCTTTCCCTCATATTTCCCAATCATGAGACCTTGACCGCTCCAACAGGATGCTTGTTGTAACATGTACTGGTACCTCTACCCAGCAGCAAGAAGAAGGAGGTTCTGCTGAAGCAGGAGCCAGCCAGGACCATGCCCGAGGACAGACTCCACCACCACCACCACCTCCAAACATGGACATGGCTCAGCTTCTCCAAGCCTTCCGGGAGGAACGCCAAGCCAACACTGCAGCCCTGCAGATGATTGCTCAGGCTGTCAACTGCCAGCGGGCGGGGAACAACAATGGACGTTCCACGTTGGCGGAGTTCAAGAAGCATGCGCCACCCACCTTCATCGAGACTGTTGAACCCCTGAATGCAGACGACTGGGTCCGCATCATTGAGGACCTGTTGGAACTAGTCGGCTACACTGAAGACCGTGAGAGGGTGGCATATGCTGCCCATTGCCTCGGGGGGACTGCCAGAGCTTGGTGGGATGGATTCAAGGTCATGCATGCTGGGGAAAACATCACTTGGAATGACTTCAAGGAAGAATTCCACAAGGCACACATTCCTTCCAGAATCATGGCCATCAAGAAGCGTGAATTCCGAGCCCTGAAGCAAGGAAGCAACACTGTCAAGGTGTACATGCAAAAGTTTAGTGTTCTCTCAAGGTATGCTCCTGAGGATGTTAGCACTGATGCTGCCAAAAGAGAACGCTTCATGGAAGGCCTTAACCAGACTCTACAGTACTCGCTTGTTATGTGTGACTGTCCAACCTTTCCTGATCTGGGGAACAAGGCACTCATGCTTGAAGACAAGCGACGTGCTTTGGATGATACCCGTAAGCGCAAGATGATCAGCAAGGGTAGCTCCAGCAACCAGAAGCCTTGCCAGTGGCAGCCAGCCCCATTCAGGCCAACCTATCAGCAGCCAAGAACTCCTGCGCCCCGCACCAACTTTCCGCCTCAGCAGTACTCCAACCCCAGGCCAGCTAAACATTGGTGGCAACAAGACCAACAACCCAAACCAAGTCACATGCTTTGGATTTGGTCAGTCAGAACACGTCTCAAGGGTGTGCCCCAACAAGAAGCTCGATGCTCCGCGCCCCAATGTGCAGAACCCAGGACAAGGTTGTGGAATGCCCCCAAGGAACCAAGCTCCCCGCAACCCGCACAACAATGGCAAGGGGCGTGTGAACCACGTCACTGCAGAAGAAGCTCAGGAAGACCTGGACGTCGTGTTGGGTACGTTCCTTGTCAACTCAGCACCTGCAACTGTCTTGTTTGATTCTGGAGCCAAACATTAATTTGTCACCCAAAGGTTTGCATTCAAAAGTGGCATGATCCCTACACCCCTGAATAACTCTATGGTGGTAGAAACCCCCGGAGCAGAGTTGAGAGCCAAGATAGGATGTAAAGGAGTTGAGATTGTCATTATTTGGGTAGATTTCCTAGCGGACCTTATCATCCTAAGATCACAGGGCTTGGACGTGATCTTGGGAATGGATTGGCTTAGCAAGCACCAAGGCTTGTTAGATTGTGCCAACCGAACTGTCATAGTGACCAATGACCAAGGAGTCGAAGTTAAATTTGCCTCCAACCCCTCCTCTGCTCAAGCCACCCAAGTCAACTATCTGACTGAAGTTGGATTGGAGAAAGTGCCGGTAGTATGCGAATACCCCGATGTCTTTCCTAATGAGCTACCGGGAATGCCTCCTGACCAAGACACTAAGTTTATCATCGAGCTCATGCCCGGAGCAGGACCCATCTATAAGAAGCCTTATAGAATGGGATCGGAAGAGTTAGCTGAGTTGAAGAAGCAACTGGAAGAGCAGTTGAGGAAGGGATTTATCCACCCTAGTGCCTCCCCTTAGGGATCACCTGTTCTGTTTGTGGCAAAGAAGGACGGTACCATCCGCTTGTGCATTGACTATCGCTCCCTCAATGAAGTTACAATCAAGAACAAGTATCCACTTCCCAAGATTGAAGATCTGTTTGATCAACTCAATGGGGCCAAGGTGTTCTCCAAGATCGACCTCAGATCTGGGTACTACCAGCTGAAAATCAGACCCCAAGATATTCCAAAGACGGCATCTGTAACCAGATATGGCCTGTATGAGTGCATGGTCATGTCCTTTTGATTGACCAATGCCCCAGCTTACTTCATGTACCTCATGAATAAGGTCTTCATGGAATATTTTGACAAATTTGTCGTCGTCTTCATTGACGACATTCTTGTCTTCTCGAAGACGGAAGAACAGCACGAGCAACACTTGAGTATGGTCCTACACAAGCTTCGAGAGCACCAACTGTACGCCAAGTTCAACAAGTGCGAATTTTGGCTGCATGAGGTTGGATTCTTGGGTCATGTATTGAATGCCGAAGGGTTGTCAGTGGATCCCACCAAGATTCAAGCCATGACTGAATGGCAAACCCCGAGCAATGTGAAGGAAGTCAGAAGCTTCCTCGGACTCGCGGGATATTACCACAAGTTTGTTGAAGGACTCTCAAGCATTGCCCGACCTATGACCCAGCTCTTGAAGAAGGACAAGAAGTTTGAGTGGACACCAAAGTGTGAAGAGATCTTCCTGGAGATGAAGAAGAGATCAGCCACCGCCCCAGTTCTGGCCACACCTGATATTCACAAGGAATTTGTGAACTATTCTAATGCATCAAGAACCGGACTCGGTGGTGTCCTGATGCAAGATGGCAGAGTCGTAGCATATCTATCCAGACAGCTACGTCCTCATGAAGGGAACTATGCTACTCATGATCTTGAGTTGGCAGCTGTAGTTCACGCCTTAAAGACCTGGCGACATTACCTTCTAGGGAAGCGGTGTGAGATATACATCGACCACAAGAGTTTAAAGTATGTCTTCACTCAAAAGGAATTGAACATGAGGCAAAGAAGGTGGCTAGAGTTGATCAAGGACTATGACCTCGATGTCCAATAGCACCCTAGAAAGGCTAAAGTGGTAGCAGATGCCTTAAATAGAAAGGCTTGTTCCTTGAATGCTATGCTTAAGGGAAGGCTACCCGCCTTGTATGAAGAACTTGAAAGCTTCGGGTTGGAACTGGTTGCACCAGGGTTCTTAGCCTACCTCGAAGTCAAGCCCACCTTAATGGAAGATGTCAAGGAAGCTCAGAAGGGACACGAGAGTATTGAAGGCATCAAGAGGAAGATCAAGGTGGGCAAAGCCCCAAGTTTCTCAGAGGATGAGAAAGGAGTTGTGTGGTTTGGGAATCGCATTTGCGTGCCCAACAAGATTGAGCTCAAGAATCTGATCTTGTAAGAAGCTCATGACACCCCGTATTCCATCCATCCTGGAGGAACCAAGATGTATCAAGACCTGAAGGAAAGATTCTGGTGGCACGTGATGAAAAGGGAGATTGCCACCTATGTTGCAAAGTGTGATGTATGCCTAAGGGTCAAGGCTGAACATCAGCGACCTGCTGGATTGCTCCAACCACTCAAGGTTCCCGAGTGGAAATGGGATAAAGTCGGAATGGATTTCATCTTTGGGTTACCTAGGTCAAATAATGGTAAAGACTCCATCTGGGTTATAGTCGACCATTTGACCAAAGTGGCCCATTTCATTCCTGTCAAGACTACCTATGATGGCAACCAGCGGGCAACTCTATACATCGACAGAACCGTAAGTCTTCATGGTGTTCCTAAGGAGATTGTGTCAGATCGAGGAACCCAATTTACCTCGAGGTTCTAGAAGGAGTTACAAGAGGCCATGGGAACCAAGTTGTCTTTCAGCACTGCTTTCCACCCACAGACCGGAGGCCAGACAGAACGGGTGAATCAGATTCTCAAAGACATGCTCCAAGCCTGTGTCCTAGCATATGGAGCTAAGTGGGAAGATTGTTTTCCGTACGCTGAGTTCTCCTATAAAAATAGTTATCAATCAAGTCTCCAGATGGCACCATTTGAAGTGTTGTATGGACGCAAGTTTCGCACACCCCTCAATTGCTCAGAGACCGCGGAAGGGCTAGTCTTTGGACCAGATGTTCTCCGCGAAGCAGAAGAACAACTGCAGCTAGTCAGAGATCGTCTGAAGAACGCCAAGTCAAGACAAAAGAGCTATGCTGACACTCGTCACCGACAGTTGAACTTCCTAGTCGGAGACCATGTGTACCTACGGGTAACCCCCCTTAAGGGAACCAAGCGTTTCCACGTTAAGGGTAAGCTTGCACCAAGATTTATTAGCCCCTTTAAGATCACCGCACGACGAGGAGAAGTGGCTTATCAGTTGGAACTACCACCTGAACTATTTGATGTGCACAACGTATTCCACATGTCACAACTCCGGAAGTGTCTCCAAGTTCCAGACAAGCCTGATCTCTACAAGGATGTCGATCACCAAGCCATTGACCTTCAGCCTGATTTGACCTATCGTGAGAGGCCCATCTGAATTTTGGATGAAGAAGAACGGCGTACACGAAGCCACACCACCAAGTACTTCAAGGTCCAGTGGAGCAACCACACTGAAGCAGAAGCCACCTGGGAACGTGAAGACTACCTTAGATCCGAGTTTCCCAAGCTCTTTTAAAGCCTAGTTTAGGAATCTCGGGGACGAGATTCTAGTAAGGGGGTAGGTTTGTCACACCCTGCATTTTGTAACATGTCATTTGCATTAATAAAGCATGAAAAATTGTACCAACAAAAACTTTTGCATTATTTGGCTTTTGTTTGGAGTTAGTTTTCTCTGTGTGATTTTTAAGTGCACTTTAAAGTCAACACAACTCCACCTTATATACTTCATCTCCTTGCCCCAAATTTCTACCCAATGATCATGCCATGTGTATAGTGCAATATAGTATTTTCTTACAAAAATAATTTGGCCAAATAGTATTTTCAAAGATCAGTTTTCCAAAAACCCCTAAATTGAGGTTTGCACTACAAGTACTTGATTTGGGGTATGAAAAATATTTCAAAGAGTATATTTGAAACCTATTAGATATAGGACTCCCATAAACCACAAAAATATGATTTTAAAAGTAATTTTCCAGTTTTATTTAAAGGCTTTTTCCTTAGGCCAAAAATGGTATTTAATAGGTTAAAATTATTTTTAACGCTTTAAAAATATTTGTAAAAATTCAGGGAAACTCAGTGGACATGTATTGTCCATATATAAGATTTTCAACACATGGTCATGTTCAAAATATTGGTCAAACCCCTCCAAAACCCTTTTTGGATATTTCAAGCTTTTGAAATATTTACAAAGGAAATATTCTCTAAAAATTCCAAGAAAATTCTAGCATGTCACATATGACATATTGGATGATCTTGCCAGGCCTCATGTCTTGGAGAACAAGATAACATCACCAAATCCCCCCAAAACCCTCTCTCACCAGAATCAAATTTGAACAACATTGTACTACCAACTTTCTCTCCTTGACCCCAACTTTTGTGAGCATGTTCGCATGACCAAATGAGGCCACTACACCAAGTGGTGCATCAAGGAGAAGTGATTTGCTCAAGTAGATCTACACAAGTTCATTTCTGCTAATTTCTAGTGTTTGCCAAAGATTCATTAGCAAACTCTTCCAAATGAGCTCATCTTCCTTTTACCCTGTCATTTTGTCATGAAAAACACCCCTGCCAAGTGCCACAAGAAGTAAATTAGTGCAAGTATCCCAAAACCATATCAAACACCTTCTGCATGTTTACTAAAAACCTTGTTTGGGCCTCTACCACTAATCTCCATGAGTTCCACTTTTTACCACGGGCCCTCCTAGCCCCCTTGCACCTCTAGTAACAATGGCAAATCCACAACTCAATTATTGGAGGGGTAAAACCCCACTTTCTCTCTCTGGACAGGCCATTTCCCCCCCTCTCTCTCAACCCCACTCCTCTCCTACTGGCCATCCATGGCATCCAACGCCCCTCCCCCTTTATTTATTCCTTCCTAGAGCTACCAGACATGCCTGGCCATGCCCACTTTACCAAAACAAATGGCATGCCGGCCATTTGCATGCTCTGGAGCGCGCTAAAGTGCGCTCCCGCACTGTAACCGCCCCTGTCGACCACCTCCGGCCACCTCGGGCCTCCCCAGCGCGCCCGACGATGCTCCTCAGCATCCGCAACACGCCGTTGGCTGGTCCCCCTCCTCCTTCTCCCTCCTCTTGCCCCAGCTCGCACGCGTGCCGGCCGCCCGAGTGCACCAGTGAGCACCCTCACACGCACGGTGCCCCTGGCCCTCCTGCTGCTCTCTCCGTTCACCCGCTCGCTCTGGACCAACCCCACAAGCACTCCAGACACGCTCAAACAGGCCCCTGTTACCTGTGGCAACGGCAACGAGCTTGCCGGCGCACGAGTCCACAGTGGACCATCATGCGGCTATATAAAGCCTCCCCGTGCCATTCTTGTCAGGACCCCGACTTGATGTCACATCGATCTAGCCGGTAACACCTCATATCACTTTGCGGCCTCACGCATGGTATCCTCACGGGTGTCGCCTTACCTTTGCCCGGGACCGTTTGCGCCTTTTGGCTCACGTATATGATAGTGTCGCTAGCATCCATATGATAAGGAGCCCGGGCTGACATGACTAGTCGTAAACCCAAAGTGGCACAGACTTACAGGGACAGGCATCCATGACCCAGCTTCGAACGTGTCGGTCATCAGCAAGTGGGTCCGGGCTGTAGCACTGGGCTAGCAGGACTTTGCTAAACCGGGCTGTAGCGGGCTAACATGACTCCGGTACTCAATGCGTGACATTTCCCCGAAGGGACAGACACAGGAACGAAGAAGGACACATGCCGGCCAGCCTAAGTGTTCCAGAGCAGTAGCAAGCTACCATGGCTCAGCGGTAACACTAGGAGACATTTCCCGGTAAGAGAGGCTACTAAAGATAAACAACTAGGTAGTCAGATCCCACACATACCAAGCATTTCAATCATACACACAATATGCTCGATATGTGCAAATACAACGAAGCATCACAACATGACTCTACGATACAAGTACTTTATTTAAGGCTCAGGGAGCCATACATAACATATACAAAGGTACGGGTCTCACGACCCAACATTCAAGTCATACAGTCATACAAACCAGCAGCGGAAGTAACTTGTCTGAGTACAGACAACTAGTAAAATAAAAGAGGCTTGGAAAGCCTAGCTATACTACGTGGTCCTTCACAAGCTCAGGGTCACCACCTGGGCCTTTAGCCTACTCGTTGATGTCAACGTCTACATAGAACCCATCATAAGGGGTTGCAGCGTCTTCTGTAAAAAAATGTAAATTATAGCAACATGAGTACAAAGGTACTCAGCAAGACTTACATCAGATCCTACATACATGCATATTATCAAGAAGGGTTGGTGGAGTTATTGCAGCAAGCCAGCTTTGACTCTTGGCTAGACTATCCTACGATACTTCAACTTGAAATGGTTTTGCGCACACGAGTCCACTACTCACCACTTCAATACACTACCGAGGATCCGCCTCCGTCTTCCTACGGAAGAGCCATCCTCGGTACTCACACTTATCTTGAGGCTTTTAGTAGTTTCCATTTACTTGTCTATGAACTGTATAGGCAACCAAGTAGTCCTTTACCGCGGACGCGGCTATTCGAATAGATCATGTTAACCCTGCAGGGGTGTACTTCTTCGTACACGCTCTCACCACTTACCGTCGTTTACACGACATGTACTCGGCAACCTTCAATCGGAAGCCCAATGTGGGTGTCGGCCACGACCTACCTAGTCACCTAAGCCTCCAGTCCAGGTTTATCGCCTATTCAGGTTCCATCCGCAGGGAGTCCGGCCGAGGTTTCCCATACGGCCCCGAACGATGTGAACAGGGTTCCCGAGATACCTAACGGGTATTCGGTACACCCGGCCACGTACCTACCGCATCACAGCCCACCCCTACGGTCAGCGCTGTCCACGGCCTCCAGTAGGCTACAAACACCAGAAACTACTTGCAACTCCTGGACGGAGAACTAGGGTGAATAAGAAGCCGAGAGGGTCCATTGGTTTCGAGCCCAATGCATGGTAGTAGCTGATTCTTAAATCACACATACAGATCTCAGTGCTTAAGGTCGGCTTCAATGAAACAACCCACCATGTACTCCTACATGGCCTCTCATCGATACCTTTACCAGATCGTGTTCACAACACCACTCTCATTACCGACATAATCATTTCACTCTAGCCCATCACCCAGATGAACCAGACCTGACCCGACTCTAAGCATAGCAGGCATAGCAAGGTAGGAACAACACATACAGATGGCTCAATCAACTCCTACACATGCTAGTGGGTTTCATCTAGTTACTGTGGCAATGACAGGTCATGCAGAGGAAATGGGTTCAACTACCGTAGCACACATCAGTTTGAAACGCGTTGTCTTAATGCAGTAAAAGAGAGCAGAAGCGAGAACATGGGATTGTATCGATATGATCAAATGGTTGGTTGCTTGCCTGATGGTTCGATGCACTGATGCAGTTCTTCGTTAGGGTAATCACGGTACTCCTCGGAGGCAGAACCTGTCGCAAAGGACACCGATACACAACCATCACCAAACAATGTGCAACAATATGATGCATGCATGAAACATGGTAATATGAGTGTGTTGGGCTAATGCAACTAAAACCAGA
Organism: Triticum aestivum; assembly: GCF_018294505.1. NCBI lineage: Eukaryota > Viridiplantae > Streptophyta > Magnoliopsida > Poales > Poaceae > Triticum > Triticum aestivum. The sequence continues at coordinate 231,526,960 of NC_057801.1, forward strand.
AGGGTTTGAACCAATTTGAATCAAAGATTCAAATTTCAAACTCAAACATGGCCCTTTAAAGTGCTTTTCCTTGTTCTGTTAAAAACATCAATTTAACTTGTTTGATCATGCATGAAAATAGTACAGATGGATAGATTGGATTTTTCTGATCATTTTTCATATATAATTTGTCTGATTTGGAGTTACAAAATAAAAGTTATGAATTTTTGAAGTTTAAATAATATTCTGGAATTTCCTGATTTAATTTAAATCCAGAAATATATATATTGCGCCAGCATGACGTCAGCATGACGTCAGCGGTCAACTGCGGTTGGCTGGGGTCAAACCTGACGTGTGGGGGCCACATGTCAGTGACAGGGGGGTTTAACAGGGTTAATTTAATCCTAATTAGGAATTAGTGGCGCTGGGGCCCACTGGTCAGTGTCAGGGGGGGTTGACTAACAGTGACTAGCACTAAGCTGACCACCTGGCCGACGGGGCCCACGCGTCAGTGACCCTGGGGGGTCAAACCCCAGGTCAAACAGGTCAAACCCGCCGGCGGTTAGTCGCCGGCGAGGTCCGCGGCGTACATGTGCCTCGGGTTTCCTCTGTGGTGCTCCAAACGATGTGCGGCTAGGTGCGTTGGAGAGCTGGCTCGATGGCGCGTCGGATGGTGGCCGTGGCTGGGCCTGGGGTGGCCGGAGTCGACGGCAGCGAGCTCGGCTGCGGCCGCCGGGGTTCGGTCGTGCACGGAAACGGGGTTGGAGCTCGAAGGCGAGCAAAGCAAGGCGCTAGGGATGCTCTACGGGGCCTTACGAACTTGTTGGACTCACCGGGGTGACCAAATGGTCATCGGAGCTGCGTCGACGGCGAGCTCGGCGACGGCGGAGGTTCGGCCGTGGTGGGAAACGGGGTTACGGCGCGGGAACGAGGGGGAAAAGAGGGGGAAACGGTGGTGGAGCTCACCGCGGTTGCAGCGGGCGTCAAAGCGGGCTCGGGGACGCGCTGGAGATGGCGAATCGACGGCGATGGTGGTCGGAGCCCAAGGAGGAAGACGATGGTGACGGCGGCTCCACAGGGCGTCCGGCGTCTTGTGGCTTGACGAGGAGGTAGAGGGGGTCAGGGCGGAGCTGGGGAGCGTGTCGGGGAGGCGAGGGGAGGCCGGTGGCGGCGGCTATGGCGAACGGCGGCGATGGGTGCGTTCGGCCACGGGAGAGAGAGAGCGAGGGAGAGGAGAGGAAGAACCGGGGGAGAGTGAGAGAGAGCAGGGGAGGGCGTGGCGTCGTTCCAGGCCATCCAGACGAGGAGGGGAGGGCAGGCATGCAGGCGAGCTGGTGGCGTGGCGCGGTGGCGCGCGCGCGCGCCGGGCACACTCCCCTCCCTCTGTCGAGGACGAAGACGACAGAGGAGGGAGACGGGCTGGGCCGCCTGCTGGCTGGGCCGGCTAGCTGGCTGGGCCAGAGGCGCCAGGTAAGGTTTCCCTCTTTTATTTATTTCTGTTTTCTAATTTCTGACATTTGTTTTGATTTAAATAAAATATTAAATCATTTTATTACCTTATGCCAATTTTTGCAGAAGCTAGATATATTATTCCAGAGCTCCCCAACAGGTGGCATAATTTTTGGACATATATTAATATATATAACTAATACATTTCCAATGCAAAAATTTATGCATTAATTCCAAATGCCCAAAATAAATACCTATGAGCTCTTAAAAATATTGGTTTGATTTTTATCTCTGTCCAATATTTTCAGAGAGCAACATGAGCATTTTCTTGGATCCTTTTGGAGAAATTTTTATTTGGGTCATTTTCAAAATGATTCTGAGGGTTTCACAAATGCCCATTTCAAGTTTCTGATGAAAGAGTAAACATGATGCAACACTCTAATGCATGACTAGCTAGGGTGTGACAACTCACCCCCACTCAAAAGAATCTCATCCCGAGATTTGGGTTCCTCCGGGAAGAAGGCGGGATACTCGAGTCGAAGACGATCCTCCCTTTCCCAAGTTGCTTCATCCTCAGAATGGTGCGACCATTGAACTTTGAGAAACTTGATATTATGACGTCGGGTGGTACGTTCGGCCTGATCGAGGATACGAATGGGGTACTCTCGATATGTAAGATTATCTTGGAGATCAAGCATTTCATGGTCCACTCCACGGATAGGATCCGAGAAGCAACGCCTGAGTTGAGATACGTGGAAGACATCGTGGACTCTGGAGAGGTGCGGAGGTAGTTCCAACTGGTAGGCAACTTCTCCTCGTTTGGAAAGAATGCGAAAAGGTCCAATGTAACGAGGAGCCAATTTGCCTTTGATACCGAAACGATGGGTTCCCTTCAGAGGGGTGACCCGAAGATAAGCCTTCTCGTCAACCTCGAAAGTCATAGCCTTATGTTTTCGGTCATATTGACTCTTTTGACGAGATTGGGCTGTTTTCAACTTTTCACGAACGATATGAACTTGTTCTTCTGCTTCCTGAATCATATCCGGTCCAAAGAATTGTCTTTCCCCGGTTTCAGACCAGTTAAGGGGTGTTCGACACCGTCGTCCATAGAGAACTTCAAAAGGGGCTTTGCCCAAGCTGGACTGATAGCTGTTGTTGTAAGCGAATTCGGCAAATGGAAGGCACTTCTCCCAGTCCATTCCGAATGAGATAACAGAGGCTCGAAGCATGTCTTCTAGAATCTGGTTGACGCGTTCCACTTGACCACTCGACTGAGGGTGGAAAGCGGTGCTAAAGGAGAGACGGGTTCCCATAGCATTTTGGAAACTTTCCCAAAATCGAGAGGTGAAAAGACTTCCTCGATCCGAGTTAATTTCCAAAGGAACACCATGGAGAGACACTATACGGGAGATGTATAAGTCTGCCAGCTGACTAGCGGTTATACTCTCACGAACAGGTAGAAAATGGGCTACTTTGGAAAGACGATCGACAACAACGAAAATAGCATTATTCCCTGTCTTGGTCCTGGGAAAACCGGTAATGAAATCCATACCAATTTTATCCCATTTCCATTCAGGAATAGCTAAGGGTTGAAGGGTGCCAGCACGCCGTTGATGCTCTGCTTTTACACGGCGACAGACGTCGCAGTTAGCAATATATTGAGCGATTTCTCTTTTCATCCTAGTCCACCAGAACCTCTGGCGTAGGTCCTGATACATCTTAGTACTACCGGGATGAATGGTGAGAGGAGATTCATGAGCTTCCTTAAGGATCAATCGCCTCAGGTTTCGCACTTTGGGAACCACTAGTCGATTCCCGAAGTATACGACCCCTTGATCATTAATGGAGAAGCAATTCGCAATTCCTTTCTGGATGTTTCTCTTGATGCGGGAAATTCCCGGATCTACCTTCTGTGCTTTGATAATCTGATCCGTAAGGGTAGGTTTTGCCACCAAGGTGGAAAGAAAACCTTGAGGTACAATGTGAAGGTTAAGCTTCCGAAATTCCTCATGGAGAAGCGGTTGACTTTGTTGTAACATCAGGTTGTTACAATAAGATTTACGACTTAGCGCATCAGCCATGACGTTGGCTTTCCCTGGGGTGTAGGTTATTCCTAAGTCGAAGTCTGTGATCAACTCAACCCAACGTCTTTGCCTGAGATTCAGATCCGGTTGGGTGAAAATGTACTTCAGACTTTGGTGATCAGTGAATATTTCGCAACGATTACCGAGGAGGTAATGTCGCCAGGTCTTAAGTGCATAGACTACGGCTACAAGCTCTAGATCATGAGTAAGATAATTCTCCTCATGCGGGTGCAATTGCCGTGAAGCGTAGGCAATTACGTGTCGATCTTGCATGAGGATGCAACCTAGCCCTTGTCGCGAGGCGTCGCAGTAGATAACAAAGTCCTTGGAGAAGTCTGGCGGTACCAGTACGGGAGCAGAGGTCAGGCGTCTTTTCAGTTCCTGAAAGCTGTGCTCACATTGTGGAGTCCATTCGAACTTCTTATCTTTCTTGAGGAGTTCAGTTAGAGGTTTGGCAACTTTGGAGAAGTTCTCGACAAAGCGACGACAATAGCTTGCTAAGCCCAGAAAACTCCGAACTTGCTTGACCGATTCAGGTGGAGTCCAATTAAGGACGGCTTGAACTCGCTCAGGGTTAACAGCAATACCTTTACCAGATATTACATGACCCAGATAGGTCACTTCTGACAACCAGAATTCACATTTAGAAAATTTGGCATAAAGGCGATGCTCTCGAAGTTTCTTCAACACTAGCCTTAGATGTTCGGCATGTTCTTCCTCGTTCTTGGAGTAGATGAGTATATCATCGAGGTAAACCACGACGAATTTATCCAAATACTCCATGAAGATTGAGTTCATTAACCGAGAAAAGGTGGCTGGAGCGTTGGTTAAACCGAAGGACATGACGGTGTACTCGTATTGGCCATAACGAGTAACAAAGGCCGTTTTAGGAATGTCCCCGTTTCTGATTTTGATTTGATGGTAGCCCAACCTCAAATCCATCTTGGAGAAGACTGAGGATCCTGGGAAGCGGATATTTGTTCTTGATTGTGACCAAATTGACAAGTCGGTAATCTACAACCATCCGGTCCGTACCATCCTTCTTCTTGACGAATAGGACGGGGCAAGCCCACGGAGATGAACTAGGGCGGATGAAACCCTTTTTCAAGGACTCATCGAGTTGTTTCTTAAGCTCGGCTAGTTCTAGTGGTGCCATCTTATAAGGTCTTCTAGCAATCGGAACGGTTCCTGGAATGAGGTCTATTACGAACTCAACATCCCTGTCAGGTGGAACACCTGGCAATTCCTCTGGAAAGACATCCGGGAAGTCACGGACTACCGGAACGTCCTCAAGATCTGGCAAAGGGCTGGCGTTAAGAGAATATAATTGTCGCTTGGCTATTCGGGTTAAGACATTGACTATCTTGCCCGAAGGGTGAGTGAGTTGAACAGTCCTAGAGAAGCAATCAATTTTGGCATGATGAGCTGACATCCAGTCCATACCCAAAATGATATTAATATCTGAAAATTTAAGGGCTATCAACGATGCAAGGAAAACAAGTCTGTCGACTTGGATTTCATTTCCATAACTTACCCTAGAGGTCTGCCATCTAGAACCAGGAGTAGAAATTTCCATAGTGGATGGCATGTCACAGAATGCGGTGTTATGCAAACGAGCATAGTTCTCGGATATAAATGAATGAGAGGCTCCTGTATCGAAAAGAACAGATGCTGGGTGGCAATTAACAAGAAGTGTACCGAGAACGACGTTGGGATCCTCTTGAGCTTCTTCGGCAGAGATACAGTTGACATGGCCACGTGAAGCGGTGGCCGGCTTGGCGTGGAACACTTTCCCTGTCGGCTTGCCACGGCCAACAGCTTTGGCAGACTGGTTGGGGTTAGTCTGGGGACACTCACGCATATAGTGGCCAGATTCCCCACACTTGAAACAAGTCACGGAACTGGTACGTGGAGGAGCATTGTTGGTTGGACCCCCATAGGGCTTGGCCGGTGCAGACTGTTGAACAGGGCGAGGCGCCTGAAAGGGTGGCCTCGGTGTGAACCTGGGTGGCAGGGCGGTGTTGGGCACCCACACGCGGCGCTTTTGAGGACCAGCACCGGATGAGGAACCCATGTCACGGCCATGCTTGCGTGTTGCGTCATAGTCAGCCTGACCAGTTTCAGCACTGATGGCTTTGTTGACAAGTTTCTGAAAAGATGTGCACTCATGCAGACGGAGGTCGCGGCGAAGCTCAGGACTAAGGCCCTTACGGAACCTTGCTTGCTTCTTCGCATCAGTAGAAACTTCCTCAGTTGCATATCGTGCGAGGTTACCAAACTCCCTGCTGTATACATCCACAGAGAGTCAGCCTTGGGTGAAATTGCAGAATTCCTCACGTTTACGGTAAATGAGACCCTCCGGAATGTGATGTTCACGGAAAGCCTCGCTGAATTCAGCCCAAGTAGTGACATGGCCCGCCGGGCGCATAGCTCCATAATTCTCCCACCATAGACTGGCGGGGCCTTCAAGATGATATGCAGCAAAGGTGACCTTGTCAGCCTCCGCTACCAGCGCGGAACGCAGTTTGTGAGAGATACTGCGAAGCCAGTCATCAGCGTCGAGAGGCTCGACGGAGTGGTGGAACGTGGGTGGATGTAATTTGATAAAATCACTGAGTGACACCACGTTAGTCCTCTGATGGTGTGCCGTGTTCTGTTCAATACGTTCCAACAAACGGTTGGTCTCCCGCTTGTTTCTCTCGGCTTCCATCATAACCTCGGCTAGGGAAGGAGGATGAGGCAGATTTGCATCCCTGACTTCACTGCCTTCGGCCTGCTCTTGAGGAGCAGGGTTAGTGCGCGTGTTGACCATCCTAGGTAAACAAGACAATGATTTAGTCAGGATGATAAAATTCCGACATAGGATATAAAATGTAAGGAATAACTCGAAATGCAAGATGATCATCCGTATGACATGGTAAATGCAGAAACTGCTTCTTTTATTCCATCGTCATAGACACCATACAGGGTTTAGTACAAGACCAAAAAAGTACTATTACGGTGAAAAGAGGATTACATCTCATCGGAGGCATCCCAAGCTCCTATACATTATTTTTCTACATCTCCGGAAAGAGTACAAACTAGGTCATATCCCACGAGTCACGCGGGACGATAGACGACACAGCTAGTGCGAACTAGTGATACTACCACTAACTCAGACCGATCCGTAGTAGTCCTCGTAGAAGTCACCTCCATAGCCTGGAAGCTCAACATGATCATCCGGAAACAGACGATCTCGCGGAGCTTGTGGACCATAGGGGCTAGGATGAGGTCTTGGACCAACAGACGGTGGCCTGCGGGGACCGCGAGGTGGGGTGATGCCTCCTACATCACGCCAACCCATCACGTCTGGCAGAGCAGATCTCACAGGATAGAGATCGCGCATATCCGAATATCCAGCTTGCACCGCCGGTGCGAACCGAGTCAATGTGGCCCAGTGGTCAGCACGGGTATTGAAGAGCTCTAGCCTCAAGGCCCGATTTTCATGGTCCTTATCCTCGAGCATCTCAGCAGTGGTGCGAGCCCGTGAATCCTCCTGGGTGGGGTCAGCATAGATAGCCTGGAGATACCCTTGTGCTCCCGGAAGTGATCCTGGCATATACCGGAAATCAGAGTCCCGAAATAGACCAGACCTGACTCGCATGATGGTCATCATAGAGTAGGCGGCGTCCTGCACAGCCATCTCAATAGTAACCCCGAGCCCATAGGAGCAGTGAAGGGGCTCGGTGGATCCAGGATAAGATGGAAATATCCTGACAGTGCAGAGATACTGGCTTTGATTGAAGTCCCGAAATTGTTCTTCGACCGTGTACTCAGGATACCAGCGGTATCCAGCCTCAATCATTACCCTGACTAACTTGGCAGTATGGCCGGGTACGTCTAGGCATCGAGTCAGGCGAACCACTTGATTGAGGTCGCGAGTGGCCATCTGAAAGCACAATCATAATGCAAAGGCATTAGAATTTCTAGCAAAATTTCGGCAGCATAACAGCTGTAAATGCTCAAGAAGGATTTTGAGACATTTGACAAAGAATTACATACACACTCATCATCATCATACCAAGTTCTGAGACCATCGTAGCAACATAATGTGGTAGTAGAATTGAACTAGGCTTGTATCCATCAAACCTATAAGGTACTACTGATTAGTAACACGTGATCCTGATAGAGAGAACAAATCCTAATTCCTTAATCCCCGGTGGAAGAATAGACTGACTCAGATCAGAATGTCATTAGATAAAGGAGTAAAAAGAGCCTTACGTTCCAACCCACAAACAATTCCCCTACATATAACTAAAGAATTTCTAGACTCAACATCGACCAGTTTGGCTTGGAGAACCTACAAGCAGTCCGGCTCTGATGCCAACGCTGTCAGGACCCCGACTCGATGTCACATCGATCTAGCCGGTAACACCTCATATCACTTTACGGCCTCACGCACGGTATCCCCACGGGTGTCGCCTTACCTTTGCCCGGGACCGTTTGCGCCTTTTGGCTCACGTATATGATAGTGTCGCTAGCATCCATATGATAAGGAGCCCGGGCTGAGATGACTAGTCGTAAACCCAAAGTGGCAAAGACTTACAGGGACAGGTCATCAGCAAGTGGGTCCGGGCTGTAGCACTGGGCTAGCAGGACTCCGGTAAACCGGGATGTAGCGGGCTCACAGGACTCCGGTACTCAATGCGTGACATTTCCCCGAAGGGACAGACACAGGAACGAAGAAGGACACATGCCGGCCAGCCTAAGTGTTCCAGAGCAGTAGCAAGCTACCATGGCTCAGCAGTAACACTAGGAGACATTTCCCGGTAAGAGAGGCTACTAAAGATAAACAACTAGGTAGTCAGATCCCACACATACCAAGCATTTCAATATTACACACAATATGCTCGATATGTGCAAATACAACGAAGCATCACAACATGACTCTACGATACAAGTACTTTATTTAAGGCTCAGGGAGCCATACATAACATACACAAAGGTACGGGTCTCACGACCCAACATTCAAGTCATACAGTCATACAAACCAGCAGCGGAAGTAACTTGTCTGAGTACAGACAACTAGTAAAATAAAAGAGGCTTGGAAAGCCTAGCTATACTACGTGGTCCTTCACAAGCTCAGGGTCACCACCTGGGCCTTTAGCCTACTCGTTGATGTCAACGTCTACATAGAACCCATCAGAAGGGGTTGTAGTGTCTTCTGTAAAAAAATGTAAATTATAGCAACATGAGTACAAAGGTACTCAGCAAGACTTACATCAGATCCTACATACATGCATATTATCAAGAAGGGTTGGTGGAGTTATTGCAGCAAGCCAGCTTTGCCTCTTGGCTAGACTATCCTACGATACTTCAACTTGAAATGGTTTTGCGCACACGAGTCCACTACTCACCACTTCAATACACTACCGAGGATCCGCCTCCGTCTTCCTACGGAAGAGCCATCCTCGGCACTCACACTTATCTTGAGGCTTTTAGTAGTTTCCATTTACTTGTCTATGAACTGTATAGGCAACCAAGTAGTCCTTTACCGCGGACGCGGCTATTCGAATAGATCATGTTAACCCTGTAGGGGTGTACATCTTCATACACGCTCTCACCACTTACCATCGTTTACACGACATGTACTCGGCAACCTTCAAGCGGAAGCCCAACGTGGTTGATGATATAGCAACGAGAGGAGAGAGTGTTCGTCCAGGTACCCTCGTACACCGTAAGCGGAAGCGTTAGCACAACGCGGTTGATGTAGTCGTACGTCTTCACGATCGACCGATCCAAGCACCGAACGTACGGAGCCTCCGAGCTCAGCACACGTTCAGCTCGATGACGATCTCCGGCCCTCCGATCCAGCAAAGGCTCCGGAGATGAGTTCCGTCAGCACGACGGCGTGGTGACGATGATGATGTTCTACCGGCGCAGGGCTTCGCCTAAACTCCGCGACGATATGACCGAGGTGGAATATGGTGGAAGGGGGCACCGCACACGGCTAAGGAACGATCCGTAGATCAACTTGCGTGTCTATGGGGTGCCCCCCGCCCCCGTATATAAAGGAGCCAGGGGGGAAGAGGCTGCCGGCCTAAGGGGGCGTGCCAAGGGGGGAGTCCAACTCCCACCGGGAGTAGGACTCCCCTTTTCCAAGTTGGAGTAGGAGAGAGGGGGAAAGAGGAGGAAGAGGAAAAGGAAAGGCGGGGCGCCGCCCCCCTTCCCTTGTCCTATTCGGACTAGGAGGGGGAGGGGTGCGCGGCCCCCTCCTTGCTCCTTCCTCTTCTCCCTCTTGGCCCATGTAGGCCCATTAACCCCCCGGGGGGTTCCGGTAACCTCCCGGTACTCCAGTAAAATGCCGATTTCACCCGGAACCATTCCGATGTCCAAACATAGGCTTCCAATATATCAATCTTTATGTATCGACCATTCCGAGACTCCTCGTCATGTCCGTGATCACATCCGGGACTCCGAACAAACTTCGGTACATCAAAACTTATAAACTCATAATAAAACTGTCATCGAAACGTTAAGCGTGTGGACCCTACGGGTTCGAGAACTATGTAGACATGACCTAAAACCATTCTCGGTCAATAACCAATAGCGGGACCTGGATGCCCATATTGGTTCCTACATATTCTACGAATATCTTTTATCGGTCAAACCACATAACAACATACTTTGTTCCCTTTGTCATCAGTATGTTACTTGCCCGAGATTTGATCGTGGGTATCCAATACCTAGTTCAATCTCATTACTGGCAAGTCTCCTTACTCGTTTCATAATACATCATCTCATAACTAACTCATTAGTTACATGCTTGCAAGGCTTAGGTGATGAGTATTACCGAGAGGGCCCAGAGATACCTCTCCGACAATCGGAGTGACAAATCCTAATCTCGAATTATGCCAACCCAACATGTACCTTCGGAAACACCTGTAGAGCACCTTTATAATCACCCAGTTACGTTGTGACGTTTGGCAGCACACAAAGTGTTCTTCCGGTAAACGGGAGTTGCACAATCTCATAGTTGTAGGAACTTTGTATAAGTCATGAAGAAAGCAATAGCAGTATACTAAACGATCAAGTGCTAGGCTAACAGAATGGGTCATGTCAATCACATCATTCTTCTAATGATGTGATCCCATTAATCAAATGACAACACATGTCTATGGTCAGGAAACATAACCATCTTTGATTAATGAGCTAGTTAAGTAGAGGCATACTAGTGACTATGTGTTTGTCTATGTATTCACACATGTATCATGTTTCCGGTTAATACAATTCTAGCATGAATAATAAACATTTATCATGATATGAGGAAATAAATAATAAATTTATTATTGCCTCTAGGGCATATTTCCTTCAGTCTCTGTCACATCCCTAGCTTCAGGCATTGCTCTAGGTTAGCTTCATGTGTGCATCATGTCTATATTTTTGAAACTTGAATTGAGGAATATTGGAAGCCTCAAAACCCTAAATAAAAGAGGGGCAAAAACCCTAGAAATCTCATTCATTGCTCCAAAAGGGCTCTTCATAAATGTTTGATAATTTTTGGTAAGGGTTCTGGTCCCAACCAAAATATTGAACATTTTTAAGGATTTATTTTTGGGACTTTGAATTTAAATCATTAGCTATTTGAATTTGAATTATATTCATATAATTAGAATATAATTTAAATACCCCTGAAATATTTTATAAGCTTTTGGAAAAGTCCATCTAGCAATATAAAATATTCAGAGGAGTTTTTGGCATTGTTTGAATTATTTTAACATTCAAAACAGTGGCAAAATAAATTAATAAAACAAAACAGAACAGAAAAATATAAAACAGAACTTACCTGGACTTACCTGGCCTCACCCGTGCAGCCCAGCCGGCCCAGCTCCCCCACCTGGCCGGCCCAGCCCACCTCCTCCCCTTTGTCTTCTTCCTCCCCTCGCACCGAAGCAGCTCGGTGGCGAGCGCCGATGCCGCCTCGGCCACCTCCTGCCTCCCTGCTTGCCTCCGCTACTCCCTGGAGACGCCACGCGGCTCCCTCAGGCCTCTCTCAACTCCCTCCCGTGCTCATCCCCTTCTCCTGCTCTCCCTCTCGCTCCGCACCTCGGACCCGAACGGAGCCGTCGCCACCGACGCCGTTCGTCGCGACCACCATCCCCCTCTCGCCTCCCCGACGCCTCCCAGAGCTCCGCAGTGCCTCCCTCGACCTCCTCGACGTCTCATGCGACCAGAAGGGCCCCGAGCAGCCGCCATCGTCATCATCCCCAAGCTTCGGCCCCGGCGCCGTTCTCCGTCGAATTCGGCCACTCCGGCGCGCCCCCGAGCTCGCTGACCCTCCCTGCACGATCCCCGTGAGTCCCTGCTTCGTTTCCCCCTAACCCCAAGTCTGATATCGAGCTCTAGCCGCCCCCTCTACCGGAGCCGAGACGCTCCGCCGCACGGACTCCTCGCCGGCGAAGCCCCGGTGACCAAATGGCCCCGCGCGTGCGTCCGTTGCACTCGCAACGACCCGTGGAGCAACGCTAGCGTGGCAGCTAGCTTGTTTGCAAGCCGCAGCACTAACCCCGCACCCACCCGAGCTCCGGCCGCCGCCTCGGGCTCCATTCCGGCGAACCCCGGCCACCCCCGCACCTCCCGTTGGCCCCCCTAGATGGGCACGGGCACGGGCTACCTTCCGGTGCCCTTCGCGCGTCCAGCCGCCGCCCGTAGCGCAACCCCGGTGAACTTCCGCCGCGTTTCGGGTCGCCGCCGGCCGAACTCCGGTGGCCAGTGACGTGGCGCTGTCATTAGCCACTAATGACCACGCTAAACACCCCCCACAGACACTGACAGCGGGCCCAGTAGCGGGTCAAAGCCGAGTCAACGCGGGATTAGCCCCTGTGCCGCTGACGTGTGGACCCCGCGTGTCAGTTTTGACCTGGACCTGGTCGTTGACTCGCTGACGTCATGCTGGCGTTAGGCTGACGCAATTAAATCATTTTTGGATTTAATTTAACTCTGAAATTCCAGAAAATAGCTAAAACTTCTAAAATTCATAGAAAATTAACCGTAACTCCAAATTAAATAAATTATATATGAAAAATTATCAGAAAAATTCAAGGAATCCATCTGTACCATTTTCATGCACGTTAGGACAACTCATCACTACTGTTTAGGGCAAATGAAGTGAATGGCATTTGAATAATCACATATGGAGTTTGAATTTGAATCTTGTATTCAAACCAACTTCATTTAATCCGTTGCTAGTTGCATTAGCCCAAAACACATTCATTTTACCATGTCATGATCATGCATCATATTGTGCATTGCATTGATTGTATTTCTTCTTGTTGCCGGTATTTGTCCCCTCTCGATAGACGCGATACCGATGATGTGAACGTTGACACTGATGAAGACTCAATGTTATCTTCAGAAGTGCCAGGCAAGCAAAACCCCCTTGTTCATTCCGATACAATCCTACTCTCTCGCTCCTGCTCTCTTTTACTGCATTAGGACAACACCGATTCATCTGTTACTTGCTGCGGTAGCTGAACCCCTTTGTCCTTTGCATGACCTGTCATTGCCACAGTAAATAGATGAAACCCACTAGCATGAGTAGGAGTTGTTTGAGCCCTGATGTGCCTACTCATTCATGTTTGTTTGTCATGCCTGCTATTGCTTAGAGTTGAGTCAGGTCTGATTCATCGGGGATGAATCAGAGGCGTGTGAACCTGTCCTACTGTGTGTGAGCTAAGTGTGTGAGCACGATTTGGTAAAGGTAGCGGTGAGAGGCCATGTAGGAGTACATGGTGGGTTGTCTCATTGCAGCCGTCCTCAGGAACTAAGTTCTGTGTTTGTGATCCATGATTCAGCTACTACCACGCATTGGGCCCGAAACCAATGGACCCTCTCGGCTTCTTGATCACCCTTGTCCTCTGTCCAGGAGTTGCAAGTAGTTTCTGGTGTTTGTAGTATGCTGGAGGCCGTGGGCAGCGCTGACCGTAGGGGTGGGCTGTGATGCGGTAGGCACGTGGCACGGTGTACCGGGCGCCCGTTTGGTGTCTCGGGAACCCTGTTCACATCGTTTGGGGCTGTGAGCGAAACTCCGGCCGGATCTCCTCATGGATGGAACCCGAATAGGCGATAAACCTGGACTAGAGACTTAGGTGATTAGGTAGGTCGTGGCCGACACCCACGTTGGGCTTCCGCTTGAAGGTTGCCGAGTACATGTCGTGTAAACGGCGGTAAGTGGTGAGAGCGTGTGTGAAGAAGTACACCCCTGTAGGGTTAACCTAATCTATTCGAATAGCCGTGTCCGCGGAAAAGGACCTCTGGGTTGCTTATATCAGTTCATAGACAAGTGAAAATGGATACTCTAAAATACGCAAGATAAGCGTGAGTGCTATGGATGGCGTTCTCGTAGGGAGACGGGAGCGGATCCATGGTGGTGTATTGATATGGTGAATATGTGGACTCGTGTGCGCCACCTCAAAAAGAGTTACTCGCAGTCGTAGTTTAGGATAGCCACCGAGTCAAAGCTGGCTTGCTGCAGTTAAACCCCACCATCCCTTTGTTGATAATGATGCATATGTAGTTAGTTCTGATGTAAGTCTTGCTGGGTACATTTGTACTCACGTTTGCCTATTTTATGTTTTTGCAGAGAGACTTCGGTCTCGCTAGTAGTTCCGCGTGGACTTCGATGTTTAGCTTGTTACCTCAGCTACGATCTTGTGCCCTCGGCAGGATCTGATAGATAGTCAGGCTTCTCAGCCTTTTTCATTTATAGATGTCTGTACTCAGACATGATAGCTTCCGCTTGTGCTTTGACTTGTATGCTCTGAGTGTTGGGTCATGAGACCCATGTTTGTAATATCTCGCTCCTCGGAGCCTATTGAATAAACTACTTGAGTTGTAGAGTCATTTTGTGATGCCATGTTGTATTGCACATATCGAGCATATTGTGTGTATGTTATTGAAATGCTTGGTATGTGTGGGATCTGACCATCTAGTTGTTTATCTTTAGTAGCCTCTCTTACCGGGAAATGTCTCCTAGTGTTTCCACTGAGCCATGGTAGCTTGCTACTGCTCCGGAACACTTAGGCTGGCCGGCATGTGTCCTTCTTCGTTCCTGTGTCTGTCCCTTCGGGGAAATGTCACGCGATGAATACCGGAGTCCTGTTAGCCCGCTACAGCCCGGTTCACCGGAGTCCTGCTAGCCCAGTGCTACAGCCTGGATTCACTCGCTGATGACCGACACGTTCGATGCTGGGTCATGGATGCCTGTCCCTGTAAGTCTGTGCCACTTTGGGTTTACGACTAGCCATGTCAGCCCGGGCTCCTTATCATATGGGTGCTAGCGACACTATCATATACGTGTGCCAAAAGACGCAAACGGTCCCGGGCAAAGGTAAGGCGACACCCGTGGGAATACCGTGCGTGAGGCCGCAAAGTGATATGAGGTGTTACATGCTAGACCTATGTGGCATCGAGTCGGGGTCCTGACAGCGTTGGTATCAGAGCTTGACTGCCTGTAGGATTACCAAGCCAAACTGGTCGAAGTCGAGTCTAGAAATTCTTTAGTTATATAAGGGAATTGATTGTGGTATGGAACGTAAGGCTCTTTTACTCCTTATACCTTATACCCTTCTGATCTGAGTCATCATCTTCTCTTCTACGGGGATTAAGAACTAGGCTATCTCTTCTTTCTATTAGGATCACGTGTTACTAATCAGTGGACTTATAAGATTGTTGGATTTAAGTCTCAGTTCAGTTCCTACTACTTCCGTATGTTAATTCTTGATCTCGAAACCTTGATATTGTGCTTCTGAGTGGTTATGCCACCATTTTTGTGAATGTCTCAAGTCTTTTCTGAGCATTTACAGCCGTTATGCTGTCCGAGTCATCCCAAGTTTCCAAGTAGTCTGATGCATTTGCAAAATCCTTTCCCTCTGGTTTCGATGTTCCTTTATGCCAGCTCAATCACACTAATTGTTGGGTTGAGGTATTCTATTGCCTTGACATAATGTTGGAGTTACTATTATGGCCCTAGGTGTTTAGGGAGTTCCCTAGTAATCTAGCAATGTTTTGTGATCTCAGTGTGATGATTCTGGCCATCATTCTCGAAAGCATTCCGTGATGCTACTTAGTAATAGGTATTCTGTTCCTGGGTTCTTGAACCCGAGATTCACTCTACCTACTTCATGTTGATAGTAATTGCTAGCGCCTTTAGGATATTAGTAACCTTTGCGATAGTCCTTGAAGTCCGTGGTATCTTCTTCTTCCAAATACCATGAACTACTTATGGCAGAAGTTCCTCGTTGAACTGAAATATCACAACAGGATTATTCTTGAGGAGTTCTCCATTCATAAATCGTGACTCTGCCAGTTCTACCTTTCTGCATGGGTTATCCGGAAGAAATATGTTGAACTTGGTTCGACATACTAATCTATGCATCCACAACTCAGAAAATTATATGTTCCTTTGAGTTGTTCTCTTTAGTTGCATTCTGACCCTCGTC
This sequence comes from Triticum aestivum, assembly GCF_018294505.1. Classification (NCBI taxonomy): domain Eukaryota; kingdom Viridiplantae; phylum Streptophyta; class Magnoliopsida; order Poales; family Poaceae; genus Triticum; species Triticum aestivum. The sequence continues at coordinate 231,542,951 of NC_057801.1, forward strand.
TATCAATTGATAGTCAAGAGTATGCGTGCGTTCGTTTATCGATGCCTATTACTCTTGTGGTCCGTCAAGCCATTTTATCGCAGAATGACTAGGAGAAACAAACTCCAGTACCTCTTCCATATCTAGGATTGGGTCAAAGCAATTGTGCTCCGCAGATCAAAATGCCAGCCCAGCTTTTGATTCTGTTCTACCCTGAAGTATTACCCGTCTTTATGTCAGGAATTTCATGAGAATTGCACCAGCTCTTGTGAATTCTTGATGTAGTGATACTTCTCGCCATTATTATTCATCCCTCGGTTCCGTGTTGTCGCAACCGGAATGCCGACAAGTGAATCGTGATGTGTGAATTCAATACTCCTAGCAACCTTGTTGCTTGGTAGTTAATGGACAATAATTTCATTCTTAGCGTGTTGGTTTTGAATCATCATTCTAAGGTTGATCATGCTACCTAATCCTTGTCCTCGATGCACTCCTCGATCGATGAGTTAGGATTATTCAAATCCTTGCTCTATTGATCATATCGTCTTGCCTTGAAAAGCAAGATTGTTCTCGAGCTTAGTAACATACTGGTGGTTCGTGATTTTCTGAATATCTTCTCGGAAGTATTACCAGGTTGTCACCTGACCGTTATGTTGAGCTCGTGATCAAGTTGGTTTCTTGTGAACCACCCTTTCTCCAAGAATCTGTGTTGGATATCCCGGAGCTAGTTGGTTAAGCTAGACAACAACTTGGAGAGTTGGAAGATAAAAGCTTGCCTAACTTAGTTCATTTTTCAAAAGGGATATCTTGTGTTTGTGTGTGTTGAAGAAAGATGATATCTTCATCGATTGGTCCCTGTGATCAGTTGCTGGACCTATTGTCTTGTCAATCCTTTGATTTGAGTGTAGGCTATCGTCAAATCAAATTAGTACCAACGATATTCGTAATGTTGACTTACTCGTGGTTGATCCCTCGAGCATACACCATTATATCTTTTTGGTCTGACCAATGCTATCACTTGTTCACTTAACTATGGAATTCCTTTTAAAAGGAAACCCAGATGAATTGTTGTTGAGCCCATTGACAACATCCTTATCTCCTCCATGATTTTGTTGGACATTAAGCTAGTGTTGGAAACTTTTGAAAGCATTTTCTTCATGCTAGCTCATGAAGTATTTGTTGATGAAAGGAGTGACTTCCTTTTATACACGTGCATTTGGTGAAAGTTGCCGCCGTGAATTTGAGAAAGTTAGTTTTGCTTCCTCTGGAATCATCCCAAGTCAGTCATGCATACGTGCGAAGTATTCTGTGGTTCGGAGACTTGCAACCTCCATTCCATATGTATATCCTAGCACACCAAGCCACTGATTCATTGTTCACGGAAAAGGAGTTGATGTGCTAATCCTAGGTCATGCACAAGACTTCAATATCCTCGATTATGGTTCCCCTCCTGAACTCGGTAGTGTTTTATTATAAGACTACTTTGTGGTCATGCTTGTCTTGGACATCGTGTTCACATGTTTGTAGCAGAACCATCTCATGTTTTGGAGCTCGCTATCGTAGTCCATTTCCCGAGAATCCCGCAACGTCATCCCATTGATTTGTGTTGCAAACTTTCATTTTCTTCCTAGACTCGATGAGTCTGGAATATCCTGACACCAACCCGATCTGAATCTCAGGCAGATATGATGGTTGGAACATTTCCCCAAGAACTATAATATTGGTCCCTTGATAACTGGTGAAGTGGATGTCGTGGCCAGCACCACCCAGCCGAAAGACCTGTTATTGTAGTATCTTGATTGAGGAAGTTGGCCCCCCCCATAGGGATTTTGTAGGATTTACTCCCTAGTTGCCCTATGGAATTTTGAGATTCCGAAGCCCGACCTTTTACCTGATGTTCTAGATATCAAACCATATCTATGGGTGGATTACGCTAGCACATTAGAAGCGGAGTGCTAAATGTCTCTCGGTCGATCATCCAGATTTCGTTCCCTTGGCCTCGCTAAGATGAAATCTCAGAAGTGTTATCTTCCTTTGCATCTGCATCCTCCATCACCATTCATCATGGTAGTAGGTTGTGTTACCGGACCCTTGACACGGATATTGGTAGAATCTTGATGATTGTGGAAATGCTCAAGTTCTTGAGAGCACGCACAAGCGCTACGTGTTATCATCGGCACTAACTGGGTTTGCTCTCAGTTCCCTCGGCAATGCTATGACCCTTTCAAACAGTGAATCCACTCTCTATTGTTGGGTTCTTCCCCAGTTACCAGAATCATTCCCAGCATTTGCATTTTGTTCCCAGCTTGCACCGCCAATGTGCCATTCTACCATGGGTCTCTTCCATTTCCGGTGATAAGCAAATTCATCCATTGCGTTGTCTTCAACAAGGTAATCCACATCATCCAAGTTTGAGTATGCCATTCTACCGACCCCCTCCAAATGATCGCTTGTGATTGCCTTAGGCTGGTATAAAGAGCTTCAATGATCTCTGAATCAAAGGTAATTCTTTTGCCACTTAAGGGGAGATATCTACGAGTCACGGTTCCGAAGGTGTCTCGTTGTGGTATCATGGCAACTCAACTCCTCGCTACGTTGACAACCGATTACCACCTTCTTAAGTGTGGAATTGTTGTCCACCTAGTGAACCTTCGTCATCCGTTTTTTTCCCACCCCTCTTGATGTGTATCTCGTGTCTCAACCCGAGAGATGGTCCTATGTCTCATTCCGTGAGTTGTTCGATCTTCAAGAAGATCGACCCTTCTAGAGTCTCCTTCTTCCCTCCATGTCATGTTGGCAGGATTTCTCAAAACAAGACATCAAGACAATGATGGTGAATGAATCAACGTTCAACTGAAGTGCACCCTGGATCGTGAAGATTGTACTAGTTTGCGTTTCCCCTTCATCTTACCCTACGCTTGAATCTCGAGACGAGATTCTTGTTTAGTGGGGGTGAGTTGTCACATCCCTAGCTTCAGGCATTGCTCTAGGTTAGCTTCATGTGTGCATCATGTCTATATTTTTGAAACTTGAATTGAGGAATATTGGAAGCCTCAAAACCCTAAATAAAAGAGGGGCAAAAACCCTAGAAATCTCATTCATTGCTCCAAAAGGGCTCTTCATAAATGTTTGATAATTTTTGGTAAGGGTTCTGGTCCCAACCAAAATATTGAACATTTTTAAGGATTTATTTTTGGGACTTTGAATTTAAATCATTAGCTATTTGAATTTGAATTATATTCATATAATTAGAATATAATTTAAATACCCCTGAAATATTTTATAAGCTTTTGGAAAAGTCCATCTAGCAATATAAAATATTCAGAGGAGTTTTTGGCATTGTTTGAATTATTTTAACATTCAAAACAGTGGCAAAATAAATTAATAAAACAAAACAGAACAGAAAAATATAAAACAGAACTTACCTGGACTTACCTGGCCTCACCCGTGCAGCCCAGCCGGCCCAGCTCCCCCACCTGGCCGGCCCAGCCCACCTCCTCCCCTTTGTCTTCTTCCTCCCCTCGCACCGAAGCAGCTCGGTGGCGAGCGCCGATGCCGCCTCGGCCACCTCCTGCCTCCCTGCTTGCCTCCGCTACTCCCTCGAGACGCCACGCGGCTCCCTCAGGCCTCTCTCAACTCCCTCCCGTGCTCATCCCCTTCTCCTGCTCTCCCTCTCGCTCCGCACCTCGGACCCGAACGGAGCCGTCGCCACCGACGCTGTTCGCCGCGGCCACCATCCCCCTCTCGCCTCCCCGACGCCTCCCAGAGCTCCGCAGTGCCTCCCTCGACCTCCTCGACATCTCATGCGACCAGAAGGGCCCCGAGCAGCCGCCATCGTCATCATCCCCAAGCTTCGGCTCCGGCGCCGTTCTCCGTCGAATTCGGCCACTCCGGCGCGCCCCCGAGCTCGCTGACCCTCCCTGCACGATCCCCGTGAGTCCCTGCTTCGTTTCCCCCTAACCCCAAGTCCGATATCGAGCTCTAGCCGCCCCCTCTACCGGAGCCGAGACGCTCCGCCGCACGGACTCGTCGCCGGCGAAGCCCCGGTAACCAAATGGCCCCGCGCGTGCGTCCGTTGCACTCGCAACGACCCATGGAGCAACGCTAGCGTGGCAGCTAGCTTGTTTGCAAGCCGCAGCACTAACCCCGCACCCACCCGAGCTCCGGCCGCCGCCTCGGGCTCCATTCCGGCGGACCCCAGCCACCCCCGCACCTCCCGTTGGCCCCCCTAGATGCGCACGGGCACGGGCTACCTTCCGGTGCCCTTCGCGCGTCCAGCCACCGCCCGTAGCGCAACCCCGGTGAACTTCCGCCGCGTTTCGGGTCGCCGCCGGCCGAACTCCGGTGGCCAGTGACGTTGCGCTGTCATTAGCCACTAATGACCACGCTGAACACCCCCCCACAGACACTGACAGCGGGCCCCGTAGCGGGTCAAAGCCGAGTCAACGCGGGATTAGCCCCTGTGCCGCTGACGTGTGGACCCCGCGTGTCAGTTTTGACCTGGACCTGGTCGTTGACTCGCTGACGTCATGCTGGCGTCAGGCTGACGCAATTAAATCATTTCTGGATTTAATTTAATTCTGAAATTCCAGAAAATAGCTAAAACTTCTAAAATTCATAGAAAATTAACCGTAACCCCAAATTAAATAAATTATATATGAAAAATTATCAGAAAAATTCAAGGAATCCATCTGTACCATTTTCATGCATGTTAGAACAACTCATCACTACTGTTTAGGGCAAATGAAGTGAATGGCATTTGAATAATCACATATGGAGTTTGAATTTGAATCTTGTATTCAAACCAACTTCATTTAATCCGTTGCTAGTTACATTAGCCCAAAACACATTCATTTTGCCATGTCATGATCATGCATCATATTTTGCATTGCATTGATTGTATTTCTTCTTGTTGCCGGTATTTGTCCCCTCTCGATAGACGCGATACCGATGATGTGAACGTTGACACTGATGAAGACTGAATGTTATCTTCAGAAGTGCCAGGCAAGCAAAACCCCCTTGTTCATTCCGATACAATCCTACTCTCTCGCTCCTGCTCTCTTTTACTGCATTAGGACAACACCGATTCATCTGTTACTTGCTGCGGTAGCTGAACCCCTTTGTCCTTTGCATGACCTGTCATTGCCACAGTAAATAGATGAAACCCACTAGCATGAGTAGGAGTTGTTTGAGCCTTGATGTGCCTACTCATTCATGTTTGTTTGTCATGCCTGCTATTGCTTAGAGTTGAGTCAGGTCTGATTCATCGGGGATGAATCAGAGGCGTGTGAACCTGTCCTACTGTGTGTGAGCTAAGTGTGTGAACACGATTTGGTAAAGGTAGCGGTGAGAGGCCATGTAGGAGTACATGGTGGGTTGTCTCATTGCAGCCATCCTCAGGAACTGAGTTCTGTGTTTGTGATCCATGATTCAGCTACTACCACGCATTGGGCCCGAAACCAATGGACCCTCTCGGCCTCTTGATCACCCTTGTCCTCTGTCCAGGAGTTGCAAGTAGTTTCTGGTGTTTGTAGTATGCTGGAGGCCGTGGGCAGCGCTGACCGTAGGGGTGGGCTGTGATGCGGTAGGCACGTGGCACGGTGTACCGGGCGCCCGTTTGGTGTCTCGGGAACCGAGTTCACATCGTTTGGGGCTGTGAGCGAAACTCCGGCCGGATCTCCTCATGGATGGAACCCGAATAGGCGATAAACCTGGACTAGAGACTTAGGTGATTAGGTAGGTCGTGGCCGACACCCACGTTGGGCTTCCGCTTGAAGGTTGCCGAGTACATGTCGTGTAAACGGCGGTAAGTGGTGAGAGCGTGTGTGAAGAAGTACACCCCTGCAGGGTTAACCTAATCTATTCGAATAGCCGTGTCCGCGGAAAAGGACCTCTGGGTTGCTTATATCAGTTCATAGACAAGTGAAAATGGATACTCTAAAATACGCAAGATAAGCGTGAGTGCTATGGATGGCGTTCTCGTAGGGAGACGGGAGCGGATCCATAGTGGTGTATTGATATGGTGAATATGTGGACTCGTGTGCGCCACCTCAAAAAGAGTTACTCGCAGTCGTAGTTTAGGATAGCCACCGAGTCAAAGCTGGCTTGCTGCAGTTAAACCCCACCATCCCTTTGTTGATAATGATGCATATGTAGTTAGTTCTGATGTAAGTCTTGCTGGGTACATTTGTACTCACGTTTGCCTATTTTATGTTTTTGCAGAGAGACTTCGGTCTCGCTAGTAGTTCCGTGTGGACTTCGACGTTTAGCTTGTTACCTCAGCTACGATCTTGTGCCCTCGGCAGGATCTGATAGATAGTCAGGCTTCTCAGCCTTTTTCATTTATAGATGTCTGTACTCAGACATGATAGCTTCCGCTTGTGCTTTGACTTGTATGCTCTGAGTGTTGGGTCATGAGACCCATGTTTGTAATATCTCACTCCTCGGAGCCTATTGAATAAACTACTTGAGTCGTAGAGTCATTTTGTGATGCCATGTTGTATTGCACATATCGAGCATATTGTGTGTATGTTATTGAAATGCTTGGTATGTGTGGGATCTGACCATCTAGTTGTTTATCTTTAGTAGCCTCTCTTACCGGGAAATGTCTCCTAGTGTTTCCACTGAGCCATGGTAGCTTGCTACTGCTCCGGAACACTTAGGCTGGCCGGCATGTGTCCTTCTTCGTTCCTGTGTCTGTCTCTTCGGGGAAATGTCACGCGATGAATACCGGAGTCCTGTTAGCCCGCTACAGCCCGGTTCACCGGAGTCCTGCTAGCCCAGTGCTACAGCCTGGATTCACTCGCTGATGACCGACACGTTCGATGCTGGGTCATGGATGCCTGTCCCTGTAAGTCTGTGCCACTTTGGGTTTACGACTAGCCATGTCAGCCCGGGCTCCTTATCATATGGGTGCTAGCGACACTATCATATACGTGTGCCAAAAGACGCAAACGGTCCCGGGCAAAGGTAAGGCGACACCCGTGGGAATACCGTGCGTGAGGCCGCAAAGTGATATGAGGTGTTACATGCTAGACCTATGTAGCATCGAGTCAGGGTCCTGACAGTCTCCCACTTGCACTAGAGTCAATAATCTAGATTACATAGTAAAGATTCTAACACCCATGGAGTCTTGGTGCTGTTCATGTTTTGTTCGTGAGAGAGGCTTAGTCAACGGGTCTGCAACATTCAGATCCGTATGTATCTTGCAAATCTCTATGTCTCCCACTTGGACTTGGTCCTGAATGGAATTGAAGCGTCTCTTGATGTGCTTGGTCCTCTTGTGAAATCTGGATTCCTTTGTCAGGGCAATTGCACCAGTATTGTCACAGAAGATCTTCATTGGTCCCGATGCACTAGGTATGACACCTAGATCAGAAATGAACTCCTTCATCCAGACTCCTTCATTCGCTGCTTCAGAAGCAGCTATGTACTCCGCTTCACATGTAGATCCCGCCACGACGCTTTGTTTAGAACTGCACCAACTTACAGCTCCACCGTTTAATATAAACACGTATCCGGTTTGCGATTTAGAATCGTCCGGATCAGTGTCAAAGCTTGCATCGACGTAACCATTTACGACTAGCTCTTTGTCACCTCCATATACGAGAAACATATCCTTAGTCCTTTTCAGGTATTTCAGGATGTTCTTGACTGCTGTCCAGTGATCCACTACTTTGGTACCTTCCTGCCAAACTTATTGCTAAGCATACGTCAGGTCTGGTACACAGCATTGCATACATGATAGAGCCTATGGCTGAAGCATAGGGAACATTTTTCATTTTCTCTCTATCTTCTGCTGTGGTCGGGCATTGAGTTTGACTCAACTTCACACCTTGTAGCACAGGCAAGAGTCCTTTCTTTGCCTGATCCATTTTGAACTTTTTCAAAATTTTGTCAAGGTATGTACTTTGTGAAAGTCCTATTAAGCGTCTTGATCTATCTCTATAGATCTTGATGCCCAATATGTAAGCAGCTTCACCGAGGTCTTTCATTGAAAAACTTTTATTCAAGTATCCCTTTATGCTATCCAGAAATTCTATATCATTTCCAATTAATAATATGTCATCAACATATAAAACTAGAAATGCTACAGAGCTCCCACTCACTTTCTTGTAAATACAGGCTTCTCCAAAAGTCTGTATAAAACCATATGCTTTGATTACACTATCAAAGCGTTTATTCCAACTCCGAGATGCTTGCACCAGTCTATAAATGGAACGCTAGAGCTTGCACACATTGTCAGCACCTTTTGGATCAACAAAACCTTCCGGCTGCATCATATACAACTCTTCTTCTAGAAATCCATTCAAGAATGCAGTCTTGACATCCATTTGCCAAATTTCATAATCATGAAATGCAGCAATAGCCAACATGATTCGGACAGACTTAAGCATCGCTACGGGTGAGAAAGTCTCATCGTAGTCAACCCCTTGAACTTGTCGAAAACCTTTCGCAACAAGTCGAGCTTTATAGACAGTAACATTACCATCAGCGTCAGTCTTCTTATTAAAGATCCATTTATTCTCAATGGCTTGCCGATCATCGGGCAAGTCAACCAAAGTCCATACTTTGTTTTCATACAGGGATCCCATCTCAGATTTCATGGCATCTAGCCATTTTGCGGAATCTGGGCTCATCATCGCTTCCTCATAGTTCGTAGGTTCATGATGATCAAGTAACATGACTTCCAGAATAGGATTACCGTACCACTCTGGTGCGGATCTTACTCTGGTAGACCTACGAGGTTCAGCAGAAACTTGATCTGAAGTTTCATGATCAATATCATTACCTTCCTCACTAATTGGTGTAGTCGTCACAGGAACCAGTTCTCGTGATGAACTACCTTCCAATAAGGGAGTAGATACAGTTATCTCATCAAGTTCTACTTTCCTCCCACTCACTTCTTTCGAGAGAAACTCCTTCTCTAGAAAGGATCCATTCTTAGCAACGAATGTTTTGCCTTCGGATCTGTGATAGAAGGTGTACCCAACAGTCTCTTTTGGGTATCCTATGAAGACACATTTCTCCGATTTGGGTTCGAGCTTATCTGGTTGAAGTTTCTTCACATAAGCATCGCAGCCCCAAACTTTAAGAAACGACAACTTTGGTTTCTTGCCAAACCACAGTTCATAAGGCGTCGTCTCAACGGATTTAGATGGTGCCCTATTTAACGTGAATGCGGCCGTCTCTAAAGCATAACCCCAAAACGATAGCGGTAAATTGGTAAGAGACATCATAGATCGCACCATATCAAGTAAAGTACGATTACGTCGTTCGCACACACCATTTCGTTGTGGTGTTCCGGGTGGCGTGAGTTGCGAAACTATTCCACATTGTTTCAAATGTAAACCAAACTCGTAACTCAAATATTCTCCTCCACGATCAGATCGCAGAAACTTTATTTTCTTGTTACGATGATTCTCCACTTCACTCTGCAATTCTTTGAACTTTTCAAATGTTTCAGACTTGTGCTTCATTAAGTAGATATACCCATATCTGCTCAAATCATCTATGAAGGTGAGAAAATAACGATATCTGCCACGAGCCTCAACATTCATCGGTCCACATACATCTGTATGTATGATTTCCAACAAATCTGTTGCTCTCTCCATAGTTTCGGAGAACGGTGTTTTAGTAATCTTGCTCATGAGGCACGGTTCGCAAGTACCAAGTGATTCATAATCAAGTGATTCTAGAAGTCCATCAGTATGGAGTTTCTTCATGCGTTTTACACTGATATGACGTAAACGGCAGTGCCACAAATAAGTTGCATTATCATTATCAACTCTGCATCTTTTGGCTTCAACATTATGAATATGTGTATCACTACTATCGAGATTCAATAAAAATAGACCACTCTTCAAGGGTGCATGACCATAAAAGATATTACTCATATAAATAGAACAACCATTATTCTCTGATTTAAATGAATAACCGTCTCGCATCAAACAAGATCCAGATATAATGTTCATGCTCAACGCTGGCACCAAATAACAATTATTCAGGTCTAAAACTAATCCCGAAGGTAGATGTAGAGGTAGCGTGCCGACCGCGATCACATCGACTTTGGAACCGTTTCCCACGCGCATCGTCACCTCGTCCTTGGCCAGTGCTTGCTTATTCCGTAGTCCTGTTTCGAGTTGCAAATATTAGCAACAAAACCAGTATCAAATACCCAGGTGCTACTACGAGCTCTAGTTAGGTACACATCAATAACATGTATATCACATATACCTTTGCTCACTTTGCCATCCTTCTTATCCGCCAAATAGTTGGGGCAGTTCCGCTTCCAGTGTCCAGTTTGCTTGCAGTAGAAGCACTCAGTTTCAGGCTTAGGTCCAGACTTGGGTTTCTTCTCTTGAGCAGCAACTTGCTTGCCGTTCTTCTTGAAGTTTCCCTTCTTCTTCCCTTTGCCCTTTTTCTTGAAACTAGTGGTCTTGTTGACCATCAACACTTGATGCTCCTTCTTGATTTCTACCTCCGCGGCTTTCAGCATCGTGAAGAGCTCGGGAATAGTCTTGTTCATCCCTTGCATATTATAGTTCATCACAAAGCTCTTGTAGCTTGGTGGCAGTGATTGGAGAATTCTATCAATGACACTGTCATCAGGAAGATTAACTCCCAGTTGAATCAAGTGATTGTTATACCCAGACATTCTGAGTATGTGTTCACTGACAGAACTATTCTCCTCCATCTTGCAGCTGTAGAACTTATTGGAGACTTCATATCTCTCAATCCGGGCATTTGCTTGAAATATTAACTTCAACTCTTGGAACATCTCATATGCTCCATGACGTTCAAAACGTCGTTGAAGACCCGGTTCCAAGCCGTCAAGCATGGCACACTGAACTATAGAGTAGTCATCAGCTTTGCTCTGCCAGACGTTCTTAACGTCGTCAGTTGCATCAGCGGCAGGCCTGGCACCGAGCGGTGCTTCCAGGACGTAACTCTTCTGCGCAGCAATGAGGATAATCCTCAGGTTACGGACCCAGTCCGTGTAATTGCTACCATCATCTTTCAACTTTGCTTTCTCAAGGAACACATTAAAATTCAACGGAACAACAGCATGAGCCATCTATCTAGAAACAAACATAGACAAGCAAGATACTATCAGGTACTAAGTTCATGATAAATTTAAGTTCAATTAATCATATTACTTAAGAACTCCCACTTAGACAGACATCTCTCTAGTCATCTAAGTGATTACGTGATTCAAATCAACTAAACCATAACCGATCATCACGTGAGATGGAGTAGTTTTCAATGGTGAACATCACTATGTTGATCATATCTACTATATGATTCACGCTCGACCTTTCGGTCTCTGTGTTCCGAGGCCATATCTGCATATGCTAGGCTCGTCAAGTTTAACCTGAGTATTCTACGTGTGCAAAACTGGCTTGCACCCGTTGTAGATGGACGTAGAGCTTATCACACCCGATCATCACATGGTGTCTCGGAACGACGAACTTTGGCAACGGTGCATACTCAGGGAGAACACTTCTTGATAATTTTAGTGAGAGATCATCTTAAAATGCTACCGTTAATCAAAGCAAGATAAGATGCATAAAGGATAAACATCACATGCAATCAATATAAGTGATATGATATGGCCATCATCATCTTGTGCTTGTGATCTCCATCTTCGAAGCACCGTCATGATCACCATCGTCACCGGCGCGACACCTTGATCTCCATCGTAGCATCGTTGTCGTTACGCCATCTATTGCTTCTACGACTATCGCTACCGCTTAGTGATAAAGTAAAGCAATTACAGGGCGTTTGCATTTCATACAATAAAGCGACAACCATATGGCTCCTGCCAGTTGCCGATAACTTTGGTTACAAAACATGATCGTCTCATAGAATAAAATATAGCATCACGTCTTGACCATATCACATCACAACATGCCCTGCAAAAACAAGTTAGACGTCCTCTACTTTGTTGTTGCAAATTTTACGTGGCTGCTACGGGCTTAGCAAGAACCGTTCTTACCTACGCATTAAAACCACAACGATAGTTTGTCAAATAGACTCCGTTTTAACCTTCACAATGACCGGGCCACACTCGGTTCAACTAAAGTGAGAGAGACAGACACCCGCCAGCCACCTTTAAGCACAAGTGCTCGTAACGGTGAAACCAGTCTCGCGTAAGCGTACGCGTAATGTCGGTCCGGGCCGCTTCATCTCACAATACCGCCGAACCAAAGTATGACATGCTGGTAGGCAGTATGACTTATATCGTCCACAATGCACTTGTGTTCTACTCGTGCATATAACATCAACGCATAAAACCTAGGCTCGGATGCCACTGTTGGGGAACGCAGTAATTTCAAAAAATTTCCTACGCACACGCAAGATCATGGTGATGATATAGCAACGAGAGGGGAGAGTGTTCGTCCATGTACCCTCGTAGACCGTAAGCGGAAGCGTTAGCACAATGCGGTTGATGTAGTCGTACGTCTTCACGATCGACCGATCCAAGCACCGAACGTACGGAGCCTCCGAGTTCAGCACACGTTTAGCTCGATGACGATCTCCGGCCCTCTGATCCAGCAAAGGCTCTGGAGATGAGTTCCATCAGCACGACGGCATGGTGACGATGATGATGTTCTACCGGCGCAGGGCTTCGCCTAAACTCCGCGACGATATGACCGAGGTGGAATATGGTGGAAGGGGGCACCGCACACGGCTAAGGAACGATCCGTAGATCAACTTGTGTGTCTATGGGGTGCCCCCCGCCCCCGTATATAAAGGAGCCAGGGGGGAGGAGGCCGCCGGCCTAAGGGGGCGCGCCAAGGGGGGAGTCCAACTCCCACCGGGAGTAGGACTCCCCTTTTCCAAGTTGGAGTAGGAGAGAGGGGGAAAGAGGAGGAAGAGGAGAAGGAAAGGGGGGGCGCCGCCCCCCTTCCCTTGTCCTATTCGGACTAGGAGGGGGAGGGGTGCGCGACCCCCTCCTTCCTCCTTCCTCTTCTCCCTCTTGGCCCATGTAGGCCCATTAACCCCCCGGGGGGTTCCGGTAACCTCCCCGTACTCCGGTAAAATGCCGATTTCACCCGGAACCATTCCGATGTCCAAACATAGGCTTCCAATATATCAATCTTTATGTCTCGACCATTCCGAGACTCCTCGTCATGTCCGTGATCACATCCGGGACTCCAAACAAACTTCGGTACATCAAAAGTTATAAACTCATAATAAAACTGTCATCGAAACGTTAAGCGTGCGGACCCTACGGGTTCGAGAACTATGTAGACATGACCTAAAACCATTCTCGGTCAATAACCAATAGCGGGACCTGGATGCCCATATTGGTTCCTACATATTCTACGAAGATCTTTTATCGGTCAAACCGCATAACAACATACTTTGTTCCCTTTGTCATCGGTACGTTACTTGCCCGAGATTTGATCGTCGGTATCCAATACCTAGTTCAATCTCGTTACTGGCAAGTCTCTTTACTCGTTTCGTAATACGTCATCTCATAACTAACTCATTAGTTACATGCTTGCAAGGCTTAGGTGATGAGTATTTCCGAGAGGGCCCAGAGATACCTCTCCGACAATCGGAGTGACAAATCCTAATCTCGAATTATGCCAACCCAACATGTACCTTCGGAAACACCTGTAGAGCACCTTTATAATCACCCAGTTACGTTGTGACGTTTGGCAGCACACAAAGTGTTCTTCCGGTAAACGGGAGTTGCACAATCTCATAGTTGTAGGAACTTTGTATAAGTCATGAAGAAAGCAATAGCAGTATACTAAATGATCAAGTGCTAGGCTAACAGAATGGGTCATGTCAATCACATCATTCTTCTAATGATGTGATCCCATTAATCAAATGACAACACATGTCTATGGTCAGGAAACATAACCATCTTTGATTAATGAGCTAGTTAAGTAGAGGCATACTAGTGACTATGTGTTTGTCTATGTATTCACACATGTATCATGTTTCCGGTTAATACAATTCTAGCATGAATAATAAACATTTATCATGATATGAGGAAATAAATAATAACTTTATTATTGCCTCTAGGGCATATTTCTTTCACCTGCTCCCTCCTCCCGCGGCCGGCTATGCTGCCGCGTAGGCCTCACGGCCCCATCGTACTCCCATAGCTGGCCTAGCCATCCCTCTACTCACCCACACCTGTTGTTATTCTCCGGGGACGACAGACAAACTAGTAAACCCTCGTACTCCTCCGCATGGGAAACAACTACCGATTATTCCCTGGCTCCGTGTCATTCCCTTCCTAGGCCTCGGCGTCGTCCACCACCCTGATGCTCTTGGCGCAGCCTGGTCAACGTGGTCAATGAACGACATCCATCGGAAGTGGACTATACATGGAGAGGCTGACAGCTGGGTCCACGTCCGCACGCAAGGAAATGCCTCCTTATTATGCAGAAAATAATGATTCCTGCATCTAACAGCTAGGACTCACAGGAAGGGCCTCTGTATTTGACGAAAAAAACGTTCGCCCCGCTGACAGGTCGGACCCACCAGCTATATCTTCGCACGCAAGGAAGTGCCTCCTTATTACGCCCAAAAAATGAATACCCCCTGCTATCTGGGACCCACCATATTATTGGGTGACTTGTGGGCCTACTAAGTTCATGGGGACATAGGGCTTTGTCTACTTAGTCAATACTCCAGTGATCGTATGATGTTCATCCAACGACCATAGTGCTTCTTCAACCTCTGGTCTTCTTGCTCCAGCCGCCAAAAGCAATGCCGGTCGTGCCGCCTGCTTCTGCCTCCCGTGGCCGGCTGTGCTACCGCGGAGGCCTCACCGCCCCCATACTACTCCCACCACTGGCTAGGCCATCACTCCACTCACCCACACCCCCCATTATTCTGCGGCGACGGCAACCTCACACCGTAGCCAAACTAGTGAACCCTCGTACTCCTCTCCGTGTGGGCATCCACTGCCGCGTCTTCCCCGGCTCCACGTTGTCCCCTTCCTAGGCCTCGCCGTCGTCCATCGCCATGGTGCTCTCGGCATGGCGTGGTCAATGTGGTCAACGATCGACTTCCACCGGAAGAGTACTGCACATGGAGAGGCTGACAGCTAGGTCCATGGCAGCCACAAGGAAGTGTCTCCTTATTACGCGGAAAATAATTATTCCTCCACCTGATAGCAGGGACCCACCGGACGGGCCACCAGTATTTCACGAAAAAATGTTTCCCCCTAACTGCTGGGACCCACTGGACGGGCCACCATATTTCACGAAAAAAACGTTCCCCCCGCTGTCAGCTCGGACCCACTGGAAGTGCCTCCTTATTACGCACAAAAAAATGAATACTCCCCATGCTAGCTGGGACCCACCTTGGTGGGAGGCTGACTTGTGCGCCTACTAAGTTGACGGGGACGGAGGGCTTTATCAACTTAGTCAATATGAATGATTCTAGCTCCAGTGACCGTACGATGTCCATCCAACGGCCATAGTGCTTCTTCATCCTCTGGTTTTCTTTCTCCAGCCGCCCAAAGCAGCGCCGGTCTTGCCGCATGCTCCTGCCTCCCGTGGCAGACTATGCTGCCGCGGAGGCCTCACCCCCCCTACTATTCCCACCGCTGGCTAGGCCCTACGGCGACGGCAACCTCACACCGCAGCCGAACCAGTGAACCCTCATACTCCTCTCCGCGTGGGCTTCCACTACCGCGTCTTCCCCGGCCCCGCGTTGTCCCCTTCCTTGGCCTCGCCATCGTCCACCGCCATGGTGCTCTCCGCGCGGCGTGGTTAATGTGGTCAAGGAACAACTTCCATCGGAAGAGTACTCTACGTGGAGAGGCTGACAGCTGGGTCCACGGCGGCCGCAAGGAAGTGCCTCCTTATTACGCGCAAAATAACTATTCCTCCACCTGACAACAGGGACCCACCAGACGGGCCACCGTATTTCGTGAAAAAAAAACCTTTCCCCCTGACTGCTGGGACCCACCTGCTACACCTTCGCACGCAAGGAAGTGCGTCCTAAAAAAATGATTCACCCTCGTGACTGCTGGGACCCACCAGCTACATCTTCACACGCAAGGAAGTGCGTCCAGGCAAAAAATAAAAAAAATGATTCGCCCCCTGACTGTTGGGACCCACCATCTACATCTTCGCACGTAAGGAAGTGTCTGACAGTCGGGACCCACCTGGTCGAAGCGTACGTAGCATTGTCATTCTGGTCATGAATGTGTACGCACATACTGGTGGATGTAGAGGCGCGCACGTGTCGTAGTAGAGGCCGACATGTAGCATGTAAACGTACGTACAATGGCCAGGGTGCACGAAAGAAAATACGGCCACATACGTACAATGGCCAGGGCTCGTGTACATGGCTGGGTTGAAACGGAGAAACTGCGTCGTCGACGTGTTCATGGGGAGGCAACGTAATGTGTCGTGTTCATCGGGAATGCGTCGTGTTCATCGGGAGGCAACGAAACGTGTGGGAGCCAACCGGCTTGGACGGAACATGTGATGGAAACGAGGCCTAGCGTCTGGCGTATTTCAAAACGGAGGAAACGGACTTGTGTTGGATCTCCTACGGTCGAAACGGGGTCCTGTTGATCGGGAGGGGTGTGGCGTACCGCAAAACGGACAAAACGGACATGTGTTGGAGCGCTACGGTCGAAATGGGGGTCCTGTTCATCGGGAGGGGTGTGGCGTACTGCAAACCGGGACTCCAGGGGATACTGTTCATCTCCACCGTCGACCTCCTCCAGCCTCCATGGGCTACTGTTCATCCACCATCGACATCCTCCACCCTCCACCTGCGACTGTTCATCCACGGGCTGCTGTTCATCCAGCCTCCACCGCGCGCTACTCCATCGGCTACTGTTCAACCACCCCTCTCCACGGGCTCCTGTTCAACCACCCTTCCATGGGCTACTGTTCATCCACCCCTCCACCGTCTACTGTTCATCCAGCCCTCCACGGGGTCGTCCTATTCATCCAACCCTCCACGGGGTCCTGTTCATCCAGCCCCAACCGGCTCGATCGATCGGGGTCCTGTTCATCCAGAGGCAACGCCACGAGGTCCTGTTCATCCACCCCCACCGCTCACTGTTCGTCCCCCCCCCCCCCCCCCGCAATGCTCATTGTTCATCCAGAGGCAGCATCGATTGGCTTCAGTTAGCAGCAGTAGCGAAGGAATCGCTCGATTGGGTTCAGCTAACAGCCATCGATCGATCGCTCGGGTTTAGTAACGCGTAGCCTGCAGTGCAATCGCTTGGGTTCAGTTAGGCGATGCCTCGCTCGGGTTCAGTTAGAGCCCAACACCTCGTACACACGCGCGTACGTGTATGAGAGAAATGCGCATCGCTCGGCCCCCGACCACCCACCGTAACCGGGAACTCCTTGAAATTTTCCTCTCCCTCGCTTCTACCACGGTTTTTTCCGTCATGGACGTCCCAAAGAATGTCATGCAGTTGCGTCTCTGGCATGCCCAGGACGAAAAGCCCATTTTCTGTCATGATTTTTTGTCATAGAAGTAGGAGCCCACCACATCTATGATGATACCGGGTTTTGTCACAATTATCGTCATAGAAGTGTCATAAGTATGACAGAAAAAAAATCATTCGGCCCAAAATGTCACAGATGTGTCTTTTTTTTGTAGTGGGTGGAGTACCTAAAAAACTTGGAGATCCGGGAATACCAACTATACCTTGCTCCATCAAAATGCAACTATGTGAAAACTGCTTTATGTGATTCGGGAGCTGGTGTTAGTGTTATGCCTTTCTCTTTATATAAAAGACTTGAATTGAATAAACTCACACCTATTGAAATATTTTTGCAAATGGCTGACAAATCAACTGCCACACCTATCGGTATTTGTGAGGATGTGCTAGTTGTTGTTGCTAATTTTACTATTTTGACTGACTTTATTATACTTGAGATGCCCGCGGATGACAACATGTCGATTATCCTTGGTAGACCCTTCTTGAATATTCCATGGGTTGTTATTGATTGTTATAAAAGCAAGCTCACTTTTCATATCAATGGTAATGAGCATACGGTGCCCTTTCGGAAGAAACAATTCCAAGTGAATGGTATCAATGTTATTGAAAAATCTCCGACAATCACTATTGAAAGTTTTCAGCTACCTCTACCTACAGAAGGTAATTTAGTGATTTAAGAAAGTTCTTCAGTTTCATGCTAATCGAAAGTGGTTGTTAATAAGACTTGATCAACCTTATTAATGAATCATTTTTGAGAAATGAAGTTGATGAATTTATTGAGCACTACCTTCTGTCCCTACCTTTTGTTTTCTGTTTTTATTAGTTAAATAAAATAAAATGCCATGTTTTTTCTGTTTTCTGAATTTACCTTGCATAAATGACCCAAAAATAAAGGTTCTCAGAATGCTCTGAAATTTTAATATGATTTTTTCTAATTATTTAAGATTTTTTGGTGCAAATAATATCAGAGGGAGGTGTACCAGGTGGGAAGAACCCACCTGGGCGAACCAGGACCCCTAGGCGTGCCCTCGTGAGTTGTGGTCCCCATGTGGGCCCCCTCACTTATCTCTTCTTCCCACATCACCAATTACCTCTAGAAAAAAATCACCATCTCTCTCTCTCTCTCTCTCTCCTCTCTCTCTCTCTCTCTCTCTCTCTCTCTCTCTCTCTCTCTCTCGTGTTCTTGCTCCCGAAACCGCGGATTTCGATCTCTTTGCTCGAAGCTCAATTTCCAAAACTGTTTCGGGGAATTGTTGCTTGGTATGTGACTCCTTCATTGGTTTAATTAGTTTTTGCTTTAGTGGTTTATATTCTGAATAATTAGTTACTCTTGGTGCTGCTGTAGATGAGCTTGCATGTTGAATTCTTATAGATCTATGTAGTTTGAATGCTTGCTATAGCCTTGATGCATGCCTATGAGTAGTTGCTATCATTCTTATAAGGTTTTGTTGAAAAAATTGTGAGCCAAAAGTTTTTAGAAATTTGTACGCGAATATGACGAACCTCTTTGGAAGGAGTTCTTCGAGGTGGAGGTCCTCGGAGGCATCTTCTAGTAGCAGCTCCGTTTTGTCGATCTTATGTTGAAGCAAAAGAAAATTCAATTCGAAATGCTGCCACCAAATCATGTTTATGGCCATGCAACAATTATATGGTGCATGTGGGCATTAAAGAAGAATTTGACCAATATGTTAACAATGCCGAGCTCGGTCCCTACATTGCAGATAAGTGCGACCAACACCTCAGCCTCCATGAATCATTTACCAAAGAATTTAAATTTCATCCTCGTGAATCCAGAGTGTCATTTAATCTTTATGGCAATTCATTTAATATATCTATAGAGGAATTTTCTAATCACTACAAAATTTCATTTTGGGGTTCATTGGATGAACCACCAAGGTTCGAGTTTGAGATATTCTTAATTAGCCTTTGTTATGGTGAGACTAGAGGAGTGACAAGAGCATTCATTTTTTGCTCAATCCAATACTTCGCTCTATTTAATGGAAAATGCATTGTAGGAAACAAGATTTTAGTACACTTTGTGCTCCAGACTTGAACTTATCTGCACCGCTCTCACCGGTGACAAAAATTATAACCTTGGAGCGATAGCACGTAGATTGCAACACAACGCTGGTAGTGGATATTTTTATGGTGAAATTTACACCACACGCTTAGCAACGGAGCTGGGTGTTTCACCTTGGCCTTATGACCCCATCCTACCCACGCAGTACCTTGACTTCAATGCTATGAAACATCATAAGATCCTTAGTGGTGAACCCAATAACTTTACTTATAACTTGCTATTTAATAAAAGGTCCATTGTGGACACCTTTTTGCTTGCACCTGCTCTCTTTGATGTTGACAGCAAGGGAAGATATTATGTTCTTGAGAGAGAGGCCTGAGCCCATAACGCGGCAGTTGTTGCTGCACAGCGGGCTGAGGCGTTCGCACTGAGAGCCTCCGTGAGCTATCACTTCAACCATTATGCACGCCACTGACAAATTACCAAGTTAGGCCAAAAGCCTAAGCTTGGGGCAGTAGGTATTTCCACCGACATCACATTTATGTTCACACATTTCATTCCAATTGTCGGTGTTCATACTTTTTCATTGTATTATCCATGCTAGATTTATTTTCTCGCCTTCTTGTGTGTTTGAAAAACTTTGAGAAAATACAAAAATATTTCCTGCTTCATTTCGATGTTTCTTCCTAGCATAGTTAGTTGTAGTACTAAAAAGAAAACCCAAAAAGATTTCTTTGTTCTTCTTCTTTTTGCTTGTTGGGAGCTTTCCCGTGTAAATAGTTTTCTCGTTTTTGTTTTTCCCTTTTATTTTCCCGTTCAAAAAAACCAAAAATTCCAAAAATACTTCAGTGTGTTTCTCTGAATTTCTTTTCTTTCTGTTGAGTCATACCGAGGAGAAGACCATGATAAAAATGTTGAGTGGCTCTCATATGCATTACTGTTGATCTAATAAAGAGCCCATATTACCATGTCTTCTCCTTTTGAATAAAATGTTTGCAGATTCCAGCTTAGTCCACGACACTCTTTCACTATTATTATTTTCACATCATTCGGTCGTGCAAGTGAAAGGCAATACTGACGATATTTGAAGAACTAGCTGTGGCAGAGAGAAACGGGTATGAACTCGACTTCTTCTGTTTTTGTAAATATGTTTAACCTAGTATCCATGATTCAGCCTATTATGATCAAACATGTTTGTGTTAAAATGATTGTGATGTAGTATGATGATGTGGTATCCTCCTCTGAACGTTCGAGGGGCTTGACTTGGCACATGTTCATGCATGTAGTTGAATCAAAACCAACATAGCCTCTATGATATTTATGTTCATGGTGTTCATATCCTACTCCTGCTAGTATCTAATGTTACTTATGCATAATGCATGTTCATGACCGTTTTCCCTCCCTAGTTGGCCGCTTCCCAACCAAATTGCTAGCCTTCGCCTATACGAAGCAGGAATTCTACTTGTGCATCAAAACCATGAAACCCAAGTTATTCCAGATGAGTCCACCATACCTACCAATATGCGGTATTACCCTGCCGTCGTAAGTAAATTTGCATGTGCCACCTCTAAAAACTTCAAACAAATACCCTTTTTGTGTGCCTGGATTGTTGATAGAGCAACAGGAGAGTCAGTATCTTCCATGCTAAGCGGGTTATTGTCATGATGAGTCTTTATTCGCTCATCCTTGCACGAGATTGGCGGTAATAGGGATTCCCAGTCCCGAATTCAAATTGCAAAAAATTAAACAAAACTCCACCAGGACTATTGTTGGTATCGACATCACCTGTTGTTTCAGACAAGCCGTGGAGTGTGATTGTTGGTGGAGGGGGAGTAAACCTTGACTTTTATCGCTTGGGAACCACCACTAGTGTGTTTAGCATGGAAGATAACGATAACTAATGGTCGCGAAGTAAAAAAGAAGGGTGCATTTCTCAAAATTTCATTTACCTCTATTTTAAAAACTTGCTTTCTGGCATCGCTGCAAATCGCTGCTTCCCTCTGCGAAGGGACTATCTATTTACTTTTATGTTGTGTCATCACCTTCTCAAATAAGAGCCAGAACCTGAGAGCACTATTGCTATCCTCATGCATTGTGTGCAGCTAGTGTTGGGTGCATCATGACTGGATCTTTTCTACCATGAATTACAATGTTTAGTCGCTGCTTGAACTTTGGAGGTGCTCTGCATTTATGTTTTGCGGTCTCGGAAAGGGCTAGCAAGATACCACTATTGTCATATTATATCTTGGTTGTTTTGACAATGTGTTGTTGTTTGAGATATCTTATTATTGCTCGCTAGCTGATTATGGCATTGATATGAGTTAATATAATTTTTAAGAGTTATTGTGGACATGGTTAGTTATAATCTTGGCTGAAAACTAGGGTGCTACTTAAGATTATTTACGTAAACAAGAGAAAAAGAGTTTGTAAAAGTTTTTCTTTTTCACTTTCAGTTTATCAATTGAATTGCTTGAGGACAAGCAAAGGTTTAAGATTGGGAGAGTTGCTATGTCTTCGTCGTATCAAATTTTCCTAATGCTTTTCCTCTTGTTTTGGACTCTAATTTGCATGATTCGAATGAAACTAACCCGGACTAACGATGTTTTCAGCAGAACTACCATGGTGTTGTTTTTGTGCAGAAATAAAAGTTCTCAGTTTGGAATGAACATTGCGAGGAATTTTTATATGAATAAAGATACTTTCTGGAGCCAAGAACCACTGGAGGGGGGCACCTGGGTGGGCACGACCCACAAGGGCGCCCCACCTCCAGGCGCGCCGAGGTGGGTTATCCCCACCTGGTGGCCCCGCAGACCCTGAAATCGACGCTATAAAATCACATTTTTCCAGAAAAAATGGGGGAGAAAGAATTAACGCATTTCACGAGACAGAGCTGCCGCAACCTCCTGTTCTTCATCAGGAGGTCAGATCTGGAGTCCGTTTGGGGCTCCGGAGAGGGGGATCTTCGATCTTCGTCGTCACTAACCCTTCTCCATGGCCAATTCCATGATGTTCCCCACCGGGAGTGAGTAATTCCTTCGTAGGCTCGCTGGTCGGTGAGGAGTTGGATGAGATTCATAATGTAATCGAGTTAGTTTTGTTAGGGCTTGATCCCTAGTATCCATTATGTTCTTAGATTGATGTTGCTATGACTTTGCCATGCTAAATGCTTGTCACTTTGGGCCCGGGTGCCATGATTTCAGATCTGAACCATTTATGTTATCATCATTATATCTATGCTCTATATCTGATCCTGCAAGTTATAGTCACCTACTACGTGTTATGATCTGGCAACCCCGGAGTGACAATAGTAGGGACACTTCCCAGTGATATATTTAGTTTGAGGAGTTTATGTATTCATCATGTGTTAATGCTTTGTTCGGGATGTCGATTAAAAGGAGGCCTTAATATATCTTAGTTTCCAATAGGACCCCGCTGCCACGGGAGGGTAGGACAAAAGATGCCATGCAAGTTCTTTCCATAAGCATGTATGACTATTCACGGAATACATGCCTACATTATAATTATGAACTGGAGCTAGTGGCGCATTGCGCTAGGTTATGGTTGTTACATGATGAATATCATCCAAAAAATCGCCGATCAAATGCCTACAATTTTCCCACATATTTATCTTGCTAAGTTACTACTGTTGTTGTTACTATCGTTACTGCTACAAAGCTATTACTATCACTGTTACCGTTACTGTTGCTGCTACCACTACTATCAAGCTATCATATTACTTTGCTACTAATCACTTTGCTGCTGATAATTAATCTCTAGGTGTGGTTGAATTGACAACTCAGCTGCTAATACTTGCAAATATTCTTTGGCTCCCTTGTGTCGAATCTATAAATTTGGGTTGAATACTCTACCCTCGAAAACTGTTGCGATCCCCTATACTTGTGGGTTATCAACATGTACCTAGGGTAGGGTCCTAGGCCTAAGCTACATGGTCTACACAAGGACACTACACAAGTGGCTAAGTCCTACAAAGTTAGAAAGGAGATAGCGATTGACATCACCGTAGAGTGCAACTCACTTGACAAAAGATCCACTCGGGTATCCCACTTCCACTCCACCGTCGTTACTCACTCGGAGTACAAGATTTCACTCGAACGACAAAAGATCTAGAGCCACCCCAGTACGGCAATGGTCGGACAATTACTTCGTCACCGTAAAGACTATTAAACACAGGCGTTTCCAGTAACGTACATGCCTTTATTCTCTCGTTAAACCCTTGCATAACTAAGGACTACGATGGTTCCGTGGAATCTATATAAGCCACCCCTCCCCTCTTGCATAGGGTTCACACACCCTGTAACTCAACACTCCAATCAAAACAAAGCCTCTGCAACACCTAGATGTAGGGCTATTTCCTCCTTTGAGAGGTGCGAGAACTCGTAAATCTGAGTGTACAATCTTGTCGTAGCTAGGCTCTGCCCTCTCCTACGTACCCCCTACCTCTACTATTAGATACGTTCCCACGACAGTTGGCTCCCATCGTGGGGCAGGCGTCTAAGCGACTTCTTGCGAGGTTGCGTTCTTTGAACTTCATCGACATGGTTTCCGGTGATGGATGGTCCGCGAGATCCATTTCGGTGCGCTCAGTTTCAGCGCCGATGATTCGGCCTAGCTCCAGGAAGCCCCCCTCAATGTTGAGGCGCTCCCTATTTGTGGGGCGGCGCACTTCCGTGTGAGTGCCTGCAACGTCCTCTTGCGGCAGCCGTCAGCCTAGTATAGGTCGGCTCCGATGGCGTATTCCCTTCCCGCTGCTCGCCATCATAAGTGATCCGATCGCTCGCGGATCCAACGGTGGGTGAAGCACGCGGTGGCACGCTAGTCGACCACTCCTCAGGTCGCGACAATCAAGCTCGAAAAGTCCCTTTATGAGTTGTTCGATCCATCGAATGGTCACTTGGATACATTGTCCGAGTGCGAAAGCAATGATCCCGCAACGGAAGTCCTCATGGATGGCCCCCAGCATAGCCCACCAGGATTTCCCCCTAGTAGAGGCGAGAGCAATGGTATGTTGCACGACAACGATGAGTACTACCCGCAAGCCCTCATTGTAGAACAGGGAGAAGAACTACAGCCCAGGAATGAGCAGGCTCTTTAGACCGGGGAGACTGCCGAGGCTCAGGCTTTGGAGGATGCGCGCATAGGCAATCTGGCTGAACGTGCGTGCCTGGAAGATCTCCAGAAGTCACTCGATGACCGTGCTCGCAGGCCACCTCCAAATCCCAGTCGACGGCAATGATAGTTGTTCCCGATTCGACCTCGAGACGAATGTCAGGTATACCGCACTCCAATCTAGAATGTTGCAGCAGCCGTGCATATTGCAAATTCGATCCAACCATCCAGTTCCGAGGTTGGAAGAGGCCTAGAGAAGATTCAGACGCTGCTGAGAGCTGCTGGGGAGCAGAATTTGTCTGTTTCTCAGTCATGTCATTGGCTTGATAGCAGGTCCGTTAGAGCGGACACTGTCCAGTCTGCTCCAGCCCAAGATCGCCTCTACGGCATGAAGATCGTGGTTATCACCAGGACAAGGACCTGGATCGAGGCCACATGCAGTTTGGTCCTCGATATCACCGTGATGATCATCACCGAGATATTATGCCCCCTCCAAGGGGTGGTTCGTACGCACCCCGGCGGTATGATGACAGGCGCCCGTACAGTAACGAACGGAGAATTTGAGTCGACCCCCGAGAGCCTGGGTTTGATGCTATTTCAGTCCTCGTGCAAGGCCTAGTTGACAGAGGCAGGGCTAACCAAGAGGGTTTGGACAGGGATCGCCCGAGTGGAAGTGGAGCCTTTGTCTCTGGGCCCGAGTGTTTTAGTAGGGCCATTCGATCTGCTAAGATTCCTCCCAACTTTAGGTTGGCTGCAGGGGTGAGCAAGTTTACTGGCGAGTCAAAGCCAGATTGTGGGGACCCCGACTCATAAGTCGTAATCACCGAATGCACGTATATAGTGATCCCAGAGATCAATGCTCACTGAACACAGAAGCTGAATAACAAGAGTCTTACATCCATACATACCGTTTACACAAGTAGGATCATTATGGTCGAGTCTTGAGTATAACATCGCAACGGAAATCTTCGTCGATAACTTGGACCCATGCCATCTGCCTTAACCCTACAGGCATTCTGACTGGGAAGCGTCCTAGCTCGCATGTTCGTCACCGAAGTATTCTTCATCACATCCTGTTCTTTCATGCCTGGCCAATAAAATAACCAGTGGAAAGCCAATGAGTACTTTCAATGTACTCGCAAGCAACCCATGTTTTTGGTTCAAGATACAACAATGCATGATATAGGTAAATTTTTGCAGAAAGCTAGTTTTGAGTGCAATGACATGTTCAACAACTTGTAAGGGGTGCATCAAGAGAATTCAAGTAACCATGAGGACAGGTTACCGATATCAACATAAATACAGTGGGCACCAACCCAACTCAATCGTGTCAAGTCCCTTGACTTGACCCAAGTCATTTTATCAACACACACACACGGTTTGTAAACAAGTGGACGTAGCCCAAGAGCGCTTACCCAACTGTCCTTGACTATGGACACGCCTATTCGAATAGTTTTACACTCTGCAGAGGTTGCACACTGTACCCACAAGATCCGGGGAACTTTCGTGTCATCCACGACCAACAGTACCTCAAGTACTCGGGGTAAGCACCCTATCACTACCTTTCCATAGACGACACTAAAATGGAGTCCACTCGATTGGTAGTGACCCCCGTGCCCAACATTTCACATCTTAAAATCGTGGAGCATCGCTCCGATATTCATCACATACTAGCACGGGGTACCAACGGTGTGTCCGGTGCCCCATAAAAATGTTCTTGGCCGCCCTACCTGGCATGAGCCCGTCCTGAGAGAGCGCACCAACAACTCTCCCGTCACTAGTAATGCGGGCTCCAAGCTAGTATCGGTCTAGGTAATCAATAATGCTCTTTCCCATATAAGGGTAGAGTGGTTGCGCATGTAAGGTTGGAATAACGGCCGCAACTTAAACCAATCCATTTTTGAAAACAACACACACACTTGCCTCGGTACACCACTTCGTCATCAAGTGGCTACCCAACTCATCATCTCCCTCGAGCATAAGTGGCACCCGTCGGGGTTTTTGAAAATCCCTTTGAAAATACTTTGTCTCCATCACATGCATATACCCGTCCCTTTTTGCGTAGCAACTACTTAGCATCCTATCTACTCCCACCGGCATAACCCTCATAAGAAGCTAGGGTCATGCACAATGCAAGTATCAATGAGGAAGTAACAGAGGCAACCAACCTACGTGGTTCACCATCTCATCATGATTCCGATGCAACAACAAATAAGAGCTATATGGCATGCACAAAAAGGGTTTCATGGACATGGTCAAAGGGCTGCTTGCCTGGTTCCTCAGAGTCTTGAAGTCTTCTAGTCCTTCTCCAAGTACTCCGTCTACTTCGTCAACTAACGTCGGAAACGATCATAATAAGCAACACAACAAGGCAAAAATAAAAGTGCTCTAAAAATGTGAGTTGGACTTTTCAATGATACCTCTGGTCATATGAGGAGTGACCAAAGTTGTTTCATTGGGATTTGATGAATAGACATCTCTGAACATTTCAATATGATGGAATCAAGGGATTTGTGGATTTGCAAGAAGTGTACAGAAATATATTTTTGAAAAATGAGCAAAGGCACCCATTTAACAAAGGATGATTTTAGAAGCATCTAGAAATTGGTTTCACTGGATTTGGAGTTGAGATGATTTTCCTATGAATTTGCAAAGTTGGCTATATATAAAGAAATAGACCATTATTTGAGGTGATACAGAAAGTATTAGTAAAAATGTTCAAAAACTAAGTTTTGAACTTATAGACATCTAGGATTTTGAATCATGGAATTTGGATAAAAAATGGGCTCTCTGTGATTTTCTATAGTTTATCCCAGAAATAGAAAAATGGGATTTTGATACATATTTGTGAAGGAAATGATTCTGGAAAAATGTGCAAATAGCACCATGTGATAGGGAATGATTTTAGAAACTACTAGAAATTTGAATCATTGGATTTGGAGCTCTGTTGGATTATTTATGGATTTTTGAAGTTGACATGAAAAAGAAAAAAAAAGGAAATAAGGCTTTAACCTTATCCTGCGCAGGAGGCGACAGATAGACCGTGGGCCGGCCCAGCGCGCGGGTACACGCGCGCGCGCCAGGTTCAAACCAGACGGGCGGGGCCCAGGCGTCAGGGCGAGGGGCTGACGGGCGGGCCCCACGGCCGTCGTCGTCAACCCTAGGCCAGAGGGGATGGCGAGCTCACCGGCGACGGCGTAGGCCACAGCGAGGTTGGGCGAGGGCATGGCTGGACTCAGCGCTGCGTCGCCGATCGGGTGGAGGTGGCGGGCGTCACCGGAGCTGCCTGGTTCGCCGGCGACGAGGTCTCGCGGCGGAGGAGCTTCGGGCATCAATGGCTCCGGCCGTTTCCGGCTGCAAACGAGGCGGGGAAGAGAGGGGAAACGATCAGGGAGGTGAGGGGAGTCCAGATCGAGAGAGAGGAGGGGCGGAGGGAGCCCATACCCTGAGATCGACGGCGACCCGAGGCGGCGGAGCTCCGGTCGATCCCGAGCACAGAGGCTCTCCGGGGGTGATTGGGTGGTCCGGGCGTGCTTCTGGGGGTGTGAGAAGGAGGCGAATGCCACTGGAGCGGCCCGGGGCGAGCTTAAATAGCCGCACGGTGGTCCACCATGGACCTGTGCGCCGGCGAGCTCGTTGCCATCGCCACGGGTCACGGGGGCCTGTTTGGTTGTGTCTGGGGTGTTCATGGGGGTCGACTACGCCCAGGGGAAGAAGAGAGAGAGGGAGCAGGGGGACAGAGGCACCGCGCGTGTGAGCCGTGCCATTGGCGCACTCGGGCGGCCTCTGTTCGCTAGCGCGGAGGCGCGGGGAGGAGGAGAGAGGAGGGGGCCGACCGCGTAGCGTGTTGCGGATGCCGAGGCGCATCGGCGGGCGCGCGGGGGAGGCCCGAGGTGGCAGAAGCTGCTTGGCAGGGGGCGGCTACAGTGCGGGAGCACACTGTAGCGCGCTCCAGAGCGTGCAAATGGCCGGCATGGCCATTTTTCCAGCGCTCTGGGCTTGGCCTCTAGTGTCTGGGGGCTCTAGGGGGAAGTAAACAAATGGGGAGGGGCATTGGATGCCCTGGATGGCCACTGGAGGGAGGAGGGAGGTGAGGAAGAGAGGGAAAGGGGCTGTCCAGTGGGGTAAATGAGGTGGTTTCACCCCTCAATCATTGAGCTGAGGTATAGCCATTGTTACTGGAGGTGAAAGGGGGCTAGGAGGAGTTGTGGTAAAAAGTAGAGGCCATGGAGAAGAGTGGAAGAGATCAAAATGGCATTTTGGTAAAGTGTTAGAAGGTGTTTGATAATGGTTTGGGCAAGAAAATTAATTCCACTTGCCATGAGAACTAACAGGATGGAATGTCACATAGAATTAGGGTGTTCCACCAAGTTTGAGCTCACTTGGGCAAAGTAGCCAATGTAACTTTGGTGAACCCTAGAAATCAGCAGAAATGGCTTTGCCAAGATTTAGTCATGCAAATCTATTCTCCTTGATGCACCACTTGGTTTAGTGCCATCGTTTGAGGATTTGAACATGTCCACAAAAGTTGAGATCAAAAGGAGAAAGTTGCCAATGTAGAGTTGTTCAAATTTGGTTCTGGTCAGAGAGGGTTTTGGGGCACTTTGATCAATATAACTTGTTCTCCAACTTGTGCCACTTGGTCTAGATGAATAATTAGACCATTGGAGAATGTTCACAAGGTTTGAGAATATTTGGACATGTTTGGCAATGTAAAGTTGCTCAAACTTTAAAATGGACAGAAATGGTTTTGAGAGGATTTGATGATGTTATCTTGTTCTCCAAGACATGATACTTGGCAAGATCACCAAATATGTCATATGTGACATGATAGAATTTTCTTGGAATTTTTGGGGAATATTTCCTTTGTAAATATTTCAAAAGCTTGGAATATCCAGAAAGCGTTTTTGAGGTATTTGACCAATATTTTGAACAGGACCATGTGTTGAAACTCTTATATATGGACAATATATTTCCTATGAGTTTCCCTAAATTTTGTCAAATATTTTTGAAGCAATAAAATAATTTTAACCTATTTAAGACCATTTCTGGCCTTAAGAAAAAGCCTTTAAATAAAATAATAAAATAACTTTTAAAATTATATTTTTGTGGTTTATGGGAGTCCTACATCTAATAGGTTTCAAATATATTTTTGGAAATATTTTCCACACCTCAAATTAAGTACTTGCAGTGCAAATCTCAATTCAAGGGTTTTTGGAAAACTAATTTTAGAAAATACTTTTTGGCCAAATTATTTTTGTAAGAAAATACGATATTGCTCTATACACATGGCATGATCATTGGTAAAAGGTTTTGGATCAAGGAGATGATGTATAGGAGTTGGAGGATTTATTTGATTTTTAGAGCACTTGCAAACAGTAAACAAAAATCCAATCAAGCAAAGTCCAAAACACTCAAAAGTTTTTGTCAAAACACATTTTATCATGATTTATTAGCTTAAGTGTTGTGGCATGAAAATTAGGGTGTGACAGACCTACCCCCCTTACAAGAATCTCGTCCCCGTGATTCCCAGACTAGGCGCGGAAAGGAGTATGGAAACTTGGATCTGGGTAGTCTTCAAGTCCTCATGTCGCTTCTGCTTCCGTGTAATGCTCCATTGAGCTTGAAGTACTTGATGGTGTGGCTTCGTGTATGACACTCTTCTTGATCCAGATTGCTAGTGGGTAGCTCGCGGTAGGTTAGATTGGGCTAGGGGTCGATGGCTCGGTGGTTAATGTCCTTATTAGTGATCGGGCTAGCTAGGAAGTTGGAAACACTTCCGGGGTTGTGATGCATGGAAATCATTGTGCACATCAGGTAACTCGGGTGGCAGCTCTAGCTGGTAACTGTCTACTCTTCGTCTTGAAGTGATCTAAGAGGGGGCCGATAAATCTTGGTGTGAGCTTCCCTTTGACATGGAAATGCTTGGTTCCTTCGAGAGAAGTGGTTTGCAGATATGCCTGGTCTTTGATGCGGAGGTATACTTCTTGAAGATGGTGGTTGGTGTAGTTCTTCCTCCTAGACATGACGATCTTCAGATGTTCCTTGACCAGCTCAATGATTCTTCTTCCGTCTTCGGGTAGACAAGTACGTCATCAAAGAAAGGTGACAACTAACTTGTCCAAGCACTCCATGAAGTCTATGGGTTACGTAAAGTGGGCTGAGGCATTGGGGATGGTCACGGTTGAGCATTGGCCAATGTCTTATCGATCTAGAGCCAAAGCCCGAGGTCAAGATCCGACCATGTTGTGGCTTGGCAAGGCTTAAGGGTTTCAAGGATTCTAGTATGCGAGCGAACGTTTGTCACCTTTATCCTTAAGCACGGTTCCTGAGATGCCAATTGTTCTATCTAGTCCTTTAAACAAATCACACCATATCACTGATAGTATCATTTTGCGTAGGTCAACTCCAATCATCGCTGATGTGATTCATATCCTCATGGCTCCCGAGAGGAGGTCTAACAAAATCATGTATGTCTACAATCCCCAAACTCATATGTATGGCTACCCCTAAAAATCCATGGGTAGAGCATATAAGCTGCTAAGCTTGAACGTGACAATCCAAGTGCTCAACCTGTTCTTCCAAGGTCTAAGGTAAAGCACCTCTATCCTAAGGAAACACGTCGTAAGCCACTCCAAGATCTTGTTTCCTTCCTATGAATCAACTCCAACAACCCGTTAACTTCCATTAATCACTACATAATCTATTAATTCTACAAATCCAACGCCTATGCTGGTGTTCCGCATGATCTCCTAAAGTCCTTATAATCCCCAAATACTTGAAAAGGCTATCTCTAATATAGTCAGTCCACCAATTTCCATTATTATGATCTAGTAATACTCCAAGGTCAAGCTCATAAAGATGCCTAAATAAACTCCGACAATTAGTCCAATCTCCTAGTTTATCGTCATCCGAGAAACATGGTATCATGATCGAGATCATCAGTCTAAATCCAATTTACTCCGAACCATGTAGACATACTCAACATCTATATTCAACTAGAATCACCTGCTTAAATCCAAATCTCTTGTCCAACGAGAATTCCTACATGTTCCCCAAGTCATTTACGTAATATCAACTGTCTCCCAACAATATCCCATGGCTAAGTTAAATCCAAATACTTCCAAGAATTCCAGCTTGCGATCATAATTGTCCTATAAATCCAATTTACTCTGGGGTAATGAAAGCTATGCTACTCTATAATCATGATCCCACCAAGTTCATCTACCAACATGGTAGCCTTATAATCCACCAAATAGTCTCATATAATTCCTCAAGTCATTGATATAAACTCATCAAGTGATTTGTCCTCTATTCCTATACCCTTAAATTGGTCCTTCCTATGGCCTCGTCAGTTTTGGTGCTATCTTAGGATGATAATGTGCTCATTCACTATGTCCACTAGTTCCATAGTGAACCCAGTGATAAGCAAGGTTACGGAGGCTTAACATGTTCTCTGGCAATTCCGTAGGTTAAGCTCATGGTTAAGGTTTTGAGCTGGGGTATCTCGTGAAGCCTCGAAGGGTCTAGGAATGGGTCTCTAATCTTGAGGGGAAACCATAACTCTAAGGGGTTGCACTTGGTCGAGGAGGTTGTAGCAAAAGTCTTCAGTGCATGTTGGTCGCCGAGGTGGAATCCTTGGTGCATATTGTCTTGCTTGTCTTTAGTTGAGGAAAGAGATGAGAGGGAAAAGTAGCATAGAGTAGGGGAATGCCTAAAGGGGGTTCTATAGTGCTAGTGCAAACAACAGGTGCAAAAAGGGCCAAACAAAAGAAACAAGGTAAGGAAGGTGATATAGTCGCATACTTGTCGCCTAGGGCAAAAGTGCGACCTATATCAAAACACAAACAAATAAAAACAAGCAACACACAATCATGGTTCTATTCGAACTATCATACGGCTCGACTGCGCATAGGGGGTACACGAATCATCCTACCCTAGGGGTTCTCGGACTCAGTAGTCGTGCCTTGTGCCTCATGCAGTCCTCTGAGTTTTCCTCAGGTGTTGCTACGTCTCTTGTTTGATGAAACTATCTGGGTTGGGCCTGAAGAATCTTCGACAACTTCTTGCCTGTTGAAGTGATGGGGTGAAGGTGGCTCCTCGTAACTGGCATTGACTTGATCTTCTGTTGTCTTCTTAATCATGACGATCACTTTTGCCTTTTTAAGGTGTTGGCGGTTCCAGGTGGCACTCCTTTATGCAATGACATTAACAAGGCATAATAGAGGCCCAATCTGTCAGACACATTGTTGACAATATCATCTACGAGAGCAGGGGATGAAGAGAACCGTTTTCCTGCTCACCATAGTGAGGCGGACCAAATGGCTAGGTTCTCATCCACCGGTGGTTGCCGATACAACAACGGTACTGACAGGGTTACCCTATTAGCGATGTATATCATGATCTTGCATAACCTATGCCCTGATCGTCGTAGGCTAAGGTTGTATCATCTTGGGGCAGTGTCAAGGGTGTCACCATCTCCTGGGTCTTCAGGTCCTCATTCCTCGAGGATGCATCTTCTGTTGGTATCGTCTTGTTGTGATGTCTCCAATCTTGTGTTCAGGAGATGTGGGTGAATGTCTGGCAAGGCATCTTCCTTCTTGATTATCCACGAGGATTACAAGGAATCCAGTGGTTAGGGGCATAAGGGTTCTAGCGACCATTAAATTTTGAAGGGGAAGAGGAAAGTATATCTTAGTTTTCAAAAAACTCAGAAGGGGAAGAGAAGTATAGATAGTTTTGAAAACTAGTAGTAGTTTTGGAAATAGTTTTACCCTAACTAACGACCATGCTAACTAAGGCTTCCTACAGTCAGGATGGCTCTGATACCAACTCTGTGGGGACCCCGACTCATAAGTCGTGATCACCGAATGCACGTGTCCAGTGATCCCAGAGATCAATGCTCACTGAACACACAGAAGCTGAATAACAAGAGTCTTACATCCATACATACCGTTTTACACAAGTAGGACCATTATGGTCGAGTCTTGAGTATAACATCGCAGCGGAAATCTTCGTCAATAACTTGGACCCATGCCATCTGCCTTAACCCTACAGGCATTCTGACTGGGAAGCATCCTAGCTCGCATGTTCGTCACCGAAGTATTCTTCATCACATCCTGTTCTTTCATGCCTGGCCAATAAAATAACCAGTGGCAAGCCAATGAGTACTTTGAATGTACTCTCAAGCAACCCATGTTTTTGGTTCAAGATACAACAATGCATGATATAGGTAAATTTTTGCAGAAAGCTAGTGTTGAGTGCAATGACATGTTCAACAACTTTTAAGGGATGCATCAAGAGAATTCAAGTAACCATGAGGACAGGTTACCGATATCAACATAAATAGAGTGGGCACCAACCCAACTGAATCGTGTCAAGTCCCATGACTTGACCCAAGTCATTTTATCAACACACACACACGGTTTGTAAACAAGTGGACGTAGCCCAAGAGCGGTTACCCAACTTTCCTTGACCGTGGACACGGCTATACGAATAGTTTTACACTCTGCAGAGGTTGCACACTGTACCCACAAGATCCGGGGGATTTCCATGTCATCCACGACCCGCGGTACCTCAAGTACCCGGGGTAAGCACCCAATCACTACCTTTCCCTAGACGACACTAACATGGAGTCCACTCGATTGGTAGTGACCCCCGTGCCCAACATTTCACATCTTAAAATCGTGGAGCATCGCTCCGATATTCATCACATACTGGCACGGGGTACCAACGGTGTGTCCGGTGCCCCATAAAAATGTTCTTGGCCGCCCTACTTGGCACGACCCCGTCCCGAGAGAGCGCACCAACAACTCTCCCGTCACTAGTAATGCGGGCTCCAAGCTAGTATCGGTCTAGGTAATCAATAATGCCCTTTCCCATATAAGGGTAGAGTGGTTGCGCATCTAAGGTTGGAATAACGGTCGCAACTTAAACCAATCCGTTTTTGAAAACAACATACACACTTGCCTCGGTACACCACTTCATCATCAAGTGGCTACCCAACTCATCATCTCCCTCGGGCTTAAGTGGCACCCGTCGGGGTTTTTGAAAAGTCCTTTGAAAATACTTTGTCTCCATCACATGCATATTCCCGTCCCTTTTTGCGTAGCAACTACTTAGCATCCTATCTACTCCCACCGGCATAACCCTCATAAGAAGGTAGGGTCATGCACAATGCAAGTATCAACGAGGAAGTAACAGAGGCAACCAACCTATGTGGTTCACCATCTCATCATGATTCCGATGCAACAACAAATAAGAGCTATATGGCATGCACAAAAAGGGTTTCATGGACATGGTCAAAGGGCTGCTTGCCTGGTTCCTCAGAGTCTTGAAGTGTTCTGGTCCTTCTCCAAGTACTCCGTCTACTTCGTCAACTAACGTCGGAAACAATCATAATAAGCAACACAACAAGGCAAAAATGAAAGTGCTCTAAAAATGTGAGTTGGACTTTTCTATGATACCTCTGGTCATATGAGGAGTGACCAAAGTGGTTTCATTGGGATTTGATGAATGGACATCTCTGAACATTTCAATATGATGGAATCAAGGGATTTGTGGATTTGCAAGAAGTGTACAGAAATATATATTTGAAAAATGAGCAAAGGCACCCATTTAACAAAGGATGATTTTAGAAGCATCTAGGAATTGGTTTCACTGGATTTGGAGTTGAGATGATTTTCCTATGAATTTGCAAAGTTGGCTATATATAAAGAAATAGACCATTGTTTGAGGTGATACAGAAAGTATTAGCAAAAATGTTCAAAAACTAAGTTTTGAACTTATAGACATCTAGGATTTTGAATCATGGAATTTGGATCAAAAATGGGCTCTCTGTGATTTTCTAAAGTTTATCACAGAAATAGAAAAATGGGATTTTGATACATATTTGTGAAGGAAATGATTCTGGAAAAATATGCAAATAGCACCATGTGATAGGGAATGATTTTAGAAACTACTAGAAATTTGAATCATTAGATTTGGAGCTCTGTTGGATTATTTATGGATTTTTGAAGTTGACATGAAAAAGAAAAAAAAGGAAATAAGGCTTTAACATTATCCTACTCAGGAGGCGACAGATAGACCGTGGGCCGGCCCAGCGCGCCGGTGCACGCGCGCGCACCAGGTTCAAACCTGACGGGCGGGGCCCAGGCGTCAGGGCGAGGGGCTGACGGGCGGGCCCCACGGCCGTCGTCATCAACCCTAGGCCAGAGGGGACGGCGAGCTCACCGGTGACGGCGTAGGCCACGGCGAGGTCGGGCGAGGGCACGGCTGGACTCAGCGCTGCGTTGCCGATTGGGTGGAGGTGGCAGGCATCACCGGAGTTGCCTGGTTCGCCGGCGACGAGGTCTCGCGGCGGAGGAGCTTCGGGCATCGAATGCTCCGGCCGTTTCCGGCTGCAAACGAGGCGCGGAAGAGAGGGGAAACGACCAGGGAGGTGAAGGGAGTCCAGATCGAGAGAGAGGAGGGGCGGACGGAGCCCGTACCCTGAGATTGACGGCGACCCGAGGCGGCGGAGCTCCGGTCGATCCCGAGCACAGAGGCTCTCCGGGGGTGATTGGGTGGTGCGGGCGTGCTTCTGGGGGTGTGAGAAGGAGGCGAATGCCACTAGAGCGGCCCGGGGCGAGCTTAAATAGCCGCACGGTGGTCCACCGTGGACCTGTGCACCGGCGAGCTTGTTGCCGTCGCCACGGGTCACGGGGGCCTGTTTGGTTGTGTCTGGGGTGTTCATGGGGGTCGACTACGCCCAGGGGAAGAAGAGAGAGAGGGAGCAGGGGGCCAGAGGCACCGCGCGTCTGACCCGTGCCATTGGCGCGCTCGGGCGGCCTCTGTTCGCTAGCGCGGAGGCGCGGGGAGGAGGAGAGAGGAGGGGGTCCACTGCGTAGCATGTTGCGGACGTTGAGGCGCATCGGCGGGCGCGCGGGGGAGGCCCGAGGTGGCCGAAGCTGCTTGGCAGGGGGCGGCTACAGTGCGGGAGCGCACTGTAGCGCGCTCTAGAGCATGCATATGGCCGGCATGGCCATTTTTCCAGCGCTCTGGGCTTGGCCTCTAGTGTCTGGGGGCTCTAGGGGGAAGTAAACAAATGGGGAGGGGCATTGGATGCCCTGGATGGCCACTGGAGGGAGGAGGGAGGTGAGGAAGAGAGGGAAAGGGGCTGTCCAGTGGGGTAAATGAGGTGGTTTCACCCCTCAATCATTGAGCTGACGTACAACCATTGTTACTGGAGGTGAAAGGGGGCTAGGAGGAGCTGTGGTAAAAAGTAGAGGCCATGGAGAAGAGTGGAAGAGATCAAAATGGCATTTTGGTAAAGTGTCAGAAGGTGCTTGATAATGGTTTGGGCAAGAAAATTAATTCCACTTGCTATGAGAACTAACAGGATGGAATGGCACATAGAATTAGGGTGTTCCACCAAGTTTGAGCTCACTTGGGCAAAGTAGCCAATGTAACTTTGGTGAACCCTAGAAATCAGCAGATATGGCTTTGCCAAGATTTAGTCATGCAAATCTATTCTCCTTGATGCACCACTTGGTTTAGTGCCATCCTTTGAGGATTTGAACATGTCCACAAAAGTTGAGATCAAAAGGAGAAAGTTGCCAATGTAGAGTTGTTCAAATTTGGTTCTGGTCGGAGAGGGTTTTGGAGCACTTTGATCAATATAACTTGTTCTCCAACTTGTGCCACTTGGTCTAGATGAATAATTAGACCATTGGAGAATGTTCACAAGGTTTGAGAATATTTGGACATGTTTGGCAATGTAAAGTTGCTCAAACTTTAAAATGGACAGAAATGGTTTTGAGAGGATTAGATGATGTTATCTTGTTCTCCAAGACATGATACTTGGCAAGATCACCAAATATGTCATATGTGACATGATAGAATTTTCTTGGAATTTTTGGGGAATATTTCCTTTGTAAATATTTCAAAAGCTTGGAATATCCAAAAAGGGGTTTTGAGGTATTTGACCAATATTTTGAACATGACCATGTGTTGAAACTCTTATATATGGACAATATATGTCCTATGAGTTTCCCTAATTTTTGTCAAATATTTTTGAAGCAATAAAATAATTTTAACCTATTTAAGACCATTTCTGGCCTTAAGAAAAAGCCTTTAAATAAAATAGGAAAATAACTTTTAAAATTATATTTTTGTGGTTTATGGGAGTCCTACATCTAATAGGTTTCAAATATATTTTTGGAAAGATTTTCCACACCTCAAATTAAGTACTTGCATTGCAAATCTCAATTCAAGGGTTTTTTGAAAACTAATTTTAGAAAATACTTTTTGGCCAAATTATTTTTGTAAGAAAATACTATATTGCTCTATGCACATGGCATGATCATTGGGAAAAGGTTTTGGATCAAGGAGATGATGTATAGGAGTTGGAGGATTTATTTGATTTTTAGAGCACTTGCAAACAACAAACAAAAATCCAATCAAGCAAAGTCCAAAAACACTCAAAAGTTTTTGTCA
This sequence comes from Triticum aestivum, assembly GCF_018294505.1. Classification (NCBI taxonomy): domain Eukaryota; kingdom Viridiplantae; phylum Streptophyta; class Magnoliopsida; order Poales; family Poaceae; genus Triticum; species Triticum aestivum. The sequence goes on from NC_057801.1 coordinate 231,581,002, forward strand.
AAACACATTTTATCATGATTTATTAGCTTAAGTGTTGTGGCATGAAAATCAGGGTGTGACACAGATACATGGTTAGAAGATTACCGAGTGGTCGTGCAAATTGGTGGAGGCAATGATGATGTTGTCATGAAGCATTTGCCCTTGATGCTAGAAGGATCAGTTCGAGCCTGGTTGAATCAGTTAGCCCCCGCTAGCATATTCAGCTGGGGAGACCTGGCCCGAGTGTTCATTGAAACATTCGAAGCCACCTGCAAACATCCTGCTGGTTTACCTGAATTGCAACACTGTGTTCAGAAACCGAATGAAACTTTGAGGGATTACATCCAGCGTTGGACCACACTTCACCATGTGCTGGAGAATGTTTCGGAGCACCAAGCAGTTTGCGCCTTCAAGGAAAGTGTCTGGTACAGGGAGCTCATACTGAAATTTGGTCACTCCGGGGCCATGTCTCTAAACCGGATGATGGAGACAGCCACTCAGTACGCGAATGGCGAAGAAGAGGACCGACTTCGTAGTGGAAAAGTAAAGGCTATAGACCCTGACACTGGAGGTGGGAATCCCAGTCGGAAACAGAATCGCAAAACTAAAGCCACTGGTCAGGCCGAAGCCACTGTTGTAGCTCCTCAAGGCAAGCTCAAAGGGTTCCTAAGAAGAAGAGAGATCAGTTTGGTCAAGATGTCCTGGATTGACCATATGCCATCCAGATGGAGAAAGACAAGGAGGGTAACCTGATTCTACCCAAGCATACCACTCGACAGTGAAGACTCCTTATTAAACAGTTCGATGAAGGTCAGCTATCGGATGTTGGGTTCCGGCAGACCCTTAAGGTTCGAACTCTGGGGTGCGCGCGAAGATCTTCCCCCTACCACTCCACGTCTGATTACCTCGCGAGAATCTAAGCTTAACGATGAACAACACGAGGGACACATGGTTTATACTGGTTCGGGCCACCGCTGTGGTGTAATACTCTACTCTAGTGTGTGGTGTGGTGGATTGCCTCAGGGGCGAATGGTGAACAGTAAAGGGAAGAACTTCCTTGCGAGAGGTGTTCTCGAGCTGGTGCGATGAACTACTTGGACGAGCTCGATCACCGATCTAATGAGAGCTCTATGAGGTCTGGGCGAGATGCCTCTCTACTGCGGTGGCTATCTCTATTTATAGAGGCCCTGGCCCTCTTCTCAAATATTGAGCGGCAAGGGCGCCAACAAATGCCATTTTGGAGGGGAACATCTAGTACAAGTTATCCTGACTAAAGTTGGTCTTCGGCTGCCAAAGGCACTGGCGATGACGCCGTCTTGGGCTCCACGGTGACCTCCATCCTGCCGCTCTGCTGGTCCTGGTTGTCGGATTTCGGGTTCCGGCAGACCCTTGAGGTTCGAACAATAGGGTGCGCGCGGAGATCTAAGCCTCTGCCTGCCTGCTCCTCGCCAAATCGCTAGGATCTAAACTACCAAACAGAACAACACAAGAGACACAAGATTTATACTGGTTCTGTCGGGGGTTGGGAGCGACATATGCCAAGGGATGGCTTATCATGGTGGGGGCAAGTAGAACGTCGCAGGTGCCTGGAAACGGGATGAGGCGAAGACTTGCACGCCGGCGGATCTTACCCAGCTTCAGGGCTCTCCGAGGAGATAACACCCCTACTGCTGCTCTGCGGGGTCTCCGCATGGTCACTATGGCAAAGTTAATACAAGCTTGCTCCTAGAGCTGTTTCTGGAGGTAGGAGAGGGCAAGGCTAGCTCTCTCCTTCATATGGGGTCTGTCTAATGCTAATGGATGCGAACCCTTTGCATGGGTGCCCTAGGGGGTTTATATAGGCCCCCCAGGGTTACAATGGTAAACCCGGCTGGGTGCGGGTCCCAGCTGTCTGTCTCTCAGGCGCCATCTTCTCCGCCGACTCCTGGGGCCCGCCGACTGGTGGGTCCCGCCGACCGGCCTGGTACGAGGGCGTCAGCCCATGTCCGGGCCGCGGGCGGGTCTTGCCGGCTGCAGATTACTGTAGCCGTGCTTCTAATGACGCAGGCTTGGTCATGGGGTCATGGCAGCAGTTCCGCCGCCTGACGGGCGATCACTGTTGCCACTTCCTTGTCGCGTCTAGTTAATGGCGTGTGGGGCCCGTGGGAGGGGCCGGCCGACTCCAGGGGGCCGACTCCCATCGGGCCCGACTCTCGGCGCTCTCGCCGTCTTCAATACTCTCGCTGATTGGTATGCCCCGCCGTTTCCGGGCTGTACAGACAGGAGGTCGTGGGTACAGGGCCCCGCCCCAAGGGCTGATGTCAGGGCTGGCATGGCAACAGTGCCGCGCCGGGCGGAGATCTCCGCGAGTACGGCGCACTGTGGCCATACCTGCCCTTAAATAACAGGGTGGTTGGAGGCGCAGGCCGACTTCCGTAGTCGGCGCTCTTGGAGTCGCCTCTGGGACTCGGCTTGTCTTGGAGTCGCCTTTGGACTCGGCTCGTCTTGGAGTCGCCTCTGGGACTCGGCTTATCTTGGAGTTGCCTCTGGGACTCGGCTCGTCTCGGAGTCGCCGCGGGTACTTGAGGGGCGCAGTCTGTCCTGATGTCTTGAAAGGTTCTGGGGCTCGGGTTAGCCTACCCATGGCCCATTACTCCGACAGTAGTCCCCGAAGCTGGTGAGGCTCCAAGGATGATAAGTCACGGGCCTCAACAGTTTCTTTCTTCCGGTGGTAGGACTTTTGGCCTTGCTCGCCGTCTTCCTTCGAGCCGACGGGCTGGAGTCGGACTCACAGAGGGCCGTCCTGCCTCAAATCGACTAGCTGGAGTCGGATTCGCCGAGGGTCGTATTGCTCAAGCCGACTAGCGGGAGTCGGATTCACCGGGGGCCGTCCTGCCCCTTGAGGAGTTTCGAACGTCGCAGCGGGAACCAGGCGACGTGTCGGATACGCTTCCCGCAGTCGCCCGCCGCGGCCCCGTCACGCGGCGCCACGTGGCAGGGGCAGTCTGCCCGCCCATGCACGCGACGGGACGGGCCGTCAGGCAGGGCCCGCCACTACCGCGCCTCGGCACGCGAACGGATCCACTATGGCCGTGCGAGCGGTTGCGTTCCACACATCGTTACTGCTTGCAGTAACTTCATGGGTTTAATCATGGGGGGCGTGGGGTCTCGCGCGCAGTTAATCCCCACGCCGCCCCATCGGCTTCTCAGCCTACGGGCCTATACATAGGCGGGGGGAGCGGGACGGCGAAGCGCGCGCTCGTTCTTCCCTCTTCCCCTGCCTCCTTCTTCTTCTTCCTCCTGCCTTTGCCGCACCACGCAGCACCGCACCGCAGCGATGAGCTCCTCCTCCGCTGCGGCTCCTGCCGTGCGCTCTGGCGTTTGGGATGGCTCCGAACTGGACAACGACGCCATCGAGCATCTCTGCAAGATGCGCCGGCTCCCCGGTGTGAACTTGGTGCGAGCCCGCGCCCCGCCGGCGGGGGAAATAAGGCCGGCGCCACAAGAAGGCAAGCGGGTCATATTCCGCTCACACCATACGCGCGACCTGGGCCTGCCAGCGAGCGGCTTCCTCTGCTCCTTCTTGGAGTTCAACGGACTCCAGCCGTACCACCTCACTCCAAACACGGTGGTGCTGCTGGCCGCCTTCGCCACCCAGTGCGAGTGTTTTCTTAGTGTTCTCCCCACCATCGAGCTGTGGGGAGAGCTCTTTCAATCCAAGCTCGGCACGCACGTCGCCGGCGTGCCGACTCAGTGCGGTGCCTTCATCGCAATGCGCAGGTCGACCGCCGACAACCCCTTCCCCTCCATCGCGCTGATCAAGTCAGTGAAGATGTGGCAGCGGTCGTACTTCTACATGAAGAACGTCGCCGCGGAAGGCGACTGGGTCAACCTGCCACCCTATGAAGCCGGCGCGTCGGCTGGGAGGCTTCCCAGTTGGTCCCATCGGGCCCAGACGCTGACTCCCGTTGGAGCCGCCGCTATCGTGCGACTCCGGGTGCTGACGCAGTCGGAAGGCCTGGTCGGGGCCGACTTGCTGGCCGCCTTCGTGGCGCGCCGAGTCCTCCCTCTCCAAGGCCGACCTCATCTGATTAGTCAGATGAGCGGCCGCCGAGACCCGAGTCGGATGTGCACCTGGGACATGCCCCACGCGGAGGTGGCGAAAATGGTGAATCACATCGCGAACTGCGAGCTCGCGGAAGATTGGCAGTTCGGCAAGGAGCCGTACTCGCGTGCCAACCCCCCGCCTGCGGTGAGTCGTATACTCTGCTTTTTGTTTTTTCTTTGTTAGCCGAATCCGTCTTCTGATCTTCTTGGTTTTCTTTCGAGTCAGAACCCTCTCATCCCGCCCGCAGCCGGCGCCACTGGACAGCCCCGCAACTTCGCTCCAGATCGAGCGGAGAGCAATGTCGAGGATCCCGACTTGGGGGCGGCGGCGATGGAGGCCGACGCTGAAGGCGGAGGAGGGGGAGCAGAAGGCGGCCTCCGGCCCTCGGCGACCTTCCCCGACTGGCCAGAAGATGACGCCGAAGGAGAAGTCATCCCGCGCAGCCAACCGAAAGCCGGCCATCCAGGCGCGAGTTCCTCCGCCGGCTTGGCAGGTCAAGTCGGCGCGAAGAAGCGCCGGGCCGCGCCGAGTTCGCTCGGCGGTCGGCCGAAGAAGTTCAAAGGGGCGGCCGCCGCCACCAAGCGGGAGGAGGCGATCGCGAAGGCCAACCGCTTCCGCAAGGAGATGAAGGAGCCGCCGCTGGTCTCCGCGTAAGTGTTCACCGCCTTTGTCTTGTTTTCCTCAACGAGTCTTTTCCGAGTCTTTATACTTTAATCTTTGCTTCAGGGCCCCTCTTTCTCTTGAGAGGGTCGTGGTCCCCTCTGTCATGGGGTCGGCCGAGACGTCCGCCAACACTCGGCGAATTGACCCCGCCGCCGACCTCCGGGAGGCGACGGAGCGCAACGCGTGGGAGAAGCGCGACGAGGAGGAGGCCGACCGTATGGAGAAGGCGGAGGCCTCCGCCCAGAAGAAGCTAGAGGAGGCCGAAGCCGCCGCCACAGCAAAACAGCGGGCTGAGGAGACCGCGCGCCGGCAGTCGGCGTTGCTTGTCGTCCCCCTGAACTCCGCGCCGCCGCCCCCGGAGTTCACAGGGCAGACTGGAGAAGTCGGCGGGGAGCACTCCATCGTGGAGAAGGACGGTGGCGAGGCCTCTACGTTGGGCATGGCCTCGCCGCCACTGCCGCCTCCGCCGCATGGCAAGCAGCCGGCGGGCCCTCCAGTGCCGCCGGGTGAGGACGAGGCGGTGGCGAGGCTGCTTCTTCAAGTTGCCTCACCAGCGCGCCGCCGGCTTGCGAAGGCGGTCTCGGCGCCACGCCCCTTGGAAGCCGGCGCCGCCAGCTCGGCCATTCCAGATGCTGAGGCATCAAGTGCTGCGCCTACTAGATGGGTGCGAGGAGGCGACGACGGTTCACTGAACCAGACGCTCCTGGATGTGCAGGCGAAGCTGCGAGCGGAGGGCGAAGCCATCCAGGGCTGCACCAGGGCGCATCTGGCGTCGCGAGCGTCTATCCGGGTACGTTTTTTCTTTTTTGACTTTGTCTCTTCTCGTTCTTCTCTGTGGAGGCGCGCCAGCGCACCCACTGGGTGTAGTCCCCGAGTTTCGGGCCGGCTTCTGCGCAGGCGGCCCGAAACTCAATCTGGCGAGTTCCTTATTTTTGTCTTTGTCCGATTTTTTATCACAGGAGTATCACAACCTCCGCGTCACCGCCTTGAACTGTAATGTTGAGCGGCTCGGGAAGCGGACTGCCGACTTGTTGGAGAGCCGGAGTAAGTTCTTCTTCCTTTTCGCGGGGGTGTGCTGGCGCACCCGCAGGCTGTAGTCCCCAAGATTGGGGCCGACTGCTGAGCAGTCGGGCCAGATCTTCCCGGTGACCTTCCTTGCTGACGACTTAACGTCTTTTCTCCTTGTTCTTAGAGGCCAACGCCGCTCTCCAGGAACGGTTAGGCGAAGTCAGCACGGCCCTTCGCGCCAAGGAGGAGGAGTGTGGCAAGCTCGCCAAAGAGCGCGACTTGCTGGCCGAGCAGTTGGCGGAGCAGAAGGAGCTGCTGAAGGCGGCTCGGGATGAGGCAGGGAAGAACGAGACTGCTCTCCTGGCCGAGTTCGAGACGGAGCGCTCCTCCTGGACTGATAGGGAGGCGATGCTGACTTCCGACTTCCACGAGATCGAGGACATTATCGATGGTGAGTTTCTTGCTTTCTTTCTTCAAGCTGCCGACTATAGGTCAGGCCGACTGCTGATTTTCTCTTTTTGCTTCTTTCTGTTTTGGGCAGACTTCTTCCCTGGCCACTCGCAGGCGGTCACCTGAGCCATTGAAACTGATCACGAGGCGTGGAGGGCGAATGGCGAGGAGATCGCCGCCAACGCCCCCCTGACCGTCGATGAGCAACTCCTGAGCATCGAGACCCGTCTGCGGCCGGCCCATCAGCTGCTGCGCCGGCTTCAACGCGCCGGGTCCCAAGCGATCTCCGCCCTGTGGCCAGGAATGCTGGCTTTGCACACTGCCAGTCGGACTGCCGACTGGCTGGAGGTCGTGGCCGGCCGTCTTGAGGCTTGGAAGGGTTCCTCTGCCGGGGCTAGAGCGTGCCGGGCCTTTGAATTTGTCAAGGCTTGGTATCCAGGGCTGGACCTGGACCGGCTGGCCGCGTTCCGGTCAGAGGCCCAGGCAGAACTGGCGGCTGTGGAAGGCGCCCACATCGAGCGTGCAGCGGCACCGCCGACTACACCGGCACCAGCGTCTTCGTACCTAAGCAGGCCGCGAACGGCGAGGAGGTTCCTCCGGAGTGGTTCGGGATGAACTCCAACTATGACGAGGACTCGGCGGAGGTGATCGGCTCCAGCACCGAGGAGGATGATGAGGCGTGGGACGGAGACGAGACGGAGGCGCCAGAAGACAGAGCGGACGACCAGCCTCAGCTCGATCGCGCCTCCAGCAACGAGCCGCGTCCGACCGGGCCTTCTACCGCCAAAAACGATCAAGCCGAGACTGCCCAGCCGGCCGCTCCGGCACCTGACACCGCAGTCTCCGCCGACCCTCCGAACCCGTCTGCCGCTCCTTAGGCTGCCGTCTTGCCTTTATTTTTCCTGTCTTAATAGTCTTTTGAAAGAACTGGTCAATTTGCACAATTCCACCCGCGGGGTGTATCTTGAATTTGGCCAGAGGCCTTTGTTATGTAAATATATCTATCTGGCTTCTATCTTTCCTTGCTTATTGCTCGTTTTGGCTTTTTCCTTTGCCGCCTTTCCATAGTCGCCGCTTTGCCAGACGAACAGCCGCTCCGCAGACTGCCGCAGGTCAAATGCTTGGCTAATTTAGGGAAGGCAAGTACTTGGCCTTTTTAGAGTTTTTTAACAAGTTGGATAGAAGGCGGCAAGCCGACTATTCAAGAGTCTGCTCTGTAAAGAGAGGCTGGAAGCCAGCTTGGGCTATGCTTATGCTTTGAGTCCTTAGCCATTTTTCGTGTGCGCGCTCATTCTTGCTTACTCTCTGCCTACCAACAGTCGCTCTGCGAGCTGCGGCTTCTGACGTGAGACGGCTTAAGCGTGGTACACAGCTTGTCCGACTTCAGGAAGCATTTCATAGCACAAGACGACGAGTCCCCGGGCCGACTAGCCGACCCCGGTGCCAAGCGGCATAACACAGAGTAACATACTCGGAGGCATAATTCTTATAACACAGATAACAAAAAGGGGCAGTCCCCGAGCTCGTCTCAGGGGGCCCAAAGTCTCGGTACTTTAATACAAAGGATAGCATGGTACATACTGCATCAACTGTAAAATCTTCGGAGAAGATTTGCATTCCATGGTCGTTCTGACTCCTTGCCGGAGTCGTCCCTCTTACGCGCTCAAGGCTTCTGAGCGTCGATTAGGTAGTAGGAGCCATTGCACAGCACTTTGCTGATGATGAAGGGGCCTTCCCAAGGTGCCGACAACTTGTGCTGGCCGGCTGTTCGCTGAATCAGCCGGAGCACAAGGTCGCCCTCTTGGAACAATCTCGGCCTGACCTTCCGGTTGTAGTATCGGCGCAGACTCTGCTGGTAGATGCCGAACCGGCTGAGTGCCAACAGCCGGCCCTCTTCCAGCAGGTCGACACCATCTTGACGTGCTTCTTCAGCTTCCTCTTCGGAGTACATGGTGACTCGTGGAGAGTTGAACTCTATGTCCGTCGGGATGACGGCTTCGGCACCGTAGACGAGGAAGAAAGGCGTGAAGCCGGTTGACTTGTTTGGAGTCGTGCGCAGACTCGAGAGGACGGCTGGCCGCTCCTCAAGCCAACAGCCGGCCGAACGCTCGAGTGGTTCGACAAGTCGAGGCTTGATGCTGGATAGGATGAGGCCGTTTGCTCGCTCCACCTGGCCGACTGCGGATGGGCAACAGACGCTAGGTCCAGTCGGATGCCTTGCGTCGCGCAGAAACGGGCCAAGGCGCCTTTAGCAAAATTGGTGCCATTGTCGGTGATGATGCTATGCGGTATGCCGTACCGCACCGTGATGTCGGCAATGAAAGTCACTGCATTCGGACCGTTCAACTTCTTGATGGGCTTTGCTTCTATCCACTTGGTGAACTTGTCCACCGCGACGAGCAGATGAGTCAGGCCGCCTTGGGCCGTCTTGAATGGTCCCACCATGTCCAGGCCCCAAACTGCAAAGGGCCAGGCGATGGGGATTGTCTTTAGTGCGGAAGCCGGCTGAAGCGGCTTGGAGCGAAACTTCTGACATCCCTTGCATTTTTGGACTAATTCCTTGGCTTCTTCCAGGGCAGTCGGCTAGAAGAAACCGTGCCGAAAGGCTTTGGCGACGAGTGCTCTTGAAGCCGCATGGTGGCCGCACTCGCCTTGGTGGATGTCTCTGAGAATTGCTTGGCCTTGCTCTGGCTCCATGCAGCTCTGATAGACGCCAGTAACGCTGCGCCTGACCAGCTCTCTGTTGATTATGGTGTAGGCTGTCGCTCGGTGTTGCACTTGCCGAGCGAAGATTTCATCAGTTGGCAGCTCTCTGTTCACTAGAAACTTGAGGATGGGTTGCGCCCATGAAGGTGCTGCTATTTCTTCGATTGCCACCACCGCGACTTGGACAAGGGTGGCTGGGCCGGGAGGTAGTGGGCTGGAGTCTGCGGCCGCTTGCTGGATTGAAGAAGTCCCCGGGCCGACTGGCGCAGTCCCCGGGCCGGGTTCTGAAGTCCCCGGGCTGGATTCGACTGTGATTTTCTTGGGGCCGTCTGCTGGGGCTCTTGAGTCGGATCCGACTTCTTTGGGAGGAGCCGGCACAAAGATGGAGTCTGATTCTGGTGAAGGCTTGATAGACGGCTTAAGGAGGCGCTGGAGAGCGACGCCGGATGGTATTGCTTGGCTGGTGGAGCCGACTCGTGCCAAGGCGTCTGCTTGATCGTTGTCGTTTCTTGGCACGTGAAGGAACTCGCACCCCTCAAAGTATCCACTGAGTTGCTGCACCAGGAAGCGGTAGCTCGCCATGTTTGCATCCTTGGTGTCCCAGTCGCCAGATGACTGCTGGACCACCAAATCAGAGTCGCCATAGCACAGGATCCGGCGAATGCCGAGTTCTTTGGCAAGCCGGAGCCCATGACTGAGCGCCTCGTATTCGGTGACAGTGTTGGAGGCGGCGAAGTGGATCTGCAGCACATACTTGAGCTTGTCGCCCTTAGGGGAGGTGAGGACAACGTCGACTCCCAGGCCGGTGCGCATCTTGGAGCCGTCGAAATGCATCCGCCAATGGGTGGAGTCGGGCACTAGCGGCAGGTACTGGGTCTCGGCCCAGTCGACGAGGAAGTCGGCCAGTGCTTGCGACTTGATAGCGGTGCGGGGCTGGTAGTAGATGGTGTAGGGAGCCAAATCTATGGCCCATTTGGCTACTCGGCCAGAAGCATCTCGACTCCCGATGATCTCGGCCAGCGGGGCTGTGCAAACCACCATAATTGGATGCTCTTGAAAGTAAGGCTTCAGCTTCTTGGCGGCAAAATGCACACCACAGCACATCTTCTGGTAGTGGGGGTAGTTCTTCTTGGAGGTCGACAGTACCTCGCTCAGGTAATACACCGGTCTCTGGACATGGAGCGCCTTGCCTTCCTCTTTGCGCTCGACTACAATGACTGTGCTGACTACTCGGCTGGTGGCGGCGATGTACAGGAGCATGGGCTCTTTGGGAGTCGGAGCTGCCAACACAGGGGGAGTAGTCAACATCTTCTTTAGCTGGAGAAATGCTTCATCCGCCTTGTGGTTCCACTCAAAAAAGGTGGTCTAATTCATCAATTGATACAAAGGGAGAGCTTTCTCGCCCAGCCGACTGATGAATCGGCTGATGGACGTCAAGCAGCCGGTGAACTTCTGCACATCTAACAGCCGGCTGGGTACCTCCATCCTCTCGATGGCCTGATCTTCACGGGGTTGCACTCTATGCCGCGTTCAGAGACCAAGAAGCCAAGGAGTTGGCCGGCTGGTACTCCAAAAACGCACTTCTCAGGGTTGAGCTTGATCTGGAGTCGGCGTAGGTTTTCAAAGGTTTCCTTCAGGTCTTCCAGCAGTGTCCCACGCTTCTCTGTCTTCACCACCACATCGTCCACGTAGACGTGGGCATTTCGGCCGAGTTGCTTGAGGAGGCACTTCTGCATGCAACGCTGAAAGGTGGCACCGGCATTCCTCAAGCCGAACGTCATGGTCAGGTAGCAGAAGGCTCCAAACGGCATGATGAAGGCGGTCTTCAGTCTGTCTGTCGGGTTCATCTTGATCTGACGATATCCCGAATATGCATCTAAGAAACTCAACAGCTCGCATCCGGCTGTGGAGTCTATCACCTGATCGATTCTTGGCAAAGCAAAGGGGTCCTTCGGGCAAGCTTTGTGGAGGCTTGTGTAGTCAATGCACATCCTCCATTGTTTGTTTTTCTTCAGTACCAAAACCGGGTTTGCCAACCACTCTAGAAAAAACACCTCCATAATGAAGCCGGCCGCCAGGAGCCAGGCTATCTCTTCTCCAACAACTCTTCTCTTCTCTTCCGACAGGCGGCGCAAGGGCTGCCTGACGGGCTTCACATCAGGTCGAACATGTAGCTTGTGCTCGGCGAATTCCGTCGGTACACCTGGCATGTCCTTGGGGGACCATGCAAAGATGTCTCGATTCTCACAGAGGAAATCAATGAGCTCGCCTTCATATTTACTGTCAAGGTTTGTACCCATGATAGCGTACCTCTCTGGGTGCTCTGGGTCAAAAGGTATCTTCTTAGTCTCTTTGGCCGGCTTGAACGAACCCTCAGCTTCCGACTCCTTGGGGTCAGGCGACATCTCTCGCTGCTTTTCGGCCATCGCCACGACCCGATCAAGGAGCCGCTTCTCGGCTGCGATCACCAGGGACTTGGCCAGCCGACTGCTCTCAGCCGCGCAAGCAGATGACTTCTTGTAGTCGCCACCGACGGTCAGAATCCCCTTGGAACTCGGCATCTTCATCTTGAGGTAGGCGTAGTGGGGAACCGCCATGAACTTGGCCAGTGCAAGTCGGCCAAGTAACGCATGGTATGGGCTTTCAAGGTCCACCACCTCAAACCAGACTGGCTCTCGGCGTAAATGATCTTTATCTCTAAAGAGAACGTCTATCAGGATCTTGCCGATTGGTGAGCAGGAAAGGCCAGGCACGATGCCATGGAACACAGTCCGGCTGCTCTGCACCTGTCTTTGCTTGATTCCTAGCTTCTCCATAGTATCTTTGTACAGGATGTTGATGCTACTGCCTCCGTCTATCAGCACTCTTGAAAAGCGGGTTGCCCGCCTATCAGTGGCCAAGGTAGCACCTAGGACCAGGGCATAGGAGCCCGGATTCGGCATCACCTCTGGGTGATCCGCTCTGCTCCAACTGATAGGCTTCTCGGACCAATGCATAAACTCTGGAGTATCTGTTGCCACTGCATTTACTTCTTGCTGCTGCTGCCATCTGCTGCGTCGATCAACAGCCACACTGGTGAACACCACATAGGCTCCATTCTCTTCACGGTACTCGTCTTGTACTGCGCCGACTGGCCGAGCAGCCGGCTATTGGGGCGGCGGTGGAGGCGGCGGCCCAGTAGGCGGAGGGGGAAGGAGGCCGTCTCCCTTGGCGATTCTAGTAGGCCATTGGCACTTTCGGGTGGTATGATTTGATGGCTTCGCGCCACTGTGGAACTTGCAGGGACCATCCAGAGTCTGCTCATAGGAGAAGGCCGGCAACCAATTGGATTTGCCGCCTTTCTGCCGTTTGGCCGGAGGCTGCCCCTCTGGCTGTTGATCTTCGACTGTCGCAACCTGCCGACTGCTGGAAGTCGGCTATTGGGCCTTCCGTTTGTTGTCGCTCTATTGTTGTCGCCGACTGGTGTCTCCAGCTGGAGTTCTGCGAGCCTGAGGGGCCACTTTGCCAGCCTCATTGACTTGAATCTCCGTCTTCATGGAGGAGTCGGCTGTGGCGTATTTGTCCGCTATGACCAGCAGTTCGTCGAGGGTTTCTTGCTCGTCGCAGAGGAGCTTGTGCTTGAGGAGGGTGCCTTCTCGGCACCCGGCAGTGAAGTACTCGATAGTCTGCACCTCGTGCACGCCCTCGCAGGAGTTCCGAAGCTCGCCCCAGTGCGTGAGGTAGTCGCGTGTTGACTCATCAGGGCCTTGCACACACAAGGAAAGCTGGCGCGGCTTGGGAGGTTGCTTGTACGTGCTCGTGAAGTTGCGGATGAAGGCTTCGGTGAAGTCGACCCAGCTGTTGATGCTGCGGGTCTTCAGACTGTTCAACCATGTCTGGGCCGTGTCCTGGAGCATGAGTGGAACATACTTCACGGCAACTCGCTTGTTGCCATTCGCTCAACTAGCCAGTCTTCCGGCTTCACGGCGCCGGTGTACTTGGGTGTGTCTCGGGGGAGCGTGAACCCTTTGGGAAAAGGCTCGTCTCGGATGCGGGGTCCAAAACAAGGCGGACCCAGCTCGTCTTCTTCTTCCAGCACTAGGGATCGGTGGAGTCGGTCGATCCGGTGGCGAGCGTCATTTTCTCCGACTCCCTCCCGGCGGCCAAGGCGGCCACCGAGAGTCGGATGCTCGACAGGCGGCGGGGAAAATCGCCATTCTCTTCTTGGTGGGGGAGGCAGGTAGTCGTCCCGCCGCTCCACTGCTCTCGGACGGCCGTCTTGGTCGCGCTCGATGGTGATGCAAGTCCGACTGCGACTAACAGCGGACTCTTTTTCTTTCCTTCTGCGGACTCCGCCAGTCAGCGTCCGGGATGTCGCAGCTTGATCTCGGCGGGGAGGCAAGTCGTCATTTGGTTGCTGCAGCGCATCCATGCGGCCGCCGGCCGCGTTTTGCGCAGCAACCGCCTCGAGGAGCTGCTGGACTCGCTCCGTCATCATGCGGCGCTCTTCGCCCTCGAAGTTCTTCAGCTCGTCAGTCGCCGGTTGGGCGGCGCGGATGTTCTCCGCAGGGGTGGCGTATACGGGGCGATTAGCCCCGAAAATGTCGGTGATGGTCGCGCCGCGTTGCCGGATCGTGCCTAGGCGGCTAGGCCTAGTCGGAACCGGCGAGCCGCCAACGGCGCGATCCATTTCGCGCTGGTAGGCTTCTGACAGGCTCCTCATGCTCGCCAGCTTCTTGGCGCCTTCGATGATCTGAACGCGGCGTGTCTCCAGTGTCTCGGCGTCTACATCCTCTGGAATGGGCGCAGTTAGGTCTTACAGGGCCGCGGCAAGCGGGTCCTGAGCTTCCTCACCGGAGCGCTCATCATGACTGGTGACGAGCACTTCCGTGACGGTGCTTCCGCCGCTCTCCTCGTGAGGAAGCGGCTCGTCGTAGACCACCATGTTGGTGGGGAAAGTGTCAAGTGACATGGCGTCGGTGTCGACCAGCATCGGGTCGGTGGAGCCTACGGACTCCAAGTCCACGGCAAGCTCGCGAGTGACGTGGAGTTGGTCGAGGAGGCCAGTGAGGAGGCTCTCGGGGCCACTCGTGCCTGCGTCGGATGCAGGCTCATCGGAGAGGCCAACCTCGTCGACAAGTTCGGCGAGGCATCTCGCTGCACAAGCGGCCTCGGCGCCGCACAGCGCGTCGATGCAGACTCCGTCTGCCGAGCCTGGCTGGCTGCGCTCGCCAGGGAGGAAGAGGGTTCCCGTCCAGAACAGATCGCCGGACGACGGTGCACCAGGCCCCACGGTGGGCGCCAAATGTCAGGGTTGGGAGCGACATATGCCAAGGGATGGCTTATCATGGTGGGGGCAAGTAGAACGTGCCTGGTGCCTGGAAACGGGATGAGGCAAAGACATGCACGCCGGCGGATCTTACCCATCTTCAGGGCTCTCCGAGGAGATAACACCCCTACTGCTGCTCTGCGGGGTCTCCGCATGGTCACTATGGCAAAGTGAATACAAGCTTGCTCCTAGAGCTGTTTCTGGAGGTAGGAGAGGGCAAGGCTAGCTCTCTCCTCCCTATGGGGTCTGTCTAATGCTAATGGATGCGAACCCTTTGCATGGGTGCCCTGGGGGGTTTATATAGGCCTACCCCCAGGGTTACAATGGTAAAACTGGTTGGGTGCGGGTCCCAGCCATCTGTCTCTCAGGCGTTGTCTTCTCCGCCGACTCCTGGGGCCCGCCGACTGGTGGGTCCCGCCGACCGGCCTGTTACGAGGGCGTCAGCCCATGTTAGCTGCGGGCGGGTCTTGCCGGCTGCAGATTACTGTAGCCGTGCTTCGAATGACGCATGCTTGGTCATGGGGTCATGGCAGCAGTGCCGCCGCCTGACGGGCGATCACTGTTGCCACTCCCTTGTCGCGTCTGGTTAATGGTGTGTGGGGCCCGTGGGAGGGGCCGGCTGACTCCAGGGGGGCCACTCCAATCGGGCCCGACTCTCGGTGCTCTCGCCGTCTTCAATACTCTCACTGACTGGTAGGCCCCGCAGTCTCTGGACCGTCCAGGCAGGAGGTTGTGGGTACAGGGCCCTGCCCCAAGGGCTGATGTCAGGGCTGGCATTGCAACAGTGCCACGCCGGGCGGAGATCTCCGTGAGTACAGCGCACTGTGGCCATACCCGCCCTTAAATAACAGGGTAGTTGGAGTCGCAGGCCGACTTCTGTAGTCGGCCCTCTTGGAGTCGCCTCTGGACTCGGCTTGTCTTGGAGTCGCCTCTGGACTCGGCTCGTCTTGGAGTCGCCTCTGGGACTCGGCTTATCTTGGAGTCGCCTCTAGGACTCGGCTCATCTCGGAGTCGCCGCGGGTACTTGAGGGGCGCAGTCTGTCCCGATGTCTTGAAAGGTTCTGGGGATCGGGTTAGCCTACTCGTGGCCCATTACTCCGACAGGTTCAGTCCACCATTGTGGTGTAATACCCTACTCCAGTGTGTGGTGTGGTGGATTGCCTCTTGGGCTGATGATGGACAATACAAGGAAGAACAGCCTCGCAAGGGTCTGTTCTTGGCTGGTGCCACGAACTACTAGGAGGAATTCAATCGCTCTATCTACTGGTTTCTTGGTGAGGATCCTGATAGCTTGGTCAGGTCCAGATTACCTCTACCCTGGGGGTGGCTAGTCGTATTTATAGGCAAAGGCCCTGGGCCTCTTCCCAAATATTGAGCGGGAAGGGCGCCAACAATTGGCCATTTTGAAGGGGAACAGCGGGTACACTTATCTTGACTAAAGTTGGTCCTCGCCTGTCAAAGGCTCTGGTGGTGACGCCCGCTTGGGCTCCACAATGACTTCTTCCCTGCTGTTGGGCTGGTCTTGGTCTCGTTGCACCTAAACGGATGCCTTTGCTTGATGCTCTCGCCTGCGCTTGCTCCCTTTGCACCAAAGACGAAAGGAGGATACTGCGCGGGCTGGCGCCCGACTGGCACCCTTGGTCGTCATGGCTTGCCTCATGGGCACCTCGCGAGGTACCCCGCCTTGATCTCTCCGCGTCCTCGTGAGCCAGCCTGACGAGGCCATGCGTGAGGAAGCTCCCTTTCGTCTGCCCCACGAGGCTTGGCCCCTCGCGAGGGTCTTGAGTTTGCATTGATGAAGATGGGCTGCGCTGGGCCTCCTTTGAGCCACGTCGTAGGCCATAGGTAGGCAAGTCTGGGGACCCCCGTTCCCAGAACGTCGACAGTAGCCCTCGGGCCCACGGCGCGCCCGAACTTGGCCGAGCAGAGAGGCGAAAGGGCAAGTGCGAAGCATCGCGGGCCCTAATAGCCTGCGGCCTTGAGCGCCTCGTGGCGGTTGATTGGACGTGGGCGCCTCCGCTTCCCCATGACGCCTTGGTAACCGCACAGATTCGACAAGTCCCTGCATGTAAAGCGGGTCATGATTACCTGCGATCGTGGAGGTCGACGGTTGGCCTTTGCCGGTTATAAGTACGGAACGGTGCACGCCCTTCCAGTCTATCCCCTCTTGCTTCTCCTTCTTCTTCATGGCTCCACCAAGGAAGTTCTTGTCCGTAGAGAAAGGAAAGGCTCGCCAGGTTGAGTCTACCTCTCCCCCGCCCAAGCGCGGTCGAGGTCGCCCTCGCAAACATCCTGTGGCCTCCGCGGCGGCCCCTCACGGTCGTGGAGGTGGCTCTCTATGCAGCGATGAGCGGCTAGCCATGGTCGGGGGGCGTGTTCCGGCCGTGCGACCCCCGAGGCCGCGCCTCCATACTGCGGAGGTGCTGCCGGAGTTCATTGTGTGGGCGCTGGAGCCAACCAGCGCCCGGCTTCAGCTCCCTCGCTTCCTCCTAGGTGAGCTCCCAGCTAGCGCCTTGGGTGGCCTCGGGCTCCAGGCAGATGGCTGCTCTAGCCGGGCCTCGTGGGCTTCACTGGAGATCTCCGCAGCCGGGAGCCTGGCCTTGACCCGCGGCTGGCAGATGTTTGCTTGCGCGCGTGCCCTGCACTGCTGGTGCTCTCTACACTTCAAGTTCGACGGCGACGCCACCCTCTATGTCAGGGTGTTTGGGGAAGATGGTCGCCGTGCAGGGTGCTGCCCTGAAGACGACGACCGCGGCCGGGGACTCAGCCCCGGCGAGGACGGAGAGGACAGCACGCACGCGGTTAGCGGCGCCCGTGACTCCTCAAGCTTCACCAGCTCTTCTTCGGGTAGCGACCCTTCTAGCAGCGGCCACGGTCAGCCTCCACGCCATCGCGCCCGCTTGGAGGGCGGCAGCGGGTCTGCCTGCCGTCGCGCCCCAGTGAAGCGCGAGTGGGAGTCCGCCTGAGCTCCGGAGGCGGCCCGAGTCTTCCATGGGGGCCGGCGCAGGACGAGCTTCACCTGCTTTGTTCTTTCCTTTCTTTTCTCCTGCGCAAAAAGACAACGATGTGTGGCCCCGTGGGGGCGTGTTTGGGTTAACGTCGTCAATCATCATACTGTTTCTATTATTCTGGTATTGTTCCTTTCTGTTGCATGCCCATTCGCAAGTAATCTCCAGTCTCAGCCGTGGAGGCGACCGACCCAGGCCCTGTATTCGTGTCGTGGTGCCCGTGAGGCATGGTCTGGAGGGGCGCTCCTGTAGTGGACCTGGCCGTGAAAACTTGAGCTATAGGGGTAGGAACACTCGCGAGGGCTCCCGTGGCTCCCACCTCGCGAGCCCCCATGCAAGAGAAATCGAGGCAGGAGAGCGAAAAAGTCGAAGAACCACAGGTCAAGAGGCGGCAATAGTTTCGATAAAACTCCAAATGGGAATGAACTAGCCAACTGGAGAAAGCAAATGAAAAAGGTGCGTCTGGCACCTAGTCTAGTCTTCGACGTCTTCTCACCAGCGCGGAGCTAAGTGCTGCCACTGGGCGTGGGAGGGAGCCCCAGGGCCTGAGGCCGGCACCCCTGAGACTACGGGGCATGTACAGCCCCAACTCATTATTACGTGAGAATGTCACGGGCGGCGAGCTTCACAGGCGTTGGCCTTCTTCACAGGCTCCGGGCCTTTCTTCGAGGAGGCAAGCTTCACGGGCATTGGCCCTCTTCACAGGCTCCGGGCCTTTTCCAAAACACGACAGCTTCACAGGCGTTCGCCGTCTTCACAGGCTCTGGGCCTTTTCCAAAAAATATGAGCTTCACAGGCATTCACATTCTTCACAGGCTCCGGGCCTTTTCCAAAATGCGACAGCTTCACAGGCGTTCGCCTTCTTCACAGGCTCCGAGCCTTTTCCAAAACGCAACAGCTTCACATGCATTCGCCTTCTTCACAGGCTCTGGGCCTTTTCCAAAAAAAGGACGAGCTTCACAGGCATTCGCCTTCTTCACAGGCTCTGGGCCTTTCTAGGGGTAAAACCTCCGGAGGTGCTGGATGTTCCACGCATTCTGTACAAGTACTCCCCCCTGAGTCTCCAAGTGCACGGAGCCGGGCCTGGAAACATGAACAACCTTGAACGGGCCCTCCCTGGAGAGGACCCGCCAGAGCACGAGGTCCCCTACCTCGAGAGTTCTGGGGCGGATGTTGCGGCAGTGGTATCGCCGGAGTGCCTGCTGGTACCTTGCCGCCCGCAGCGCAGCTTCTCGACGACGCTCCTCCCCCAGCACGAGGTCCGTCCCCCGCATGGCATCCTGCAGCGTCTTATCGAACGCCAGGACCCACGCGGAACGACGCCTGACCTCGTGAGGGAGGACCACTTCGGCTCCGTAGACCAAGAAGAAGGGGGTCTCCCCAGTCGGCTTGGTCGCGGTGGTGCGGATGGACCACAACACGGACTGAAGCTCGTCATACCAACCTCTGCCACAGGCCTCCAGTTTCTTCTTGAATGTCCTGGTCTTGAGGCCCCTCAGGACTTCTGCATTGGCCCGCTCAGCCTGGCCGTTGCTTTGGGGGTGCGCCACCGAAGCGTAGCATATCTGCGTTCCAAGGTTAGCATAGTACGTTTTGAAAAGGTTACTGGTGAACTGCGAACCATTATCAGTGATGATGCGGTTCGGCACCCCGAACCGGCTCACGATGCCCTTGATGAAGTTGACCGCAGAACCAGCAGGGATGGTGCGGACAGCCTCCACTTTGGCCCACTTGGTGAACTTGTCCACGACGACATAGAGGTAGTGATAGCCCCTTGGCGCCCGAGGAAAAGGGCCCAGGATATCCAGCCCCCAGACTGCAAATGGCCATGTGAGGGGTATGGCTTGCAGACCTCCTGCCGGCTGATGGATCTGCTTGGCATGGAATTGGCAAGCCTCGCAAGCCTTCACAAGTTCGACAGCGTTATTGAGCGCAGTAGGCCAATAGAAACCACTGCGGAACGCCTTGCCGACGAGGGTCCGTGATGACGAATGATGCCCACACTCTCCACCGTGTATATCTGCCAGCAGTTCTTTCCCTTGCTCCCTGGTGATGCAACGCAGGGACACATCATTCGGTCATTTCCGGTAGAGCTCTCCATCCCTGATGCAGTACGCTGTGGCTTGCTGCGCCACACGCTCTGCTTCCTCCTCTTTCTCCGGCAGGGTCCCTTGCGTTAAGTAGCTCCGGAGCTCTGTGATCCAGCACCCCTCCTAAGGCTCCATCGTCAGGAGCAGGCGTGCTCCTGAGGCCGGGCCACAGGCTGGGGCTCCCGAAGCAGGTGGCTGAGGAAGCTCCACCCGAGGCTATGCTGTGTCCGATAATGATGGTAGGGCCGAGGGCTTGAAGAGCCGTTTCTCGAAGACGCCCGGCTCTTGGGGCAACCGCCTGGAGGCTCGTTTGGCGATGTCGTCGGCCTCTTGATTAGTGCCGCGGGGCACATGCTGCAGCTCCAGCCCCCAAAACTGCTTCTCCATCCTGCGGACCTCCGCAAGGTAGGCCTCCATGTGCTCATCTCTTGGCTCGTATACCTTGTTTAAGAAGTTGACGAGGAGCTGCGAATCGCCCTTGATAGTAAGGCGCTTCACCCACAGGGCCGCGGCGGCCTTCAAGCCTGCTATCAGTCCCTTGTACTCCACTATATTGTTGGAGACCTTTTCACCCCGCTGGAAGTAGAGCTGCACGGCGTAGTACAGCTTGTCCTGAGTGGGAGATATGAGCACCGCCCCAGCCCCAGTGCCATGCCTGGAGAATGCCCCGTCGAAGTACATGACCCAACCCTCTGGCGCCTCGCTTCCTGGGGAAAGTGATCGGTCCTCGTCGGCCTTGAGGTCCGGTGCCTCCGTCCATTCAGCCACGAAATTTGCTAGCACGGCACCCTTGATGACCCTGGTCATGCTGAATTCGAGCTGAAACGCTTGCAATTCAATGTTCCACTCAGTGACCCTTCCGGCCGAGTTAGGGCTCCTGAGCACTCTTTCCAAGGGGTATGCCGAGACAACCTTGATCAGGTGACCCTGGAAGTAGTGCCGCGGCTTACGTGAGGCCACCAGCAGCGCGAGGAGGAGCTTCAGTGGCATGGGGTACCATGCCCTCGCATCCCGCAACACCGTGCTGACGAAGTACACCGGGTGCTCGATGAGGCTTGGAGCGTCGGTGCTGGTGGTGTCCTCCGGAGGCCATGGCGCTTGCTGAGGCGATGGGGCCTCCAGAAGCTGGTTGCCTGGGGGAAGAGCTTCCTCCGTTCCCGGCGCGCTTCCCTGCGGTGGCTGATCCTCTTCAGCCGTGGTAGCGACCTCTGCGAGTCCTTGTTGGTCCTGCTTTGCCTTGACATGGGCAGCAGCCATGGCTTTGGTCCAATGCTCCTCCCTAAATGCCACCAGAGCTGCGCTGGCGGAGTAAGGAGTGGCGGCGAGATAGAGTACCAACGGCTCTTGAGGGCGTGGGTTCCACCATCACCGGAGGGCTGGTTAAGTATCTCTTGAGATCTTGGAACGCTTTGTCGGCTTCTTCAGTCCATTCAAAGGGCCCCTTCTTCTTCATCAGCTGAAAGAAAGGCGGCGCTCGCTCCCCTAACATGGAGATGAAGTGCCCTAGCGCAGTCACGCGCCCGTGAGCTTCTGCATTTCTCTGAGGGTCTTTGGTGGGCTCATGTCCTCGACTGCCTTGACCTTTTCTGGGTTGGCCTCGTGTCCCACCGGGCGCAGTCACGCGCCCCGTGAGCTTCTACATTTCTCTGAGGGTCTTTGGTGGGCTCATGTCCTCGACTGCCTTGACCTTTTCTGGGTTGGCCTCGATGCCCCGGTGGGACACGAGGAAGCCCAAGAGCTTGCCCGAGGGGACTCCAAACACACACTTCTCCGGGTTGAGCCACAGCCTCACTTCGTTGAGGCTCGCGAAGGTTTCCTCCAGGTCTTGTATCAGGGTCTTGGCCTCGTGAGACTTCACTACGATGCCGTCGACGTAATCCTCCACATTCTTCCCAAGCTGCGGGCCCAAGGTGATGTGCATGAGCCGCTGAAAGGTTGCCCCCGCATTGCGCAGTCCGAACGGCATGCATGTATAGCAGTACACCCACACGGGGTCAGGAAGGCCGTCTTCTCCTTGTCTTCCACCGCCATCTTGATCTGGTGATACCCGGAGAAGGCATCCAAGAAGCATAACAGGTCACATTCAGCGGTGGAATCGATGATCTGATCGATGCGGGGGAGCGGGAATGGATCTTGCGGGCTTGCTTTGTTGAGGTTGGTGAAGTCGACACACATGCGCTCCTTACCTCCCTTCATTGGCACAACCACGGGGTTAGCCAACCAATCTGGATATCGGACCTCGCGAATAACCCCCGCGGCTTCTAGCTTGCGGGTCTCTTGGACGATGAAGGCCTGCTTTTGAGTGGACTGCCTCCTCGCCTTCTGCTTCACGGGGCGCACGTTGGGACACACGTTGAGGTGGTGCTCGATTACGCCCCGCGGGATTCCTGCCAACTGATCGGGCTCCCAGGCACACACATTCTTGTTTGCACGCAGGAAATTGACCAGGGCTTCCTCCTGCTCGGGCCCGAGGTTGGCGCCTCTGGTGAAAGTGGTGTTAGTGGACCCATCCTCGTCGACAGGTACCTGCTTGGTCTCTGCCTTGTCTTGGGTGAACAACTGCTTCTTCTTGGTCGGCGCAGCCCCCTTGAGCTTGGGGGTTTCTACGTCGGCGGGCCGTGCCGCCACCGCCATCTTGAGGGCGAGCTTGAGCACTCGCAGTGCACCTTTGGTGTCCCCGGGCACGGTGAGGACGCCGTTGCTCCCGGGCATCTTCATGAGGTTGTACGCCGGGTGAGTCGCGGCCATGAATTTGGCCAATGCTGGATAGCCGAGGATGGCGTTGTAGGGGAGGCCAATGGGGGCGATGTCGAAATCGATCAGCTCTATGCGGAAATTGTCGTAGGTGCCGAAAGATACCGGGAGTCGGATATGCCCCAAGGAGCTGGACGACCCACCTCCAACGCCCGAGAAAGGCCGGCTGGGTTGCAGCTGCTCCCGGGGTATGCAGAGGAGGTTGAAGGTCTCAACTGAGAGCATGCCGAGGCCCGCGCCATCGTCGACGAGAGTCCTGGTGACAGCCACCTGGCAAATGGTGGGCGTGCAGAGCGTGGGGAGCGCGCCCGAGCAGGCCGAGTTGGAGGGGTGGTCCTCAGAGCTGAAGCTCAGCCTCGCCGCTGGCTCCGACCGGCCCGGGGGAGCCCCCTGCCGCGTGGAGGCGGCGCCGACCCGGCGGACGAATGGCTTGATGTGGTGGCTGGAGGGCGGCGCGTGCGAGCCGCCCAGGAGGGCCGCGACGACCGAGGGAGCCGGCGCGAAGGGGTGGGTGAGGAAGAGGCGGCGCGGCTCTTCCCGAGAGGCCACGGGGGGACGTTGGGACGATGTTTGCTGCCCGTTCCACGCCGGGCCGGTGGCGGCGTTGACGGCAGGTGACGGGGAACAGCGGGGGCGCCCGCCGACGAGAGCCGTCCGGGAGACACGGGAAGCAAGGGTGGCTCGGCGCTCGGAGCGAGCCCGACGGGCGTCAGACATGGATGCGATGGTCGGAGAAGAACATGACAACGGAAGGCAAATTCCGGCGCACCCCTACCTGGCGCGCCAAATGTCAGATTTCGGGTTCCGGCAGACCCTTGATGTTCGAACACTGGGGTGCGCGCGGAGATCTAACCCTCTGCCTGCCTACTCCTCGCCGAATCGCTAGGATCTAAACTACCAAACAAAACAACACAAGAGACACAAGATTTATACTGGTTCAGGCCACCATTGTGGTGTAATACCCTACTCCAGTGTGTGGTGTGGTGGATTGCCTCTTGGGCTGATGATGGACAATACAAGGAAGAACAACCTCCCGATGCTCTTTTCTTGGCTGGTGCCACAAACTGCTAGGAGGAGTTCAATCGCTCTATCTATTGCTTTCTTGGTGAGGATCCCGATAGCTGGGTCAGGTCCCGATTGCCTCTACCCTGGGGGTGGCTAGTCCTATTTATAGGCAAAGGCCCTGGGCCTCTTCCCAAATATTGAGCGGGAAGGGCGCCAACAATTGGCCATTTTGAAGGGGAATAGCGGGCACACTTATCCTATCTAAAGTTGGTCCTCGCCTGTCAAAGGCTCGGGTGGTGACGCCCGCTTGGGCTCCACAATGACTTCTTCCCTGCCGTTGGGCTGGTCTTGGTCTCGTTGCACCGAAACGGATGCCTTTGCTTGATGCTCTCGCCTGCGCTTGCTCCCTTTGCACCGAAGAGGAAAGGAGGACACTGCGCGGGCTGGCGCCCGACTGGCACCCTTGGTCATCATGGCTTGCGTCATGGGCACCTAGCGAGGTACCCCGCCTTGAACTCTCCGCCTCCTCGTGAGCCAGCCTGACGAGGCCGTGCCTGAGGAAGCTCCCTGTCGTCCGCCCCGCGAGGCTTGGCCCCTCGTGAGGGTCTTGAGTTTGTGTTGATGAAGATGGGCTGCGCTGGGCCTCCTTTGATCCACATCGTAGGCCGCAGGCAGGCAAGTCTGGGGACCCCCGTTCCCAGAACGCCGACACTGGTATCGTTGCACTGAAATGGCAACCTTTCCCTGATGCCTCGGTACTCCACGCCTGTGCTTGCCCCCTTTGCACCAAAGAGGAAACAAGGACACCGCGCAGGCCGGCGCCCGCCTGGCGTCCTGCTGGTCTCGATCGTTATGGCTTGCATCACGAGCACCTCATGAGGTACCCCTGCCTTGATCTCTCCGCCTCCTCACGAGCCTGCCTGGCGAGACCGCTCCTGAGCAAGCCTAGCATCGTCCGCCCCGCGAGGCTTGGCCCCTCGCGAGGGTCTTGAGTCTTGTGCTAATGAAGATGGGCCGTGCTAGGCCACCACTCAAGCCACGCCGCAGGCCGCAGGCAGGCAAGTCTGGGGACTCCCGTTCCCAGAACGCTGACAGTAGCCCCCAGGCCCAAGGCGCGCTAGGACTTGGCTTACCGGAGAAGCAAAGGGGCAAGTGCGGAGTGTCGCGGGCCCCATCAGCCTGCGGCCTTGGGCGCCACGTGGCGGTTGATTGGACGTGGGCGCTTCCGTGTCCCCACGCAGCATCGGCAACTGCTCGACTTGACAAGTCCCTGCATGTACAAATGGGTCATGATTACCTGTGATCGTGGAGGCCGACGGTTGGCCTCCTCCGGACTATAAGTACGGACGGGTGAGAGCCCCCGCAGTCCAACCCTTCTTGCTTCACTCCTTCTTCCTCGCTGTTGCTCCACTTTGCGCCAATGGCTCTGATCCGCTGGTTTTCAGCGGAAGGGAAGGGGAAGGCCCCCCGAGAGGGTCCCGACCCGCTTCCGCCGAAGAAGCGGTCGGTTCCCAGCCATCGTGACGTGGTCGTGTGGCAGGAGATATCGAGGCCCTGGTTCGAGCGGCCGCCGCTGGGTTTCTGCTGCCCTTGTACGCCCGAGCCGAGGGCCCTGGAGAAGAAGACGCCGAGCGGTGCCGCCGGTGATGCCGGCGAGTCACGGTGGTGCGTGTCGTCGCCCCTGGGGTCCATGCTGAGGGCTCTTCTCGCGAGCTTGTGCTTCACGCCGCTATGCCTCCATGGTCTTGGATTTGCCTTCCTCCCTCCTTCGCCTTCGAGATGCCTCCGAGTGGGCTTCTGGAGCTCTGGCTGCAGCATGCCGACTGCAGTACCCTTGCAATCGGAGCGGAGGTCAAGGTTGTCGCTCCGGGCAAGGTCTTCATGACCTGGGGCTGGCGCGAGATCGCCTGGGTCTGCCGGATAGGGGGTGTCCTTGTAATTCATCTTGAGTACGATGGCGCCTCCTTGATGTTCTTTAAGGTCTTCGACGCGGAAGGACGCCGCCTGGAGTGCTGCCCCAAGGAAGGCGGCCGGGGCAGGGAAATGGCGAGGGCCAGGCCTGCCAACCGCTTCCCCAGCAGCTCCTCTGGCAGCAGTGGAGAAGCTGGAGGGTCCAGCGACTCCCCTGAGCTTCTCATGACTCCGGAGACAAGCAACGACAGCTACGAGCCCCCGAGCTCGCGTCACGCCCGGAGCAGGGCAGCCGCATCTGGCCGCCAACGCTGCTGATCTGGATGGGGTTGGCGCCGGCGCTTGGCGGCCCACTATTGATGATGGTGTCTCCTATGGAGGCGTGCATAGTTCGTTCCTTAGGATTGGCTCCTTTTGTTCCATGCAAGGAATCGAAGAACCACCCCGCGGGGGTATGTAAGGCGTCTGCCATGTTGTTTGTGCATATTATCCTTATTATGAATCGATGTGAGATGCTTTTCCTGTCTTGGCTCAGATCCCCCTTTCTATCCTCACGAGGGCTTGGTGCTCTACGCTGACAGGTCCCGGTCCCCAGGTAGGCTTCAGCCGTCGCTGGTATGCCAGGTCGCGATGCCGTGGTCAAGGCCAGGAGGTGAGCGGCCCAAGGTCCAGTAAGAGCCCCTGAGGCGCGATGCTCGGGAGGTCCCCTTTAGCGCTCAAGCAGCCTTCGTTGGGCAAGAAAGGAAGGCAACATCACCGTGACAGGGCAGCACTAGGCGAGGGTTTAGCGTCGCGTTGATTTAGCTTTTGCAGGGGCGTGACTTATCTCGCGAGCTTGGAGTCGTTATTTGGTGAGGTGCCTGGCCCATGCGCCGGCAGCTGGGGTGTCACTGGGTTGGGTCCTTGTGAGCTTCTCCCCTCTTCCCCGCACTTTCCTTCATGCTCTACGTCCTCATGTCCCGGTCCTCGAGCGAGCTTAGCCGCCGCTGGTATGACAGGTCGCGATGCCGTGGGTCAAGGCCAGGGGGTGAGGGCTGGAGAGCCAGTAAGAGCCCGTGAGTCGTGATGCTCAGGCGCCCCCCTTTTAACGCGTGAGTGGATCGCACGGGAGAGAGAGAGAGAGAGAGAGAGACAGAGAGAGAGAGAGAGCCCATGACGCCCCCCATGCTATTCCTTAGGTGGATCCTATACACCAACACGAGGAAAACAAGGACTGCCATTACGGTTGCCAGCCAGCCATTGGTTACTCCGAGGGAGTGGTTGAGGCACTGAGGGCTTAGTGTGGTAGCACTTTGCGGGGCTGCCGCGGCCAGAGCTCGACCACTCAGATTTGTCAATGTTGCAGGGACGGACCCATGGGCAAGCATCGTGCCAGAGCGAGCGGCTCCAAAGGTAGGTGTCAATCAAGCAGGCGGTTATCTCAAGCAGGTTAATCATGAAGAAGCAAATCAACTTAGATAGATGCAGAGAAAGGCACACGCCGCTGGGTCAGGACCGAGCGGCTTGGGGGTGATGCAGCCCAAGGGGCGCCCCAACATGGTAAGCTGCAAAGCGGATACATGCCGCGGGGACAGACCCATGCGACCTGGGAATGATGCGGCCCCGAGGGCGCTCCCAGCTGAAACAAAACTTGAGAGAAGTCACCTGATTCCATTGCAGGGCAAGTGTCAGAGTAGTTGCCGGCGCGCAGTGAGGAAGCCGACCCTTACAAGCCCTCGAAGGTCCGAGCCTCGGGAGGCTCGGGAGGTCCGGGCGTCTCGGCAAGGTCCATCTCCATTTCCTCCAAGAGTGTGCGGTGCTTGGCCACCTGAGCTTTCAGAATGCTCCTCATCAGACGTTGGTGGCAGCAGCCGTGTTCGGGAGGCCGAAGGGCATGCGAACGTAGCTGTGCGGTGGACCCTCGCAACGCCCCACGCGCGAAGGCCAGAGGCACTCCTGAGACGCGACTCAATTGAGCCCTGGGTAGTCGATGCAGACACGCAGCCCGCCATCCTCGCCTGGATGGGGAGCTACGATGGGCAGGTGCAGGTTGCCGTGCATGACTCTCGATCCGTGCAACTCCTGAGCGACCTTGGTGATGAACTCCTGAGGGTTGGCCCCTCCTTTCCTTACACCTTCCTGAGGGAAACGTGTGGCGAAGCACGCCTCCTAGTGGTGCCCGAGCACCTCCGTCGTGATCTTGGCAAAGTTAGTGGCTCCCCAGGAGAGAGCCCCCGAGCCTTGCCCGAGGAGGGCGCTGGGCGCGCCTCCCTATGCGACAAAGGGTGGCGCCCCTTGGATGGGCGCATGTCCGGATGCGGCACCTCCGGAGGTGCCTGCCTCCTAAGGCCTTGAGCCAGGTGACGTCTTCTTCTTGGGGGTTGTTCCAGGAAGGTGTCCACTTTTGCTGTCTGGGTCCTCGATTGATGCGGCTTGGAAGGCGCGCTCGAGAGAGCACACCGCATCCTTCTCTTTTTAAGGGACCGTGATGACTCCTCCACTTCCTAGCATCTTGAGGACGTTGTAGCCATGGTGAGTGACTGCCATAAACTTGGCTAGAGCGGGATATCCGAGGATGGAATTGTATGGCAGGCGAATGTGGGCGACGTCGAAGTCAATGAGCTCGATACGGTAGTTCTTGCGCTGCCCAAAGGTGACAGGGAGGCGGACCTGCCCTATCGGGACAGTGGAACCATCAGTGACTCCCGAGAAAGGCTTGGTTGGTTGAAGCTGATCGTATGGCACTTGAAGGTTGTTGAATGTCTTGATGGACAGGACGTTGAGCCCGGCCCCGTGGTCGATGAGGGTCCTGGTAACTTGCTCATTGCTGATGACTAGGGAACCGAGCATCAGGAGGACACAGGCCGTTGCCGCACACTTGAGCCGATCCGCTGAGCTGAACATGATGGCGCACGCAGACCACCTGAGAGGGCGCGTGGCCTCAAGCTTGGGGAGGACTGTGTTTACCTCGCAAGCAAACTGCTTGAAGATGCGCTGAGAGGCTGGGGCCTGGGCACCGCCCAAGATGCAAGCGATTGCACGCGGCTCCTGGAAGCCCCCAGCCCCCTCATCCTGATGATGGTCGCCATTCCTTCTAGGTGGTGGTGGAAGAGGAGGAAGCTTCGCGTTGCCTTGCTGGCGATCCTCACGAGGTTGATCCCTCCAAGCTCCCTCGCGAGGCTGGTCCTGCCAGCGGTCCTTGTGAGGCCGGTCACGCCACCATTGGCGAGGTCCATGGTCGTCCCATTGTCCTCCAACTCTTCCTCGGCCTCGGCCGTAGCCCCGATCATTGCGCTCGAGGCGTCGACCGACCCGGCCTTCTCGCACGGCCCTGAGCTCTTGGCATTCGTTGGTGTTGTGGGTATGGAGGTCGTGGTACACAAAGTACCGGCTGCCCTTGGACGACTCCGGCTGATCCCTGCCGCGCTTTGTGTCTGGCTCTGCTGCGAGCACAACTGCTCCCTTGCGCTTCACATCCTTGGCCTTGGCTTTCTTCTCTTCTGGATCAGCAGCCGAGAGCTCGAGAAGGGAAAGGTGTCCCTCCTCAGCCCTTGCGCACTTGGTCGCCAGGTTGAACAACTCCAGGGACGTACACAGATCTTCGTGGATTGCCAGCTCCTCCTTCATCTTGATGTCGTGGGCGCCATCAGAGAACGCCGAGATGATGGCCTTCTCGGTCACCCTGGGAATCTTGAGGCGAGCGCTATTGAAGCGTTGGATGTACTTTTGCAAGGTCTCTCCGGGTTGCTACTTGATGCGGCGCAGATCACCCATGGCCGGTGGATAGTCGCGAGTGCCCTGAAAATTGGCGATGAAGCGAGTGCGCATCTCATCCTAGGAGGAGATCGTGCCAGGGGGGTAGGTTCAGGAGCCAGTTGCGGGCATCGTCCTTGAGTGCCATGGGAAACCAGTTCGCCATGACCTTTTCGTCCCCGTTGGCGGCTTCGATGCCCAGCTCGTAGAGCTGCAGGAACTCCACGGGTCGGCAGTGCCCTCTTTGCGAGGAGGCAGGTCACCTTTGAACTTGCCCGGCCAGGCGACACTGCGTAGCTCGGTGGTGAAGGCGTGGCAGCCTGCGGTGGCCACCAGAGCTCTCTGCTGATGCGGGGCTTGCTCCTGGAGGTTCCCGTGTGCCACTGCCTGGAGCAGCGTGGGGTCTTGATGTGCTGGCGTAGGGATGCGGTCATGGCGCACTGGTGCCGTGAGCACGCGTGCACTCTCTTGGGGACGAGGGATTTCTTGGCAGCTCCTTTCTTGTCGCACGGGTGCCGGACGCAGTGGATCTTGCCTGGGAGCTAGGGCGCCTTCTTGGGGAGGAGGCGGCGGAGGCGCCTCCTGATCTGCGCCGCCTGCGCAGGACGGAGGGCGAGGTAGCGAGAGGGACGGCGCAGGGGAGCCCCCTGCGGCGCTGACGAGCTCGGTGATGCGAGTGAGCCACTCCTCGTAGAGGTCGTCGACGGGACAGTAGTGCAGGAGCTCACGCTCCAGGAGCAACATGGCATGCGCGTCCGTGGGGGCGCGACGGGCGTTGGACGACAAACCAGCTGGAGTCAGCGACGGGGTGGCGGTGCGTCCTTCCCGCCGCACCAAAGGATGCAGCGACGAGACCTGCTGCTTTTTCCCCGCCGGGCCAGTGGCGGCATTGGCGGCAGGCGACGGGGAACGACAGGGACACCCGCCGACGGGAGCCGTCTGGGCGACAAGGGCGGCAAGAGCAGCCCGACGCTCGGCGCGAGCCCGGCGAGCGTCAGCCATGGACACGACGGGAGATCGAACACGGAACAGCGGAAGAAAGATTCCGGTGCACCCCTACCTGGCATGCCAAATGTCGGATGTTGGGTTCCGGCAGACCCTTAAGGTTCGAACTCTAGGGTGCGCGCGAAGATCTTCCCCCTACCACTCCACGTCCGATCGTCTCAGGGGCACAAGGGTCACAAGGTTTATACTCTAGGGTGCGCGCGAAGATGTTGGGTTCCGGCAGACCCTTAAGCTAAACGATGAACAACATGAGGGACACAAGGTTTACACTGGTTTGGGCCACCGTTGTGGTGTAATACCCTACTCCAGTGTGTGGTGTGGTGGATTGCCTCAGGGGCGAATGGTGAGCAGTATAGGGAAGAACTGCCTCGCGAGAGGTGTTCTCGAGCTGGTGCGATGAACTGCTTGGACGAGCTTGATCGCCGATCTAATGAGAGCTCTATGAGGTCTGGGCGAGATGCCTCTCTACTGCGGTAGCTATCTCTACTTATAGAGGCCCTGGCCGTCTTCCCAAATATTGAGCGGGAAGGGCGCCAACAACAGCCATTTTGGAGGGGAATATCTAGTACAAGTTATCCTGACTAAAGTCGGTCTTCGGCTGCCAAAGGCACTGGCGATGACGCCGTCTTGGGCTCCATGGTTACCTCCATCCTGCCGCTCTGCTGGTCTTGGTCTCGTTGCACTGAAATGGCAACCTTTGCCTGATGCCTCGGTACTCCCCACCTGTGCTTGCCCCCTTTGCACCAAAGAGGAAACAAGGACACCACGCTGGCCAGCGCCCGCCTGGTCTTGATCGTCATGGCTTGTGTCACGAGCACCTCGCGAGGTACCCCTGCCTTGATCTCTCCGCCTCCTCACGAGCCCGCCTGGCGAGGACGCTCCTGAGGAAGCCTAGCGTCTTACGCCCCGCGAGGCTTGGCCCCTTGCGAGGGTCTTGAGTCTTGTGATGATGACGATGGGTCATGCTGGGCCACCATTCGAGCCACGCCGCAGGCCGCAGGCAGGCAAGTCTGGGGACCCCCGTTCCCAGAACGCCGACATCAGCCAAGTGAAAAGGGCTTTGCCAAGGATGAGGGTGAATAAAAGGCAGAAGATTAACCGAAGGTCAACGCCACTCTGGTGATTATTGCTTACACTGAGAGAAAAAATTGACTGAAAGTCATCAACCGAGAGGTGAACATGGTTGCTCCAGCAACGACGACGTACCTCAAGTGGTCAAAGACTCCCATTACCTTTGACCAGTCGGATCAGCAAGCTAACGAGGCTACCACCAGACGACAGGCTTTGGTAGTGGATCCAACCGTTGAGGCACTCGGTTGCGTAAAGTTCTCATGCATGGTGGCACTGGTTTGAATATTCTTTATGCTCAAAACCCTCCAGGGGATGGGCATTACGATGTCCCAACTCAGCGAAACTAACATGCAGTTTCATGCTATCATCCCAGGAAAGAAGGCAAAGTCACTCGGTCAGATCGCTTAAGATGTGGTTTTTGGTGACTCGAAGAATTTTCGGAAGGAAAAGATGATGTTTGAAGTGGTGGATTTTCACAGTGCCTATCATGTTATTCTGGGCTGACCGGCTTATGCTTGTTTCATGGCCCGCCCATGTTACGTGTACCTTAAGTTGAAGGGCGTGATCACCGTCACTGGGAATAGGCATAGAGCTGAGGAATGTCTTCAAAAGGGATCCAAAATCATTGATGAACAAATGGCTGTGGTGGAGTTGGAAGAGTATAAGAAGAACGCCGATCCGAGTGATTTTCTCTGCTCTAAGAAGCCGGCTTGTGAGTCTGCTTTTCAGTCAGTGGGAGAAATAAAGCAAGTTCACATTCACCCGGAGGATCCCACGGCCGCTCCGACCAATACATCAACGGCACTGGATAGCAAATAGGAAGCCACGCTCATCTAGTTCCTTCATGAGAACTGGGACATGTTTGCATGGAAACCATCCGACACGCCAAGTGTTCCCAGGGGATTGGCTGAGCACCATTTCCAAGTTGACTCTAAGGCTAAACCTGTCAAAGAGCATCTCTACTGCGGAGAAGAGGAAGGCGATTGGCAAGGAAGTGGATCGGCTCCTGGCAGCTGAGTTCATACGCGAGATATACCGCTCCGAGTGTCTCCCCAATGTCGTCATGGTCCCCAAGAAGGATAATTCATTACGCATGTGAATTGACTTCAAACATATCAATCAAGCCTGCCCGAAAGATCATTTTATGCTCCCCCATATCAATCAAATAGTTGATTCTAATGCGGGATGTGAGCGCCTGTCTTTTCTTCATGTGTATTCCGGATAGCATTAAATCCAACTATATGGTCCAGATGAAATAAAGACAGCCTTCATCACCCCTTTCAGGTGTTTTTGTTATGTCACCGTGCCATTCGGTCTCAAAATGCTGGTGCCACATTCATGCGCATGATTCAAAAGTGCCTGCTGAGGGAGTCGTGGATAAGGGGGTATCCGGACAACCGGACTATATACTTTGGAAGGACTGTTGGACTATGAAGATACAAGACTCAAGACTTCGTCCCGTGTCTGGATGGGACTCTCCTTTGCATGGAAGACAAGCTTGGTGATTCGGATGTTAGATCTCCTTCTTTGTAACCGACTTTGTCTAACCCTAGCCCCCTCCGGTGCCCTATATAAACCGGAGGGTTTAGTCCGTAGGAGGAAAACAATCATAATCATAGGCTAGCTCCTAGGGTTTAGCCTCTACGATCTCGTGGTAGATCAACTCTTGTAATACTCATATCATCAAGATCAATCAAGCAGGAAGTAGGGTATTACCTCCATCGAGAGGTCCCGAACCTGGGTAGTACATCGTGTCCCCTGCCTCCTGTTACCATTAGCCTTAGACGCACAGTTCGGGACCCCCTACCCGAGATCCGCCGGTTATGACACCGACATTGGTGCTTTCATTGAGAGTTCCTCTCTGTCGTCGTAGCAAGGCTCGATGGCTCCTTCAATCATCAACAACGTGGTCCAGGGTGAGACTTTTCTCCCCGGACAGATCTTCATGTTTGGCGGCTTTGCACTGCGGGCCAATTCACTTGGCCATCTGGATCAGATCGACAGCTACGCCCCTGGCCATCAGGTCAGGTTAAGAAACTTGAACTACACGACCGATATCCGCAGAGACTTGATCTTCGACAGATTCAGGCCTACACCAGGAGCACCGAACAATCACGACGAGCACGGGTTAGATCTGATGTCAGACAATATTCGGGATATCGCACCTGCAGTAGCTCCATACCTAAATCCAGGGAAGATCGCGTCGTTCGAGGACGGGTGGATGGACCCCGCCCCGGAGGCCGCATACTCATCGGCGGTAAAGCCGAAAACAGACTCCACCTCTAAGTAAGTCTGTGTCACCGGACCCCCGGACTTGTGTCCGGCTATAGGTTCCAGACCGTACGCACCCGGGCCCATCGAATCCAATTGGGCTCCGGTAATGGAGTTCACTGCTGCGGATATCTTTCAGCACCCACCCTTTGGCGACGTGCTAAACTCTTTAAAGTCTCTCTCTTTGTCAGAGGATGCTTGGCCGAACTATGGCCGGCTCGAGGGGTATTAGGACGATGAAGAAAATCTCCGCGCACCCACCACCCACTTAATAGCCACTGTCGATGACGTAACAGACATGCTTGACTTTGACTCCGACGACACCGACGGTATGGACATCAGCGCAGGGGACGATTTGGAACCACCACCCACGGGGTGCTGGACTGCCACCTCATCATATGATATATACATGGTGGACACACCTAAGGAGGACAATGGCGACAAAAAGGATACAACGGAGGATAAAACCCCCGGACAAAAGCGAAAACGACGACGCAGACGCCGCTCTAAGTCCAGCCACAGTAAAAATAGCGATAACAGCGCTGGAAAAATCAACAACCCAGTCAACTCCAAAGGCAACAACGACCATATGGACCCAGTGATGGACCAGAATGAGCCAGGTCACGTCGAACACAGCCCGGAGCAGACGCCCGATCACAGTGATCCCGAGGGCCGAACTCATCAACCTGCCTCCATAGAAGAGTACAGTCCGGACGATGATGCATTCATCATCCCGGAAAAACGTTTGGAACGAGATAACCTCCAAAGAAGTCTTATGGCCACTGCGAGAAGCCTAAAGAAGCAGAAGCAAAGGCTTAAGGCCGCACAGGAAATGCTCAACCGCAGATGGAATAAAGTGCTAGACACTGAAGAAAAATATGGCGACGATCCGCAAGCTACTGCCAGAATTCGATGATGAGGCCATTCTACCAAAGAACAATACGGCCAATAGGCCGGACTAACCACTTCATGACCGCAATAGAGAAGCTACTAACGCCGCACACGGTTTACGTGCGCTCCTGGACAAAAAGGCCGGCGCGACCAGGTCCATCTATTGGTCTAGAGTACATGCTCCGGCGCAGGATTACGGTGACCAAAACGACTAGACTTATCGAATACCAGTTTGGAATCAACACCGGAGACAACAATAGTCGACAGCATGCCATAACATGTCCAGATACAGAGGGGCTATGCACCCTCTGTGCTTCACCGAAGAGGTACTGGATCATGAATTTCCACAGGGATTCAAACCCGTCAATATAGAGGCATACAACAGAACGACAGACCCTGTGGTCTGGATTGAGGATTTTATCCTTCATATCCACATGGCTCGTGGGGACGACCTCCATGCCATCAAATACCTTCCCCTCAAGTTGAAGGGGCCAGCTCGGCACTGGTTGAAAAGCCTGCCCGAAAATTCAATCGGAAGTTGGGAAGAACTTGAGGACGCTTTCAGGGCCAATTTTCAAGGGACCTATGTCTGACCTCCGGACGCTGACGATTTAAGTCACATAATACAACAGCCCGGAGAGTCCGCCCATAAGCTTTGGAATAGATTTCTCACTAAGAAGAATCAAATTGTCGATTGTCCGGATGCTGAAGCCCTAGCGGCCTTCAAGCACAGTATCCGAGATAAGTGGCTCGCCAGACACCTCGGCCAAGAAAAGCCGAGGACAATGGTAGCCTTAACAAGCCTTATGACCCGCTTCTGCACGGGTGAGGACAACTGGTTGGCCCGTAGAGGCACCAGCGACCCAGGCACATCCGAAATTAGGGATGGCAACGGGAAGCCAGGGCGCAATAAAAACAAGCGTTGAAACAAGGAAGAAAGTTCAAAAAACACGGCGGTCAACACCGGATTCAGGGGCTCTTGACCCGGTCAACAATAGAAGCCATTTAAAGGCAGCAAAGAGGGACCGTCCGGCCTGAACAAACTCCTGGACAGATTGTGCCAAATTCATGGCACCCCCGAAAAACCTGCAAACCACACTCACAGAGAATGTTGGGTCTTTAAGAAGGCTGGCAGGTTAAATGCCGAACACAAGGGAAGGGAAACACCAAGTGAAGACGAGGATGAGCCTCGCCAGCCGAACACTGGGGGACAGAAAAAATTCGCACCAGAGGTAAAACAGTAAACATGATCTACATGACTCATATATCAAAGAGAAGGCGCAAGCGCGCGCTCAGAGACATATACACTGTAGATTCCGTTGCCCCCAAACTCAACCCCTGGTCGTCCTACCCGATCACCTTTGATCACAGGGATCACCCAACTAGTATCCGGCATGGAGGATCAGCTGCCTTGGTGCTCGACCTATTAATCGATGGATACCATCCCACTCGTGTCCTCATGGATGGTGGCAGTAGTCTCAATCTAATATATCAGGACACTGTCCGCAAGATGGGGATAGACCCATCCAGAATCAGCCAAAGTAACACCACCTTTCAAGGGGTGGTACCAGGCGTTGAGGCCCGCTGCAGGGGCTCCCTCGTATTAGAGGTGACATTCGGTTCTCCCGACAACTTCAGAAGCGAAGAATTACTCTTCGCCATCGCTCCCCTCCAAAGCGGTTATCATGCATTGCTCAGAAGAACGACCTTCGCTCGCTTCAACGCAGTACCGCACTACGCCTACCTTAAACTCAAGATGCCCGGTCCACGTGGCATCATCACTGTTAGTGGAAACACAGAGCATTCCTTACATCCGAAAGAATATGTGGAGGCTCTAGCAGCCGGACACTAAGCGGCCTCTCCTATCAGAATGCATGATCGGTTGTTAAGACCACGAACATGGTTAGACGAGTCCGGCGCACCACCATCGGTAACAGCCCAGATAAACCTAAGCTGGGTGCTATACACGTACCCCCATAGAGGGCATTAGGGGCTGCAAACATGCAATAAAGCCCACCCTTTGGCTTGACCTTACTAACATGGCAAGGTCTTACACTTCTACTATCCATTGACAATAACTAACTCTTCGCACGCTTACGCCATACTCTTTTCCATGAGTTTTCCTTTTTACAGAAGCCATTCATGCGACACCCTACCAGGACACGGTAAAACGGAGACAACAGCGGAGACGTGCAGCAGGGCCCCGCTCAAAGGTTTCTCTTTAGATTTAGCCCCTGTGTAAACCTTCTTTATTGTCTCTTGTTGCTTGACATCCCATGGGTACTCAATACACCCATAGGGGATACTGGCGTTATTGGCTTTTCGCCACGACAGACTAACGCACGTACCTGGAAATACAGGGTTCATAATGAAGGGTGCTACTCATCCCAGTATATGTTAGAAAGTTCGAATACCTTCGGGAGTGTTCGGCGTCGCGAGTTTGGCCTTATATGCATCGGCTCCGAATCATGTCTTTGGTCAAATGTTGGGTTTGTCCGGCTCCTGGGTTTGCTGCCTTACGTTCCGCTTCTATCGGCTAAGGCGGCCAAAGGAGAACTACTGCGATTGTAACCTAGTTATTCCGGATGAGCACCTCAGTAGAGAAAGTAGAAAACTGATTGTCATGATATAGGGAGAGACTGGTCAACCACTCAAGGACTCACCAGAATCTTTGGGATTCCTCCACATTAACGAAGGGACGTTTCCCGGTCATGTACATACGCTCCCGTATCCGGGTGCACGCGAAGGTACCAAGGGCTACATAGTAGCCCCACCGTCAAACTCCTATGGCTAAGTGAAACTGTGAAAGTTATATGGTCCGGTACCATAGATCGAAGTGCGATCACCTCCTTAATGGACCAAGATGTTGGATCAAGTGTGATTACGCACATATTTGCGAACACCCCCGCATTGTATGCGTGGGGGCTGAAGCCAACGACTGCTAACTTTCAGGTTATATATATACATCAAACGGCCGCATAGGAGGCACAATAACACTTTCGGGCGAAAGTATAAACATAGCCTCTATAATTAAAATAGAATTGTTTTTACAATGGAACGACTTGTCACTCGAACATGACACTCTTCGAGCACTGAGCCTCTATTAAACGAGCACCTTCTGTTACCTGCTAAAAATAGTGCTCGGCTGGATCCTGGCATCCTGCCGGATTCTGGGTTGCAATGATGGTGGCCTCCATCTCCGCCCAATATGTTTTAACACGAGCAAGAGCCATCCGCGCACCCTCTATGCATGCTGACCTCTTCATGGCATCGATTCGTGATACAGCTGTCAGGACCCCGACTCAATGCCACATCGATCTAGCATGTAACATCTCATATCACTTTGCGGCCTCACCCACGGTATTCCCACGGGTGTCGCCTTACCTTTGCCCAGGACCGTTTGCGCCTTTTGGCACACGTATATGATAGTGTCGCTAGCATCCATATGATAAGGAGTCCGGGCTGACATGGCTAGTCGTAAACCCAAAGTGGCACAGACTTGCAGGGACAGGCATCCATGACCCAGTATCGAACGTGTCGGTCATCAGTGAGTGAATCCGGGTTGTAGCACTGGGCTAGCAGGACTCTGGTAAACCGGGCTGTAGCGGGCTAACAGGACTCCGGTATTCATCGTGTGACATTTCCCCGAAGGGACAGACACATGCCGGCCAGCCTAAGTGTTCTGGAGCAGTAGCAAGCTACCATGGCTCAGTGGAAGCACTAGGAGACATTTCCCGGTAAGAGAGGCTAATAAAGATAAACAACTAGATAGTCACATCCCACACATACCAAGCATTTCAATAACATACAGACAATATGCTCGATATGTGCAAATACAACATGGCATCACAACATGACTCTACAACTCAAGTATTTTATTCAATAGGCTCCGAGGAGCGAGATATTACAAACATAGGTCTCACGACCCAACATTCAGAACATACAAGTCAAGACACAAGCGGAAGCTCAAACATGTCTGAGTACAGACATCTACAAAAGAAAAAGGCTGAGAAGCCTGACTATCTACCAGATCCTGCCGAGGCCACAAGATCGTAGCTGAGGTAACAAGCTAAACGTCGAAGTCCACGTGGAACTACTAGTGAGACTGAAGTCTCTCTACAAAAACATAAAATAGGCAAACGTGAGTACAAATGTACCCAGCAAGACTTACATCAGCACTATCTACATATGCATTATTATCAACAAAGGGATGGTGGGGTTTAACTGCAGCAAGCCAGCTTTGACTCGGTGGCGATCCTGAACTACGACTGCAAGTAACTCTTTTGAGGTGGCGCACACGAGTCCACATATTCACCATATCAATACACCACTATGGATCCGCTCCCGTCTCCCTACGAGGACGCCATCCATAGCACTCAAGCTTATCTTGCGTATTTTAGAGTATCCACTTTCACTTGTTTATGAACTGTTATAGGCAACCCAGAAGTCCTTTACCGCGGACACGGCTATTCGAATAGATGATGTTAACCCTGCAGGGGTGTACTTCTTCATACATGTTTCCACCACTTAGCGTCTGCACACGACATGTGCTCGGCAGACTTCAAGCGAAAGCCGACGTGGGTGTAGACCACGACCTATTTAAACACTCAAGTCTCTAGTCCAGGTTTATCGCCTATTCGGGTTCCATCCGTGAGGAGATCCGGCCGAAGTTTGGCTCACAGCCCCAAACGATGTGTGCAGGGTTCCCGAGACACCAAACGGGCGCCCGGTACACCATGCCACGTGCCTACCGCATCACAGCCCACCCCTCTGGTCAGCGCTGCGCACGGCCTCCAGCATACTACAAACACCAGAAACTACTTGCAACTCCTGGACAGAGGACAAGGGTGATTAAGAAGTCGAGCTGGGTCATATTTCAGGGCCCAATGCATGGTAGTAGCTGAATCATGGATCAAAAACACAGAACTCAGTTCCTAAGGACGGCTTCAATGAGACAACCCACCATGTACTCCTACATGGCCTCTCACCGCTACCTTTACCAAATCGTGTTCACACACTTAGCTCACACATAGTAGGACATGTTCACACACCTCGGATTCATCCCCGATGAATTAGACCTGACTCAATTCTAAGCAATAGCAGGCATGACAAACAAACATGAATGAGTAGGCATAACAGGTCTCAAACAACTCCTACTCATGCTAGTGGGTTTCATCTATTTACTGTGGCAATGACAGGTCATGCAGAGGATAAAGGGGTTCAGCTACCGCAACAAGTAACAGATGGATCGTTGTTGTCCTAATGCAGTAAAAGAGAGCAGGAGCGAGGGAGTAGGATTGTATCGGAATGAACAAGGGGGTTTTGCTTGCCTGGCACTTCTGAAGATAGCATTGAGTCTTCATCAGTGTCAACGATCACAACGTTGGAACATCGTCTACCGAGAGGGGACAGATACCGGCAACAGAGAAGAAATACAATCAATGCAATGCACAATATGATGCATGCTCATGACATGGCAATATAAGTGTGTTGGCCTAATGCAACTACAACCAGATGGATTTGGGTCATATTGAGCCAAAGGTTCAACCCCAAATTCAAATTATGAATTCAAATAGTGCCTTATCATGTTTTGCACTAAACAGCAAGGTTAAGTTTTTTAAACATGCATGAAACTAGTGCAGATGGATAGATTGGATTTTTCTGATCATTTTTCATATATAATTTATTCCAACCGGAGTTATAGATTATTTTCTATGAATTTTTGAAGTTTGCTACATTTTCTGGAATTTCCTATATAAGCATAAATCCAGTAAATGCTTTATTGTGTCAGCAGTGCATCATGGTGACGACAGCGGTCAACGGGGCTGGTCCAGGTCAAACTGACCTGTGGGCCCCTTTGGTCAGTGACCTAGTGCCAGTTAGTTACACAGACAAGTGGGCCTGGTCAACGGCCACGTCAGCGAGGTCAACGCCGACGCGTGGGGCCACTGTGATTAACTTAAACTAAATAGGAGTTAACCCGGGGTTAGTTAAGGGTGTGGGGCCCATATGTCAGTGAGAGAGGGCTTAATTAGCAGGGTCATTAGCCCCTAATGATGGCGCCACGTCAGCACGTCGGAGACCAGACGGTGGCGACCACAGAACACGGTGGGGGCACGCCGGACTTGCGCTAGAAGCGTCGATTTAGCGCGCTGAGGGCACCAGGGCATAGCCCTTGCTCTTGCGCATCCAGAGAGCCAAGTGGGAGGGGCTGGGGTCGAACAATCTCGCCGGAGTCGAGCTCGTGGCGGCGGCCGGCGTTTGGGAGTGATCGAGTACGGTGCTAGAGGGCATGGGAGGGGGAGCTACTGGTGGCTGCAGGTTCCTGGAGGCGTGCTGAGCACGCTGGTGTGCTCGGATACGGGCTGCAGTGCCCATGGCCTCGTCTGCACCATCGTCGGCGGCGAGGAGCTCACGACTTCGGTGGAAACGGCGGCTGTAGGATGAATTTGGTGACGGGGTATGGGGGAAACAGTGCAGAGGCTCACCGCGGTTCTTCTGGTGCTGCTTGAGAGGCAGGGGAGACACGGGGTCCGGCGGAATGTCGGCGGGGATCTTCGGCACCCGAGGACGGAGACGGCGGCGCTGGCGGCGTCCAGGGGCTTCCGGCACCATGCGGCTTGGTGAGAAGGAAGAGGGGGACCAGGCCGAGCTCGTAGGCCGATCGGGGGAGCGAGGTGGATACGGTGGACACGGCAACGTCGAATGGTGGCGACGAGCACACTCGGGTGTTCGTGGGAGGGAGAAACAGAGGAGGGGGAGGAGCGAAGAAGAGTGAGGGAGAGAGGCAGGAAGGTGCGTGGCACCACCAGAGAATGCCAGGGCGTCGAGGGGGAGCGGCAAGCAGGAGGTGGCCGGGGCGCGTGTGCGCACACGGCGGCCACACGCCCTCCTGCCTACTGGCAGGAGGTTGAAGACAGTAGGAGAGAGGAAGAGGTGGGCTGGGCCGAGCTGGGCCGGTCCTGTTGGGCCACCAGGTAAGTGGACCAGGTGAGTACTGTTCTTTTTAATTTTTCTGTTCTGTTTCCCTTTTTATTTTATTTTGCCACTGTTTTCAAATTCAAAATTATTTCAAAGAGTGCCAAAACATTCTCAAATATTTTATGTTACCTCTCTGGACTATTCCAAAAGTACATAAAACATTTCAAAGCATTTGAAAATATATTCATTATATATTATGAATATATCCCCAAATTCAAATAGATTATTGATTTAAATTCAGAGACCAAATAATTCCTTAAAAATGTTCTAGAATTTTGGTTTGATATATAACTCTTGCCAAAATTCACAAAACTATTTTTAGGGCATTTTGGATTCACGGAATACAATTTAAAGGGTGCTTGCCCTTCTTTTAATTAGATTTTGAGGTTTCAACAATCCTCAATTCAAGTTTCAGAAATTTAGACATGATGCAGGATGCTCTCAAATGCAACTAATACAAGCAAAGTCTAGGGTTGTGACAACTCACCCCCACTATACAAGAACCTCATCCCGAGATTCAAGACGTGAGGTAAGAAGACAGAGGGGACACGAAGCTAACACGATCTTCATGATCCAATTGCCCTTCTTGAGGATGTTGATTCATTGCTTCAAATTTATCTTGACGTCTTGCCTTGAGAACTACAACCAACATGACCACGAGTAGAAGGAAGAAGTTTAGAAGAATCGATATTCTTGAGGTTCGAGCAACTTAGGATCATCTTAATGATCATAAGATCATCTCACGGAATAAGACATGAAAACACCTGTGGAGCTGAGAGGCAAAACATGCATCAGGAGCGACAAAAGAAACAATTTGACGAGGGTTTCAAAGTAGCGAGGGAAATTGCCATGATTCCAAAACGGGGCACCTCAGGGGAGGTGACTCGAAGAACTGTTCCCTTAAGTGGCAAAAAGAATTACTTTTGATCCATAGATCATTGAAACTCTTCATACCATCTTAAGGCAATTGATAACTGATCGTTTGAAAGATCTCGAAGAAATGGCATACTCAGACTAGGATGGATGATGTGGACTACCTTGTTGAAGACAACGCAATGGATTACTTTTGCTTGTCACCGGATATGAATGGGGCCATGACAGGACCACTTTTGAAGATGATCCTGGGCAGCAACTACTGAGAAGGACAACCCATGGAAAATTGGACTGATGAGGTGCAAGCTGGGAACAACATGCAGATGTTGGAAATGTTCCAACCATCATATCTGCCTGTTCAGATCTGGCTAGAAACAAGATATTTTAGACAGCATGTCTGGAAAAGAAAGTTTGCAACACAAACAGACGAGACGGAGTTGCGAGATTCTCGGGAATGAACTACGATAGCAAGCTCCAAAACATGAGCTGGTTCTGCTACAAACCTGTGAACACGCTCTCCAAGACAAGCATGTCTTATAATGAAACACTATCAAGTTCAGGTTAGGATCCATCATCAAGGATTTTGAAGTCTTTACGCGCGCTAGACTTCTTTTCCTTAAACAAGTCAACCAGTGGCTTGAAGTGCTAGGGAACATGTGGAATGAAGGTTGCAGGTCTCCAAACCACAGGATACTTCGCACATATGCGTGAATGACTTGGGATGATTCCGGGGAAGCAAAAACAATCTTTCTCGAACTCAGGGCGGCATCTTGCACCAAATGCACATGAATTCAAGGAAGTCACCCCTTCCATCCAAGCATAAGCTTCACGAACGGAACACGAAGGCATTGCTTATAAAATTTTCAATACTAGGTTGATGTTCAGCATAAATCATGGGGGAGACAAAATGCTGCTGATGGGGTTCAACAACAACTCATCGGAATTTCCATATCACTGGACTTCCACCATCATGTGAACACGGTGATAGCATTGGTCAGACCAAAAGATGTAATGGTGTATGATCGAGGGATCAACCACGAGTAAGACAACATTACGAACATCATTGGTTCTGATTTGACTTGACGATGGCCCATACTCAAGTCAAAGTTTTGACAAGGCAATAGATCCAACAACTGATCACGAGGACCAATTGGTGAAGATATCATATTTCTTCAACACACACACACCCAAAGATATCCCTTTGGAAGTGAACTAAGTTAGACAAGCTTTTATCTCCCATCTCTCCAAATTGTTGTTTGGCTTAACCAACTAGCTCAGGGGTATCCAACACAGATTCTTGGAGAAAAGTGGTTCATTGGAAAACCAACTTGATCACGAGCTCAACATAATAGTCAGGGGACAACCTGGTAATACTTCCGAGAAGATATTTGGAAAATCACGAACCACTAGTATGTTACTAAGCTCGAGAACAACCTTGCTTTTTAGGGCAAGATGATATGATCAAAAGAGTGAGGGATTGACACAATCCTAACTTATTGATCGAGGAGTGCACTAGAAATAAGGACTAGGTAGCACGATCAATCTTAGGATGATGATTTAATAACCAACATGCTAAGAATGAGAATATTGTCCATACTACCAAGCAACGAGTTGCTCGGAGTATTGATTTCACACATCACAAGTCACTTGTCGACATTCTGGTTACAACAACACAAGGACCGAGGAATGAATGATGATGGTGAGGAGTATCACTACATCAAGAACTCATAAGGGATGGTGCAATTCTCATGACAATCCTGACATAAAGGGGGTAATACTCTAGGGTAGAACAGAGAAAAAGCTGGATTGGCATTTTGATCTGTGTAATACAACTACTTTGACCCAATCCTAGACCTGGATGAGGTA
The DNA here is from genome assembly GCF_018294505.1 of Triticum aestivum. Taxonomy (NCBI): domain Eukaryota; kingdom Viridiplantae; phylum Streptophyta; class Magnoliopsida; order Poales; family Poaceae; genus Triticum; species Triticum aestivum. Next base: position 231,624,661 of record NC_057801.1, read on the forward strand.
CTGGAGTTTGTTTCTCCAAGTCATTCCGGATAGAATGGCTTGACGAACCACAAGGGTAATAGGCATCGATAAATGAATGCTCGACTACTCCTGACTATCAATTGATAGACGAGGGTCAGATTACAACTAGAGAGAACAACTCAAAGAAACATATAATTTTCTGAATTGTGGATGCATAGATTAGTATGTCGAGCGAAGCTCAACATTTCTTCCGGATAACCCATGCAGGGAAGGTAGGACTGGCAGAGTCACGACATAGAATGGAGAACTCTTCGAGAGCTCTCTTGTTGTGATCTTTTGATCCAACAAACTTCTGCCATAAGTGGTTCATAGTATTCGGAAGAAGGAAATACCACGGACCTCGAGGACTAATTCAAAGGTTACTAATAACCTAAGGGAACTAGCAACACTAACAACATGAAGTAAGTAGGGTGAGTCTCCGGTTCAAGAACCCAGGGGTAGAATACCTACTAGCTAAATTGCATCACGGGATGCTTTCGATAATGTTGGCCGGAATGATCACACTGGGAACACAATACATGGCTAGTTTACTAGGTAATCTTCTAAGACACCTAGAGTCATAATAATAACTCCAACATATATGTCAAGGCAATAATTTACCTGAATGCACCGATTAGTGTGCTTATTCTGACCATAAAGGACACCGGGAATGGAAAGAAAGGATTTGCAAATGCATCAGACTATTTAGAAACTTGTGATGACTCGGACAGCATAACGGCTGTAAATGCTCAAAATGATTTGAGACATCCTGAAAAATGGTGGCATAACCACTTAATATCACAATATCAAGGTTCTGAGACCAGCTATGAACATACGGAGGTAGTAAAAATTGAACTGAGATTTGAAACTATTAATTCTATAAGTCTATGGATTAGTAACACGTCATCCTGATAGATAGATGAGAGGCCTAGTTCTTAATCCCCGTAGAAGAGAAGAGGTTGACTCAGATCAGAAGGCCATGAGGTATAAGGAGTAAAAAGAGCCTTACGTTCCATCCCACAATCAATTCCCCTATATATAACTAAAGCATTTCTATACCCAACTTCGACCGGTTTGGCTTGGTAATCCTACAGGCAGTCAGGCTCTGATACCAAAGCTGTCAGGACCCCGACTCAATGCAATCGATCTAGCATGTAACATCTCATATCACTTTGCGGCCTCATGCATGGTATTCCCACGGGTGTCGCCCTACCTTTGCCCGGGACCGTTTGCGCCTTTTGTCACACGTATATGATAGTGTCGCTAGCATCCATATGATAAGGAGTCCGGGCTGACATGGCTAGTCGTAAACCCAAAGTGGCACAGACTTACAGGGACAGGCATCCATGACCTAGCATTGATCGTGTCGGTCATCAGCGAGTGAATCCGGGCTGTAGCACTGGGCTAGCAGGACTCCGGTAAACCGGGCTGTAGCGGGCTAACATGACTCCGGTATTCATCGCGTGACATTTCCCCGAAGGGACAGACACAGGAACAAAGAAGGACACATGCCGGCCAGCCTAAGTGTTCCGGAGCAGTAGCAAGCTACCATGGCTCAGTGGAAGCACTAGGAGACATTTCCCGGTAAGAGAGGCTACTAAGGATAAACAACTAGATAGTCAGATCCCACACATACCAAGCATTTCAATAACATACACACAATATGCTCGATATGTGCAAATACAACATGGCATCACAACATGACTCTACAACTCAAGTATTTTATTCAATAGGCTTCGAGGACCGAGATATTACAAACATAGGTCTCACGACCAAACTTTCAGAACATACAAGTCAAGACACAAGTGGAAGCTCAAACATGTCCGAGTCAGACATCTACAAAAGAAAAAGGCTGAGAAGCCTGACTATCTACCAGATCCTGCCGAGGGCACAAGATCGTAGCTGAGGTAACAAGCTAAACATCGAAGTCCACGTGGAACTACTAGTGAGACTGAAGTCTCTCTGCAAAAACATAAAATAGGCAAAAGTAAAAATGTACCCAGCAAGACTTACATCAGAACTATCTACATATGCATCATTATCAACAAAGGGATGGTGGGGTTTAACTGCAGCAAGCCAGCTTTGACTTGGTGGCTATCCTGAACTATGACTGCAAGTAACTCTTTTGAGGTGGCGCACACGAGTCCACATATTCACCATATCAATACACCACTATGGATCCGCTCCCGTCTCCCTACGAGGACGCCATCCATAGCACTCACGCTTATCTTGCATATTTTAGAGTATCCACTTTCACTTGTCTATGAACTGTTATAGGCAACCCAGAAGTCCTTTACCGCGGACACGGCTATTCGAATAGATGATGTTAACCCTACAGGGGTGTACTTCTTCATACATGTTTCCACCACTTAGCGTCTGCACACGACATGTGCTCGGCAGACTTCAAGCGAAATCCGACGTGGGTGTAGACCACGACCTACCTAAACAGTCAAGTCTCTAGTCCCGGTTTATCGCCTATTCGGGTTCCATCCACGAGGAGATCCGGCCGGAGTTTTTCTCACAGCCCCAAACGATGTGTTTAGGGTTCCCGAGACACCAAATGGGCGCCCGGTACACCGTGCCACGTGCCTACCGCATCACAGCCCACCCCTCCGGTCAGCGCTGCGCACGGCCTCCAGCATACTACAAACACCAGAAACTACTTGCAACTCCTGGATAGAGGACAAGGGTGATTAAGAAGTCGAGCGGGGTCATATTTCAGGGCCCAATGCATGGTAGTAGCTGAATCATGGATCACAAACACAGAACTTAGTTCCTAAGGATGGATTCAATGAGACAACCCACCATGTACTCCTACATGGCCTCTCACCGCTACCTTTACCAAATCGTGTTCACACACTTAGCTCACACATAGTAGGACATGTGCACACACCTCTGATTCATCCTCGATGAATCAGACCTGACTCAACTCTAAGCAATAGCAGGCATGACAAACAAACATGAATGAGTAGGCACAACAGGGCTCAAACAACTCCTACTCATGCTAGTGGGTTTCATCTATTTACTGTGGCAATGACAGGTCATGCAGAGAATAAAGGGGTTCAGCTACCGCAGCAAGTAACAGATGGATCGTTGTTGTCCTAATGCAGTAAAAGAGAGCAGGAGCGAGGGAGTAGGATTGTATCGGAATGAACAAGGGGGTTTTGCTTGCCTGGCACTTCTGAAGATAGCATTGAGTCTTCATCAGTGTCAACGATCACAGCGTCGGAACATCGTCTACCGAGAGGGGACAGATACCGGCAACAGAGAAGAAATACTATCAATGCAATGCACAATATGATGCATGCTCATGACATGGCAATATGAGTGTGTTGGCCTAATGCAACTACAACCAGATGGATTTGGGTCATATTGAGCCAAAGGTTCAACCCCAAATTCAAATTATGAATTCAAATAGTGCCTTATCATGTTTTGCACTAAACAGCAAGGTTAAGTTGCTTAAACATGCATGAAACCAGTGCAGATGGATAGATTGGATTTTTCTGATCATTTTTCATATATAATTTATTCCAATCTAAGTTATAGATTATTTTCTATGAATTTTTGAAGTTTGCTACATTTTCTGGAATTTCCTATATAAGAATAAATCCAGTAAATGCTTTATTGCGTCAGTAGTGCATCAGGGTGACGTCAGCGGTCAACGGGGCTGGTCTAGGTCAAACTGACTTGTGGGCCCCACTGGTCAGTGACCTAGTGCCAGTTAGTTACACAGACAAGTGGGCCTGGTCAACGGCCACGTCGGCGAGGTCAACGCCAACGCGTGGGCCCACCGTGATTAACTTAAACTAAACAGGAGTTAACACGGGGTTAGTTTAGGGCGTGGGGCCCATATGTTAGTGAGAGAGGGCTTAATTAGCAGGGTCATTAGCCCCTAATGATGGCGCCACGTCAGCACGTCGTAGACCAGCCGGCGGCGACCACAGAACACGGTGGAGGCACGCCGGACTTGCGCTAGAAGCGTCGGTTTAGCACGCTGAGGGCACCAGGGCATAGCCCTTGCTCTTGCGCATCCAGAGAGCCAAGTGGGAGGGGCTGGGGTCGAACGATCTCGCCGGAGTCAAGCTCGTGGCGGCGGCCGGCGTTTGGGAGTGATCGAGTATGGTGCTAGAGGGCATGGGAGGGGGAGCTACTGGTGGCTGCAGGTTCCTGGAGGCGCGCCGAGCACGCTGGTGTGCTCGGATACGGGCTGCAGTGCCCATGGCCTCGTCTGCACCATCGCCGGCGGCGAGGAGCTCACGGCTTCGGTGGAAACGGCGGCTGTAGGATGAATTTGGCGACGGGGTATGGGGGAAACGGTGCAGAGGCTCACCGCGGTTCTTCTGGTGCTGCTGGAGAGGCAGGGGAGACATGGGGTCCGGCGGAACATCGGCAGGGATCTCCGGCACCCGAGGATGGAGACGGTGGCGCTGGCGGCGTCCAGGGGCTTCCGGTGCCGTGCGGCTTGGTGAGAAGGAAGAGGGGGACCAGACCGAGCTCGTAGGCCGATCGGGCGAGCGAGGTGGATACGGTGGACACGGCAACGTCGAACGGTGGCGACGAGCGCGCCCGGGTGTTCGCTGGAGGGAGAAACAGAGGAGGGGGAGGAGCGAAGACGAGTGAGGGAGAGAGGCAGGGAGGTGCGTGGCACCACCAGGGAAGGCCAGGGCGTCGAGGGGGAGCAGCAAGCAGGAGGTGGCCGTGGCGCGTGTGCGCGCACGGCGGCCACCCGCCCTCCTGCCCACTGGTAGGAGGTTGAAGACAGTAGGAGAGAGGAAGATGTGGGCTGGGCCGAGCTGGGCCGGTCCTGTTGGGCCACTAGGTAAGTGGACCAGGTGAGCACTGTTCTTCTTATTTTTTCTGTTCTGTTTCCCTTTTTATTTTATTTTGCCACTGTTTTCAAATTCAAAATAATTTCAAACAGTGCCAAAACATTCTGAAATATTTTATGTTAGACTATTCCAAAAGTACATAAAACATGTCAAAGCATTTAAAAATATGTTCATTATATATTATGAATATATCCCCAAATTCAAATAGATTATTGATTTAAATTCAGAGAACAAATAATTCCTTAAAAATGTTCCAGAATTTTGGTTTGATATATAACTCTTGCCAAAATTCACAAAACTATTTTTAGGGCATTTTGGATTCACATAATGCAATTTAAAGGGTGCTTGCCCTTCTTTTAATTAGATTTTGAGGTTTCAACAATCCTCAATTCAAGTTTCAGAAATTTAGACATGATGCAGGATGCTCTCAAATGCAACTAATACAAGCAAAGTCTAGGGTTGTGACAACAGCGCCAAGGAATTGTTGCACTAAACAAAAATAACTGTCCGGCCTCGGTCCCTTCGGCCATAGATGGTCTATTACAGACGTCATTGCAAGATCGTACAACCAATGGAGCTTAGCCACAGCGGCCATCCTTTCACTCAATGGCAACGGGCGCGTTGGAGCACTTTTTGCGACCAGAACAGCCTTTCTACTTCACTATCTTTTTGATTCTTGGTAAACTTGGTCGCATCAGCCGTACTGTTTGCCAGATCCACATACGCGTCTGCAGCGCTCCAGAGCTGATCCAGAGGAGCGTACTTTGGATCTAAGAACTTCATCCGAAACAAATAGGGGCTTCCAGCCACGATTTCTCTAGCCTGTCGAAGCTCTTCCCGCGCATCCCTAATTTTGGAACGCGTCTCCTTGGCCGCGTCAAGGGCCTTCTTCAGGTCAGCCGACTTCGCCTGATTCTCCTTTTCAAGGAGCTCATATAGGCCGGCGGCGTCTCTTAGGTCCACAGCCATCTCCGCTATTTTATCTTCGCTTCGGCGATGAGCAGCCTATTCGGCTCTCAAATCTTCAGCCGCCATTAGGGCAGCCGCATTGCTAGCCCGGGCTTGTTCCTTGGCTAGGGCAAGTTCCGCCCTCAGGGCCTCCACGGCAGCAGCTCTGCCTGCAGCCAAAGCATATCACATTAACATTATGCTCCTCTTAATATTTCCTATAACAAATGAGGAAAAAAGAGCACATACTCTGTGACTCGTCAGGCCGCTCGTTTACAAGCGTGATGTCAGCGTCCACCACATCAATCTGTCGCCTCAGTTCGGCGAATTCAACGGTCCAGTCTACTGTCGGACCCTTAGCCACATGTGCATGAATGCAGTGCAATCATTACTTGAGAGTGTGATCCTCCGTTTGTCGCCTAGGGCAGGCAACCAGAGTCTCAGGGGCTACTATCTATACGGAGCACAGCTAGCGCGTGCGGTACAACCAAAAAATTATGTACTTCATTATGTACCTCAAAGCCTTTGAGCAGGCTCGTAAAAGCTTCATTCAACCCGCTTGTGGCAGATGAAATCTTCTCAAACACCATTCCACGCACGGTGATCCACCGAGAGAGCAGCTTGCTCTAGAAGGCCCGTCAGCATGTCCGGCCGGTCACCGGACTGTACTGGACCGTTCTTATTGCCCCCCGTGGGAGCCGAACGCTCCAGGCTCAGGGCGGCCGAACTGTTAGCTTTTGGCCTCGGCGAATCTGGACTCCTTCGTGAGGACACCGCGGGGTCGCCCGCCCCATGGGGCAGAGAGACAGGTGGGGTTTCACTCTCCATCATCTCCGGAAGAAGATCCCCCGAAGACGAACTCTATCGAGAAGAGCTACTGGCCATACTACAAAGGATGGATCCTGGTTATTGTTCTCGGAGGAGGAAGCAGTAGCTTTGTATTTATGATTAACTTACGGCTCGGTGGAGGGCTGGCCCGTTTGCGGGCATGGCGCGGTGAGGACGCCCTCCGGGGCAGGGCCCCCTGGTGAAGTTTTCTTCCCTTGTCTAGGCACCTCCGTTTCCAAGTCTTCAGAGGCGGCCCTCTTCTTCCCGTGGAGGGAGGAGACCTTAGATTCCCCTCCCTGACTATCCTCCTTCTTGGAGATAGTAATTCCCCCGGTTTGGATGTGCAATGTGTGAAGCTCAGCTTCTCTATTCTTCCCTTCGTCTTTCCCCGAGGGCACTTGACTTAGCACACGTCTAAGCATCCTGGCTATTGCAGGACTAGGCGAGCCTTCGGGAAGTGGTGCCGGACACCTGATTCTCTCCGCCTTGCTGAGCCAATCCTGGCCGCGGATGGTTTTTAGAATAAAATTGTGATAAATATAAACGAAGTGTTCGGTTTCAGGGTTACTTACTTGGGTATCTGGGCGGTTGCAGCTCAGGCCCGCATCCTCTATTGTGTTCGGACACTTTACTTGTGATCCGAAGAATAACCTATACATCCCTTCGAGCGTCATGTCGAAGAAGTGCTGAATAGTTTGCGGACCTTCCGGGTTGAACTCCCACATTCGAAGAGGCCGACGTTTGCATGACAAGATCCGTCAGACTAGCATTACCTGAATTATGCTGACAAGACTGATGTCCCTCTCAAGAAGCTCCCGAATGTGGCTCTTTAATGTCGGTACTTCATTAGCGGGCCCCCAGTCCAGTCCCACGTTGGCCCACGACGCCAGTTGAGGCGGAGGGCCCGAGCGGAAGTCGGGGGTGGCTGCCCACTTTGTGCCGCTGGGAGCCATGACGTAGAACCACCTCCGCTGCCATAGATCGTACACCTTCGGGAAGAAGCCCACTGGCCATGGGGCATTGGCGTTTCTGCTTATTGCAGTGCCTCCGCACTCCGCGTGTCGCCCCTCGATCACCCTCGGCTTTACATTGAAGGTCTTGAGCCATAAGTCGAAGTGTGGGGTGATGTGGAGGAAGGCTTCGCACATGATGATAAACAATGAGATGTGAAGGATGGAGTCCGGAGCTAGATCATGAAAATCTAGCCCATAATAGAACATGAGCCCTCTCACGAAGGGATCGAGGGTGAAGCCTAAGCCACGGAGGAAGTGAGAAACAAATACGACGCTCTTGTTGGGCTCGGGAGTAGGAATGACCTGCCCTAGAGCAGGAAGCCTGTGCTTGATGTCGGCAGTCAAATATCTGGCCTCCCTAAGCTTCGCAATGTCCTCCTCTGTGACAGAGGAAGCCAACCACCGGCCTTGAAGGTTGGATCCGGACATGATTGAAGATCCGAAGTGCCTAAGCTTGGTCCTCGGGTATTGGAACTCGAGATGTGTAAAGGCGCAAGCGTGGTAAGAGAGAGGGATAGTCCTCGACCCCTTTATAAAGGGGCTGAATATCAAGCGTCCTCAGCGTAACTGCTTGGGAGTTACCTAAAAACACGGAGTCATACCAACAGGCGTAGTGGGGTTGCCCACACCCGTGTTGATGAGAATCCCGCAATAAGGGGGACACGATCTCCGCTTCGATGAGGCGTGCCAATAAACCGCCTTGCAGTGCATGTCATGGCAGGCTGAGAAAAACCGGTTCATATTAAGATAGGCCGCGGCGTATGGGCACACCGTGAAAAATTGTCAGTGGATTAGATTTGTAAAATGTTGTGCTCTCTACGGTGGTGTGTGGAAATGATCTTGCAGAGCCGGACACGATCCTTAATCTACCTGGGAGTATTCGGAGATGGAACCCGCCTTGCAATGCCGAAGACAATCTGTGCGCCGAACTCATCGTCATTGAAGCCTGGTTCAGGGGCTATTGAGGGAGTCCTGGATAAGGGGGTATCTGGACAGCCGGACTATATACTTTGGACGGACTGTTGGACTATGAAGATACAAGACTCAAGACTTCGTCCCGTGTCCGGATCGGACTCTCCTTTGCGTGGAAGACAAGCTTGGCGATTCGGATGTTAGATCTCCTTCTTTGTAACCGACTTCGTGTAACCCTAGCCCCCTCCGGTGTCTATATAAACTGGAGGGTTTAGTCCGTAGGAGGAAAACAATCATAATCATAGGCTAGCTCCTAGGGTTTATCCTCTACGATCTCGTGGTAGATCAACTCTTGTAATACTCATATCATCAAGATCAATCAAGCAGGAGGTAGGGTCTTACCTCCATCAAGAGGGCCCGAACCTAGGTAAAACATCGTGTCCCCTGCCTCCTGTTACCATTAGCCTTAGACGCACAGTTTGGGACCCCCTACCCGAGATCCGCCTATTTTGACACCGACACCTGCTCACTCAAATCAGTCGGAATGTGGAAGCATACATGGATGATATCGTGGTCAAGTCACGCAAAGGTCCCGACCTGCTGAGTGATCTCGCTGAAACCTTCACCAATCTGAGCAGGTACGACATCAAGCTGAACTCGTCAAAGTGCACCTTCAGAGTGCCTGGAGTCAAGTTACTCGGTTTCCTTGTTTCCGAACGGGGGATAGATGCCAATCTCGAGAAGATCGGTCCAATTTTCCAAATGAAACTCCCGGAGGGTGTGCATGACGTCTATAAGCTCACAGGTTGTCTCGCAGCACAGAGTCGGTTCATTTCTCGTCTCGGTGAAAAGGCACTGCCTCTTTACCGACTGATGAAGAAGTCCGATAAGTTTGAGTGGACTCCTCAAGCTGAAGCAATATTTGTTGAGATCAAAGGCCTACTTTTCGCAAAGTTGGTGCTTGTTGCTCCGAACAGCAAAGAGCCTCTACTTTTGTACATTTCAGATATTGGTCAAGTTGTCAGCACGGTGCTCAAAGTAGAACGAGAAGAAGAAGGCAAGGCCTACAAGTTCAACGAACAGTGTATTATATCTCTGAAGTTCTGACTCCCTCCAAGCAGAGGTATCCTCATTATCAGAAGCTTTTCTATGGAATATACTCGACAGCGAAGAAAGTTGCGCATTATTTTCAAGATCACTCGGTTTCAGTCATCAGTGATGCTCCATTGTCTGAAATCATGAACAATCGAGATACAACTGGCCGAGTGGCATAGTGGGCAATTGAACTTCCCCCTCTGGATATTAAGTTTGAAGCAAAAAAGGAGATCAAATCCCAAGAACTTGCAGATTTCTTGGACAAGTGGATTGAACAGCAACAAACTACTCAGGTTTACTCGGAGCACTAGATCATGTTCTTTGATGGATCTAAAATGCTTAATGGTTCTAGTGCCGGAGTGGTCTTGGTGTCTCCAAGAGGTGATTGGCTCAGTTATGTCCTTCAAATTCACTTTGATTCCTCCAATAACAAGGTCGAGTATGAAGCACTCCTCTATGGGTTGCGTATGGCTATCTCACTCAGCATCCGTCGCCTAATGGTCTACGGTGACTCGGATTTGCTGGTCAATCAGATGATGAAGGAGTGGGATGTTAGAAACCCTGCCATGACAGGATATTGCAACGCAGTAATGAAACTAGAGAAAAAAGTTCGAGGGTTTGGAGCTTCACCACATTCCTCGAATCAAAATCAAGCTATCGACAATCTGGCAAAATAGGTTCCACTCAGAAACCTATCCCCAGCAATGTGTTTCTTGAGTATCTCCATTCTCCGTTAGTGCAAGATGATCCTTTCACTAAACAGCTTCCCGAAGTGATAAGTCCTAATGATCTGACTGAAATTGAGGTCCATGCAGTCATTGACTTTGTTCTGGAGATCCTAGTAATTTCACCCGATAGGACAGTGTCATACATCGCATATTTACTTAGGCAAGAGCTTCTAGAAGATGAAGTTGAAGCACAACAAATTGTCTGCAGATCCAAGGCTTTCACAGTGATAGATGGACAGCTCTATAGAGAGAGTATTACTGGCGTAGCTCAACGATGTATTTCCCCAGAAGAGGGTCGACTGATTTTGGAAGAAATCCACTCAGGGACCTGTGGTCACCATGCGTCCTCTTGGACAATTGTGGCCAAAGCATACCAAGCTGGATTATACTGGCTGCGGGCCAATGAAATTGCAAAGGAGATCGTTCAGCAGTGTGAATGATGTGAGTTCTATGCAAACATGCCCTATAAGCCCACGTCTGCCCTGAAGACCATTCCACTCATCTGGTTGTTTGTTGTGTGGGGGTTGGACATGGTTGGACCACAAAGGACTGGTAGAAGTGGCTTCACCAAGTGGATTGAAGCCAAGCCTATGAAGAAGTTAGATTCTAGGACAACCATTAGGTTGTTGAAAGAGTTGATATTCAGATACGGATTTCCACATGGTATTATCATGGATAATGGCTCAAACTTTGATTCAGAAGAGTTTAGAAACTTCTACGCCACCCAAGGCACTCGGGTGGACTACGAATCAGTTGCGCACCCGCCGTTGAATGGTCAAGCTGAAAGGGTGAACGGTCTTATCCTTCAAGGATTGAAGCCCCAAGTCATACGCGACCTTGAGCATACAGCTAGAGCCTGGGTGACTGAACTGCCATCTGTTTTATGGGGTTTAAGGACGACTCCAAACCGGTCCACTGACCGCACACCTTTCTTCATGGTTTATGGAGCTGAAGTCGTGCTGACTTGTGATCTCTTTCACAATGCACCTCGAGTGGAACTCTACTAGGAAGCTGAGGTGTAGAAGCATGGTAGGACGCTATTGATCTTTTGGAAGAAGAGTGCGAGATGGCCCTGATACGGTCGACTGTTTATTAGTAGAATCTTCATCGATTCCATGCCAGGAATGTCAAGGGTCAAGCTTTTCAAGAAGGAGATCTCGTGCTCTTAGTGGATCAGTAGTGACCACACAAACTTTCCCCCGTGTGGGAAGGCCCCTTCATCCTCACCAAGGTGCAACACAATAGGGCCTACCACCTCTACAACCTCGCTAAGAAGATCGATGAGTCGCGCGCCTGTAATGCAGATTTTCTTAGTGGATTCTATACTTAGCATTTGGATCGTCGAGATGTATTAAGAGTACTTTTAGATTGTTTATCAAGACATGACTCTGCAGTCACATCATGATTTCTCTCGCACAAGTGTATGTTCAAAACCCCCAGTGGGTGACATAGTCGCGAACCTGTTTTCGCCTAAGTTAAAAAACTACTCCAAGTGAGAGCATCCCTCCCACTGAGGGGCTTAGCCGCAAGCTAGTCCTCACTTAAGTTAAAAAAACTACTCCGAGTGAGAGCATGCCTCCCACTCGGGGGCTTAGCCGCGAACCTGTTTCACCTAAGTTAAAAAACTACTCCGAGTGAGAGCATCCCTCCCACTCAGGGGCTTAGGCGCAAACTTGTTTTCACCTAAGTTAAAAACTACTCCGAGTGAGAGCATCCTCCCACTCTGGGGCTTAGCCCCGAACCTGTTTTCCCCTAAGTTAAATTACTACTCTGAGTGAAAGCATCCCTCCCACTGGGGGGCTTAGCCGCAAGCCAGTCCTCGCCTAAGTTAAAAAACTACTCTGAATGAGAGCATCCCTCCCACTCGGGGGTTTAGCCGTGAGTCACTCCTCGCCTAAGGTTGGGGATATAACTCCTAGGTATGACCCACACATTAGAGGTCGGGTCATGACATTGGCGACTTAAGCATGAAGCTGGCGGTTCATGGATCAAGCTTATTGAAGGCCCAAGGCCTAGAGATGACTCAAGGCCCAAAGGTGTGAATCGCCAAGAGATGACTTGTTTTGTATGGCAAGCTTTGTTAGAAACCGAGCCGGCCACGTTTATGTGAGCCGGCCGAGACTCTGTAAGCCGCCGGGCATCAACCTGTATATAAAGGGGTGACCCAGCGGCGAGTTAACTCAAGAAACAATCAATCATGCACTAGGTCAAGTGTATGCGCTCCCTGGTAATCAAAACTCAAGCAATACAACCAAAGCAGGAGTAGGCTTTTACCTCATTGAGAGGGGCCAAACCTGGGTAAACTCTTTGTGTCCCTTGTCCCGTTCAACCCCTTTAAGCTAACCTAGTTGTGATGGCTCCACAACTAAGTCCTTTTGCTAGGGCATCTGTCATGTTAAATCCATGACAGTTGGCACCCACCATGGGGCTAGAGCACGGTGGTTTTGAATTCTTAAAGGGCAAATTCTTTGGGATCAAGGGATACGCCGTGGGCCGGATGACCAATAGTCGCCACGACAAATTCTACATCGATGATGCAGGCTGGGGTCCTGAGGCCGATTCAATCGAATATGGGTACCGGATCCCCTTCGGTGGAATGCATGTCTTCATCGGCAAGATGGGCGAGTCAGAGCCCATGCCAGACACCTGCACCGATATCATCGAGACATCTCAGTGCGCGCGATCCGCCAAGGTTCAAACCGCTGTGAAGCATGCTTTTGTGCGTTTTACTCACGGAGGTGACCTTGTGGAAGGATCTGTATCCGGTGGAGAGAGAGACATCTACTCTGATGATGAGTCCTCAACTGATGAGACCAATTCAATGTATCAACTACAAGACGGCGGGCTTGGGGGCTGTTCCGATGACGATAGTATTCCGAACCCCTATGAGTCGCTGAACAGGGCAGCTATCTTCATGGCTGGTACGCAACAAGTTTTGAATTCAACAACCACTGCGGCTATGACCTCTGGTGCTACAGATGCTGCGACAGCCGGGGCAGGTAACCCAGTGCGCCTGCCGGCTCAAGTTTTATCCAAACTCTTGGAGGCTTTGGCAACTTTGCTAGCTGTGGAGGTAACCTCAGAGAATCAAGCACAACATAATATGGACGGTGCAAAGCTGCGAGATGAGATAGCTCAGGACAAGGAGGATCTTAATGCTGAGGATGCTAGGATGGAAACAGAGCGACCCGCATTGGATTCTGAATCACAATGAACTCAAGCTGAAAATTTTCGCTTAGGCTTGGATCAAAATGCATCAAACACCATTTTTCACAGGAGGTACCAGAGTTGGCTACCTTTGGAGTTTGACGCAAGGAATCTCTTCAATAAACAGGGGCAGGACCAAGTAACCCACCCGGCGTGATCCAGGCCAGTGAGGCGCCTAGGACCGGAGCGACAGTTCAACCCCGCGCAGCAGACCCGCCCCGTGACAACATGATTGCTGCAGCATCACGGTTGGTGGCTCTCCCGCTGACAGGTGAGTCTCCTGTGGTGATCAAGGCTCGGAAGGCTATGGAACTTCTTCAGACGGTGGTGGCCCAGCAGGTGGCTTACTCCTATATCCGTGATCGAATCCATTGGAATCCGCGTCCGAGTCGAAGTTACAGCTGATGCGTTGAATCGTCGGCTGTTTTCAACAGTGAAGGAGACCGACGCTGGGCCAATGGTAATCAAGATGTTCAAAATCAGGCGGATCAGACACGTGCACCTCAATTGAATCCAACAACATCCATAGAAGCCAGAGTGACTTCCAGGACAGTGGGTGTACCGTGCTTGGTGTCGGCTCTGCGCAATGAGTGCTTTCCCAAGGACTTAAAGTGCCCTCAAAAGATACCCAACTACACAGCGGTTTGTCGGCGATCTGTGAACGGGGGTCCCCAGACTTGTCTGCCTGCGATCTGCAGTGTGGCTCACCAGCGGCCGAGTATGGCCCGTCTTCATCAATCCAAGCTCAAGACCCTCGTGAGGGGCCAAGCCTCGCGGGGCGAATGACACAAGGCCTCATCAGGGGTGGCCTCACCAGGCAGGATCGTGAGGAGGCGGAGAGATCAAGGCGAGGGGTACCTCGCAAGGTGCTCATCACGCAAGCCATGACGATCAAGACAAGGCGGGTGCTAGGTGGGCGCCATCCTGCATAGTGTTCTCATTTCCTCTTTGGTGCAAAGGGGGCAAGCGCAGGCGCGGAGTACCGAGGCATCAGGCAAAGGTTTCCATATCGGTGCAACGAGACCAAGACCAGCAGAGCGTCAGGACGGAGGTCACCGTGGAGCCCAAGGCGGCGTCATCACCAGTACCTTTGGCAGTCGAAGACCACCTTTAGTCAGGATAGCTTGTACTAGCTGTCCCCTTTCAAAATGGCCGTTGTTGGATCCCTTCCCGCTCAATATTTGGGAAGAGGAACAGGGCCTCTATAAATAGGGCTAGCCACCACCATAGAGGGGACGGACCGATTCCTCCCCAAGCACACCACCAAGCACAAGAACACCTCTCCTCGCGAGGTTGTTCTTCCTCTGTACGGTTCATCATCAGCCCGAGAGGCAATCCACCGCACCACACACTTGATTAGGCTATTACACTACAACGGTGGCCCGAACCAGTATAAACCTTGTGTCTCTTATGTTGTTCATCGTTCTATCTTAGAATCGCGGTGAGGTTGCGGGCGTGTTTCGGTTGGGAGAAGATCTTCGTGCGCACCCCAGAGTTTGAACCTTAAGGGTTTTGCCGGAACCTGATATCCGACATTTGGCGCGCCAGGTAGAGGTGCGCTGAAATCTTCTTTCCGCTGATCTGCGTTTCATCGCTTCATCGCATCCATGGCAAACGGGCGAGCGCCGGGCTGCTCTCGGCGCCCGCGTCGCCCAAACGGCTCCCATCGGCGGGCCTCCTCGTCGTTCTCCGTCGCCTGCCACCACTGGCCCGGCGGGGAACGAGCATCAAGCATCTTTGATGCACCACTCGGTGCGGCAGGAAAGCCGCACCGCCACTCCGTCGCTAACCCCAGCTGGTTCATCATCTCACGCTCGTCACGCCCCCACGGACGCGTAGGCCGTGTTGCTCCTGGCACGTGAGCTCCTACACTACCGCTCCATCGACGACCTCTATGAGGATTGGCTCACTCGCATCACCGAGCTCGTCAGAGCCGTAGGGGCCCTTCCGCGCCGTCCCTCTAGCTGCCTCGCCCTCCGTCCAGCATGGGCGACGCGGCCCAGGGAGCACCTCCGCCACCTCCTCCCCAAGAAGGCCCCCTAGCTCCAAGGCGCGCGGCCCCTGGACGTGACCCATCGTGCCTGATGCCCGCGCGGCAAGAAAGAAGCTGCCAAGAAATCCCTCAGCCTCATGAAGGCGCTCACATGCTGCCTGCACCAGCACGGCAAGACCGCATCCCAGCACTAGCACGCGATGACCCCATGCTGCCCCTGGCGGCGGCGCGCGGGATCTATCAAGAATAAGCCCCGCGTCTGCAAAAGGCTCCGGTGGCCACAACAGGTTGTCATGCCTTCACCATCGAGCTGTGTAGCGTCGCCTGGCCCGACAAGTTCAAGCCGGACCTGCCTCCTCGCTATGATGGTACCGCCGACCTCGCGGAGTTCCTGCAGCTCTACGAGCTGGGCGTCGAGGCGTCCAACGGTAGCGAAAAGGTCATGACGAACTAGTTTCCCATGGCGCTCAAGGATGGTGCCCGCACCTGGCTCCTGAACCTGCCTCCCAGATCGATCTCCTCTTGGGATGAGATGCGCAGCTGTTTCATCGCCAACTTCTGGGCACTCGCGACCGCCCTCCGGCCGCGGGTGACCTGCGCCGCATTAAGCAGCAGCGTGGAGAGACCCTACAGAAGTACATCCAACGCTTCAACAATGCCCGCCTCAAGATCCCCAGGGTGACGGACGAGGCCATCATCTCAGCGTTTTCTGATGGCGTCCGCGACATCAAGATAAAGGAGGAGCTCGCCATCCACAAGGATCTGTGCACATCTCTAGAGCTGTTCAACCTGGCGACCAAGTGCGCACGAGCTGAGGAAGGACGCCTCTCCCTTCTTGAGCTTCCAGCTACTGACCCAGAAGAGAAGAAAGCCAAGGCCAAGGACGTGAAGCGCAAAGGAGTGGCCATGCTCGCAGCAGAACCAGACACAAAGCATGGCAGGGACCAGCCAGAATCGTCCAAGGGCAGCCAATTCTGCGCCTACCACAACCTCTACACCCACAACACCAACGAGTGCCAGGAGCTCAGGGCTATTCGAGAAGGACACATCGGTCGACGCCCTAAGCGCAATGACCGGGGCTATGACCGAGGAGGAGGACGAGGTGGAGGACAATGGGACGACCGAGGCCCTTGCCAGGAGTGGCGTGACCAACCTCGTGAGGATCACTGGCAGGACCAGCCTTGCGAGGGAGCTTTGAGGGATCAGCCTCGCAAGGACCGCCCACAAGGCAACGCATGCCTTCCTCGTCTGCCGCCACCGCCAAGAAGGAAAGATGACCACCACCAGGACGAGGGGGCTGGGGGCTTCCAGGAGCCACGTGCTATCGCGTGTATCTTGGGGGGTGCCAAGGCCCCAGCCTCTCAGCGCATCTTCAAGCAGTTTGCTCGCGAGGTGAATGTAGTCCTCCCCAAGCTCGAGGTCACACGCCCGCTCAGGTGGTCCAAGTGCGCCATCACTTTTAGCTCAGCAGATCAACTCAAGTGTGCGGCTACAGCTGGCGTCCTCCCAATTTTTTGTTCCACAGTCCTCAACATCGTGCAAGTTACTAGGACCCTCATCGATGGCAGCGCAGGGCTCAACGTTCTGTTTGTCGAGATGTTCAACAACCTTCAAGTGCCATATGATCAACTTCAGCCTACCAAGCCTTTCTCAGGGGTTACTGATGGCTCCACCACCCCGATAGGGCAGGTCCGCCTCTCTGTCACTTTCGGGCAGCGCAACTGTTGGGGAACGTAGTAATTTCAAAAAAAAATCCTACGCACACGCAAGATCAAGGTGATGCATAGTGACAAGAGGGGAGAGTGTTGTCTACATACCCTTGTAGACCGAAAGCAGAAGTGTTAGCACAATGTGGTTGATGTAGTCATACGTCTTCACGATTCGACCGATCAAGTACCGAACGTACGGCACCTCCGAGTTCAGCGCACGTTCAGCTAGATGACGTCCCATGAACTCCGATCCAGCAGAGCTTTGCGGCAGAGTTCTGTCAGCATGATGGCGTGATGACGGTGTTGATGATGCTACCGATGCAGGGCTTCGCCTAAGCACCGCTACGATATTACAGAGGTGGAATATGGTGAAGGGGGCACCGCACACGGCAAAGAGATCAAATCAATTGTTGTGTCTATGGGGTGCCCCCCTCCCCCGTATATAAAGGAGTGGAGGAGGGGGCCGGCCAAGGGGAAGAGGCGTGCCCAAGGGGGGAGTCACCGGGAGTAGGACTCCTCCTTTTCCTATTTGGAGAGGGAGAGGGAAGGAAGAGGAAGGAGGGAGGAAGGAAAGGGGGGCCGCCCCCCTCCCAATTTGGATTGGGCTTGGGGGGGGCGCCTCCTCCCTTTCTTCTTTCCCTTCCTTTCCACTAAAGCCCATTAAGGCCCATATTCCTCCCAGGGGGTTCCGATAACCTCCGGGAGCTCCGGTATTGTCCCAATCTCACCCGGAACCATTCCCGTGTCCAAATATAGTCGTGCAATATATCAATCTTTATGTCTAGACCATTTCGAGACTCCTCGTCATGTCCGTGATCACATCTGAGACTCCGAACAACCTTCGGTATATCAAAACACATAAACTCATAATATAACCATCATCTAACTTTAAGCGTGCGGACCCTACGGGTTCGAGAACTATGTAGACATGACCAAGACTCGTCTCCAGTCAATAACCAATAGCGGAACCTGGATGCTCATATTGGATCCTACATGTTCTATGAAGATCTTTATCGGTCAAACAGCATAACAACATACGTTGTTCCCTTTGTCACCGGTATGTTACTTGCCCGAGATTCGATCGTCGGTATCTCAATACCTAGTTCAATCTCGTTACCGGCAAGTCTCTTTACTCCTTCCCTAATACATCATCCCGCAACTAACTCATTGGTTGGAGTGCTTGCAAGGCTTATAGTGATGTGCATTACCGAGTGGGCCCAGAGATACCTCTCCAACAATCAGAGTGACAAATCCTAATCTCGAAATATGCCAACCCAACAAGTACCTTCGGAGACACCTGTAGAGCACCTTTATAATCACCCAGTTATGTTGTGACGTTTGGTAGCACACAAAGTGTTCCTCTGATAAACGGGAGTTGCATAATCTCATAGTCATAGGAACATGTATAAGTCATGAAGAAAGTAATAGCAACATACTAAACGATCAAGTGCTAAGCTAACGGAATGGGTCAAGTCAATCACATTCACATCATTCTCCTAATGATGTGATCCCATTAATCAAATGACAACTCTTTGTCTATGGATAGGAAACATAACCATCTTTGATCAACGAGCTAGTCAGGTAGAGGCATACTAGTGACACTATGTTTGTCCATGTACTCACACATGTATTATGTTTCCGGTTAATACAATTCTAGCATGAATAATAAACATTTATCATGACATATGGAAATAAATAATAACTTTATTATTGCCTCTAGGGCATATTTCCTTCAGTCTCCCACTTGCACTAGAGTCAATAATCTAGTTCACATCGCCATGTGATTTAAAACCAATATTCATATCTGTATATGATTAACACCCATAGTTCACATCGTCATGTGACCAACAGCGAAAGGGTTTACTAGAGTCAATAATCTAGTTCACATCGCTATGTGATTAACACCCAAAGAGTACTAAGGTGTGACATGTTTTGCTCGTCAGAGAAGTTTAGTCAACGGGTCTGTCACATTCAGAGCTGTATGTATTTTGCTAATTGCTCCCACTTTCAATATGTATCCAGATTGAGACTTAGAGTGATCTGGATCAGTGTCAAATCTTGCATCGACGTAACCCTTTGCGACGAACCTCTTGTCATCTCCATAATCGAGAAACATATCCTTATTCCACTAAGGATAATTTTGACCAATGTCTAGTGATCTACTCCTAGATTACTATTGTACTCCCTTGCCAAACCAGGGCAGAGTATACAATAGGTCTGGTCCATAGCATGGCATACTTTTATAGAACCTATGACTGAGGCATAGGGAAATGACTTTTCATTCTCTTTCTATTTTCTGCCGTGGTCGGGCTTTGAGTATTACTCAATTTCACACCTTGCAACACAGGCAAGAACTCCTTCTTTGGTTGTTCCATTTTGAACTACTTCAAAATCAAGGTATGTACTCATTGAAAAATCTTATCAAGCATCTTGATCTATCTCTATAGATCTTGATGCTCAAAGTGTAAGCAGCTTCACCGAGGTCTTTATTTGAAAAACTCCTTTCAAACACTCCTTTATGCTTTCCAGAAAAATTCTACATTATTTCTGATCAACAATATGTCATTCACATATACTTATCAGAAAGGTTGTAGTACTCCCACTCACTTTCTTGTAAATATAGGCTTCACCGCAAGTCCGTATAAAACTATATGCTTTGATCAACTCATCAAAGCGTATATTCCAACTCCGAGATGCTTGCACCATTCCATAGATGGATCGCTGGAGCTTGCACATTTTGTTAGCACCTTTAGGATTGACAAAACCTTCTGGTTGCATCATATACAACTCTTCTTTAATAAACCATTAAGGAATGCAGTTTTGACATCCATTTTCCAGACTTCATAAAATGTGGCAATTGCTAACATGATTCGAACAGACTTTTTAAGCATCGATACGAGTGAGAAAAGCTCATTGTATTCAACACCTTGAACTTGTCGAAAACCTTTTTAGACAATTCGAGCTTTGTAGATAGTAATACAACTATCAGCGTCCATCTTCCTCTTGAAGATCCATTTATTTTCTATGGCTTGCCGATCATCGGGCAAGTCAACCAAAGTCCACACTTTGTTCTCATACATGGATCCCATCTCAGATTTCATGGCCTCAAGCCATTTCACAGAATCTGGACTCACCATCGCTTCTTGATAGTTCGTAGGTTTGTCAAGGTCTAGTAACATAACCTCCAGAACAAGATTACCGTACCACTCTGGTTTGGATCTTACTCTAGTTGACCTACGAGGTTCAGTAACAACTTGATCTGAAGTTTCATGATCATCATCATTAGCTTCCTCACTAATTGGTATAGACGTCACAGGAACCGATTTTTGTGATGAACTACTTTCCAATAAGGGAGAAGGTACAGTTACCTCATCGAGTTCTACTTTCCTCCCGCACACTTCTTTCGAGAGAAACTCCTTCTCTAGAAAGGATCCATCTTAGCAACAAATATCTTGCCTTCGGGTCTGTGTTAGAAGGTGTACCCAACAGTTTCCTTTGGGTATTCTATGAAGACGCACTTCTCCGATTTGGGTTCAAGCTTATCAGGTTGAAACTTTTTCACATAAGCATCGCAGCCCCAAACTTTTAAGAAATGACAACTTTGGTTTCTTGCCAAACCACAGTTCATAAGGCGTCGTCTCAACGGATTTTGGAGAGGGAGTAGGACTCCTCCTTTTCCTATTTGGAGAGGGAGAGGGAAGGAAGAGGAAGGAGGGAGGAAGGAAAGGGGGGCCGGCCCCCCTCCCAATTCGGATTGGGCTTGGGGGGGCGCCCCCTCCCTTGCTCCTGTCCCCTCCTTTCCAGTAAAGCCCATTAAGGCCCATATACCTCCCGGGGGTTCCGATAGCCTCCCAGAGCTTCGGTATTGTCCCAATCTCACCCGGGACCATTCCGATGTCCAAATATAGTCGTCCAATATATCGATCTTTATGTCTCGACCATTTTGAGACTCCTCATCATGTTCGTGATCACATCCGGGACTCCGAACAACCTTTGGTATACTAAAACACATAAACTCATAATATAACCATCATCTAACTTTAAGCGTGCGGACCCTACGGGTTCAAGAACTATGTAGACATGACCGAGACTCATCTCCGGTCAATAACCAATAGCGGAACCTGGATGCTCATATTAGCTCCTACATGTTCTACGAAGAGCTTTATCGGTCAAACCGCATAACAACGGACGTTGTTCCCGTTTGTCATTGGTATGTTACTTGCCCGAGATTCGATCGTCAGTATCTCAATACCTAGTTCAATCTCGTTACCGACAAGTCTTTTTACTCGTTCCTTAATACATCATCCCGCAACTAACTCATTGGTTGCAATGCTTGTAGGGCTTATATTGATGTGCATTACCGAGTGGGCCCAGAGTTACCTCTCCGACAATCGGAGTGGCCAATCCTAATCTTGAAATACGCCAACCCAACAAGTACCTTCGGAGACACCTGTAGAGCACCTTTATAATCACCCAGTTACGTTGTGACGTTTGGTAGCACACAAATTGTTCCTCCGATAAAGGGGAGTTGCATAATCTCATAGTCATAGGAACATGTATAAGTCATGAAGAAAGCAGTAGCAACATACTAAACGATCTAGTGCTAAGCTAACAGAATGGGTCAAATCAATCACATCATTCTCCTAATGATGTGATCCCGTTAATCAAATGACAACTCTTTGTCTATGCCTAGGAAACATAACCATCTTTGATCAACGAGCTAGTCAGGTAGAGGCATACTAGTGAAACTATGTTTGTCTATGTATTCACACATGTATTATGTTTCTGGTTAATACAATTGTACCATGAATAATAAACATTTATCATGACATAAGGAAATAAATAATAACTTTATTATTGCCTCTAGGGCATATTTCCTTCAACAACAACTACCACACCGAGGTCATTGACTTCGGCGTTGCCCACATTCGCCTGCCATACAATGCCATCCTCGGGTATCCAGCCTGGCCAAGTTCATGGATGTGACCCACCATGGATACAATGTCCTCAAGATGACAGGAAGCGGCGGAATCATCATAGTCCCCTACGAAGAGAAGGATGCGGTGTGCTCCCTCGAGCGTGCCTTCCAAGCTACATCAATCGAGGACCCAGACAGCAAGGGCGAGAACCCTCCTGAGGCAGTTCCCAAGAAGAAGAAGGCGTCGCCCAGCTTGAGGCCTCAGGAGGCTGGCATCTCCGGAAGTGTCACATCGGGATTAGCGCCCATGCATAGGAAGGCGCGCCTGACGCCCTCCTCGGGCAGGGCTCAGGGGCTCTCTTTTAGAGGGCCTCAGACTTTGCAAAAATCATGAGGGAGGCGCTCGAGCACCACTTGGAGGCGTGCTTCGTAGCACGTTTTCCTCAGGAAGGCATGGGGTAAGGAAGGCCCAACCCTCAGGAGTTCATCACCAAGGCCACTCAGGAGCTTCAGGAATCAAGAGTCATACACGGCGATCATCGTTTGCCCGGTGTAGCCCCCCATCCAGGCGAGAATGGTGGGCTGCGCGTCTGCATCGACTTCCCGGGGCTCAACCAAGCCGCGTCTCAGGAGCGCCTCTGACCTTCGCGTGTGGGACATTACGAGGGTCCGCCGCACAGCTACGTTCGCATGCCTTTCGGCCTGCCGAACGCGGCTGCTACTCACCAGCGCCATCTGTAGAGCATCCTGGCGGCTCAGGAGGCCATGCATCACACGGTCGAGGAATCACCTGGACCCCCAGAGCCTCCCGAGGCTCAGGCCTCTGGTGGCTCGTGAGGATCAGCCTCTTCATCGTGCATCTTCAGCTACTTCAACACCCCTTCTCCTCTACAACGGTACGAGGTGACATCTCCCGAGTTCATTTTAGCTGGGAACGACCTTAGGGCTGCATCATTCCCAGGCCACATGGGTCCGTCCCTGCGGCATGTATCCCTTTTGCTTATGTATTTAGTTCACCTTGCTGGGGGCGCCCCTCGGGCTGCATCATCCCCAAGCCGCTCGGGCCTGACCCCGTGGCATGTACCCCTCCTGCATTTATCTAAGTTGATTTGCTTTTCATTCTTAACCTGCCTATCATTATTGCTTGCTCGATTACCGCCTACCTTTGGAGCCGCTCGCGCTGGCACGACGAGTGCGCATGGGTCAGTCCCTGCAACATCGAAAAATCTGAGTGGTCGAGCTCTGGCCTGCGGCAGCACTGCAAGCGTCACCTCACCAGGCTCCCAGTGCCCTCACCACTCTCTCAGAGCAACCAATGGCCGGCCGACAATCATAATGGCAACCAGTGCTTCTCTCATGTTGGTTTACAGGAACTTCCTGAGGTCTAAAGCGGGTGGCACCATGAGCACTCTCCCTATCTTTCCCTCGCGATCTGCTTGTGCATTGAAAGGGGGGCTCCTGAGCATCATGACACAGGAGATCTTACTGGCTCTCTGGCGCTCACCCCCTGGCCTTGTCCACGGCATCACGACCTGGCATACTAGCGGCGGCTGAGCTCGCTCGAGGGCCGGGACCTGAGGACGTAGAGCACTAAGGAAAGTGTGGGGAAGAGAAGGGAAGCTCGCGAGGGCCTGACCCGGCTACATCCCACCTGCCGACGTCTAAGTCCGGCACAACAGGAAGGAACGACTCCATTGTTTTTGAGATAAGTTTCGCGCCTAGAATAGATAATTGATGCGACACCGAATCTCCATCTAATGCGGCTCTGTGACTACTATGTTGCCTTCCTTTCTCATCTTTTGCCGGCTGCTTGTGCGCTAAAGGGGACCTCTTGAGCATCGTGCCTATGGCACCCCGGCTCAGACCAACCGGTTTACCATGCATTGCTAGCCCAGAGACCTTGTCTTCTGGCAACACACAACATCTTGGTACCGAAAACAACCGCTTTATTGATGCTAGCGGATCAAAGTTTATATTACAACAGGTGGTGAGGCCAAGCGGCACACACGGTGCGGCTGAACAATATGTACATTATTTAGTGAACATGAAGGGGCCTCGATCATAACAACTACGCGGCAGCGGAACAACGTCATAGCGGAAACTCCATCTCACAGGGACACCGATGTGGACACGATCTAGACTCGTATAACACTCCTTTCCAACGAGACTTTCCTGAAATCTGGCATGACACGCCAGGTCATTCATTGAATGTGCTTGCAAGCTCACAACAAGCATAAACATAATGACAAAAAATATCATGATAATTAACCAATTCATAATAATGCAACAATGTATCCAACATGCTGTGATCATGCTCTTGTGATAAAAGTCCCTCGGACTGGCTTACCAACCGTGATCGCTAGTGGATCACAAACGTACCAACCGCAAGATATTAACTAGAGATATCTCGTGATCATTCCGGCGATCACAAACACGACCAATATTTGGTCTTAAACGGTGATCCTTCCGGCGATCACAACCACGACCAACACTTGGTCTAAAACAACAAGATGACCTTTCCGCCATCATCAACAGTGCAAAGTTCATAACTTAGTGTGCAAAATTTATTAAACGTTGACGCATGGTGTGGCCTACTTTCGAGCGTGTCCGTAAGCGTGGAATCGGCTATCGATAAATACACTCTATAGAGGTAGCGCACTGTACCCACACCATGTAACCCATGACCTCGCACTCCCATTCGGGTGGACCAACGGCATTCCAATGAAACCCCTCCATTGCCATGACACACTCCAGGCCACACCGACTCACTCCCCATTGGGCTAGTCCTGGGTGGCCCCGTCTCTACTAAAGACACAACGACCACCGTCGTAGCCAAAATATAAACGATCCCACTCGGGGACCCGGTACCATAAACTCAACAACGGGCACACAAGCTTATGTCTGCTTACCGGGCCAGGGTACCGCACGCCCATAACCTTCCCACGTTGGACGCACCGACCAGAGGCATGAGAATGGACCGAATAAAGGCCTTCCCATAAAGGAAAATGTGGTTGCACTGGGAAATACTCGATTCAGTGGCACCATGACCCGGTCAACAATATATTCGAGTTGAGTTATTATCAAGTTCAACTTCAAGTGAAAATAACTGGTGTCATAATGCCATGACATGCAACACTAACATATGCATCACATATCAACGGAGATGACTGAGTCAACTATATCCACACTAAGCATCAACAACTCATGACACTTATCTGGTTAAGGTTAAACCTCACTTTAAACAGAATCTTTTCTAGCAAATTTTACCATTTTTACTCATGCAAGAAAATAACTCCACTAATTATTTATACCCATAACCATATTATTCTTTCATCACCCCAAAAATAAATCCTAGATTCTTTACCAACTAAGTTAACTTCAAACTTTCTATGAATCAAGCATATTAACTAAAACAAGTAATTAACAGAATATAAATAACATAATAATGGTATAAATGCATGGATTAAATCATTTGTTCAAGTAATAAATCACAAATATTGAAATGGCACCATGAAAATGTTGTTGTGGCTTGCCTTAGTGCAGATGACGTTCACAAGCCTCTTGGTGATCCTCAAGACAAGCCTCACCCTCTGAAAATAAATTTAAACACAAGAAGAAAATATCAAGAACCCATCTGAAATTCACCAAAAAAATTCTAGACAGCATAGAAAAATCTCATCTTTGGTGAGCTGCTAGATTTCTGTACAAAGAACACAATGCAAAAAGAATCAATAAATTTGGACTTATGGTTAAAAAGTTGTGGCTATTTGAAGTTCGCTGGATAAAATAAAATTGAAATTTAATTAAAAACAGACTTGGGGGGTGACGTTGAAGGCTTAAAGGCCTCGGGGCGCCACCACTCATACCGCTTCACGCGCATACTGAGTGGCTGACTAGCGGGCCCCACTTGTCAGGTGAGGTGGAGGGGGAGAGGGAAACAGAGGACGGCGCGGCTTCACCAGAGCTCACGCCTGCGACGAGTGCTCCTTGGCCAAAACGAGAGGGAGGGATCAAGAGAGTAGATGGAGGCGCACCTGCCCGTACCCGTAGAGTTGCTAGGGGTGGTCGGGCGGCGTCGGAAT
This sequence comes from Triticum aestivum, assembly GCF_018294505.1. NCBI lineage: Eukaryota > Viridiplantae > Streptophyta > Magnoliopsida > Poales > Poaceae > Triticum > Triticum aestivum. The sequence continues at coordinate 231,650,923 of NC_057801.1, forward strand.
CAGCCTCTCTAGCGGAGGCAGAGAGTGGAGGTCGCCGGAGACGAAGACAATGGCGAACGGAGGAGACTCCAGGGGTTCCAACCAGGCGGAACAACACCATCAACGAGCGGCGGAGGCCGTGGAAGGGTTGCCCAGGCCTGGGAGGGGCTGGAGCTACGGAGATGACCCGAGGGGATCGCCGGCGAGCTCGAGCTCGGGGACGGCGGCCCGCGGCCTGCCCAGCCGGGCTATGGCTATCTATGCGATTCTGGAGTGTGTGGGAGTAGTGGATGGTGCTCGAGGAGCCTGGGGAGGGATCTATTTATAGCCGAGCGCCGAGGGGGGATCCGGCTCTGCCAATGGACACCTGGTCATGGCGCCCGGTGATGAACGACATCAGTGAGAGGGGGAGAAGGCGACGCAGCTCACACAGGAACTGTGGGCGAACGGGGACGACCACAGGGGTGGGAGGAAGGCGACGAGCGCGGCACGCCACACACTATTGCGTTGGCCGGACCGTGCTCGTGCTTGTTGCGGCGAGCTCCGGCGTCGGCGAGTGCCAGGGGGGAGTTAAGAAGGTTGAGACAATGATTGTGGCGCAGTTTGGCACGCTCAGGCAGCAGGGGAAGCGAGCAGGCGCGCAACAGAGTGCTTGGTGGCACTCAGAATGCATCGGATGCATGCCAGCACGCCTGGACAAACACGGTCACCACGTGAACTTTGCCCTCAGGCCCACCTATGTCCAAAGTTCATGTCTGGCTTGTTGTTCGTGGTAGTTTTGAAGGTTACCATGCCTGGGTTTGGTCTCAGGTGCAGTAGAAAAGATTTCACACGCCAGGTAAGTTTGTGGACAGTAAATTTGAGAGCTTACTATGGTCAAACTACTGGGAGTTGGGGGCTGGGATTTGGAGGTTAGCAATCCTCTACTAAGGTGATGATGCACAAGAAAATCCAGCCACAATGGAGCAAGTAAAATGGTAGTTGCTGTAGAAACTACCATTTCTGTCCAGAACAGAAAATATTTTTTGTAGCCAAAATATTCCAAAAAGTGATGAATTTTTTTTGCTCAGAAAGGTGCCCTAGGGTTGAAAGAATAATTGGGACTTTCTCAGACTTATGGGCAAGAAAAATTGGGGTTGCTTTGGAGCACATTGAGCTAGCTAGGGTTTAAGAGAGGAAAATGAATATTTTTCATTTAAGAAAAATATTCCAAATATTATTTTGAGTTGAACCAGAGAGGGAATGATGGTTAGAGAGGGAAATGAGGCACTTGGTTGAAAGCCAAGGGGTACCCAAGTGGTCAAGTCCATATGAAAAGACTCAAAACTCCAAATTTCAAATTCAAACCAACTGAAAATTAAGCAAAAAGAAAAGGGCAAAAACCAGGCTATCAAAACCTCCCCCACTTAGAATGAATCTTGTCCTCGAGATTCGGTTGCTTGGGAAAACCATTCTGGATAATGTGCCTTTAGAAATTCTTCCCGTCCCCAAGTTGATTCTGACTCTATATGATGCTCCCACTGGACTTTGTAGAACTTCCTTGCTTTACTACGAGTGACCGTTTCCATCTGATCCAAAATTCTAACCGACCTCTCTTCTTATGTTAAATCATTTGCCAGCTCTATTTCATTCATAGCAGTCTTTTTCTCAGGCGGCGATATGCATCGCCTCAACTGTGAAACATGAAACACGTTGTGCACGTTCGACAATTCAGGGGGTAGTTCCAACTGATATGCAACAGTACCCACTCGTGACATAACGGGAAATGGACCAATAAATCTGGGTGACAACTTTCCGCGAGTCTAGAATCTCTTGATTCCTTTCATAGGAGTGACTCGGAGGTATACATGTTCTCCGGGTTCAAAACTGATATCTCGGTGCTTTGCATCATAATAACTCTTCTCTCGAGATTTGGCAAATTGCAATTTGTCTCTGATTTCCTTAACTTGTTTCTCAGCTTCCATCATGAGATCCATTCCAAAAACACGGCTATCTCCAGTTTGGGACCAATTTAAAGGAGTGCGGCACTTATGACCATACAAAGCGTCATACGGTGACATCTTTAGATTGGTCTGGAAGCTATTATTGTAAGAGAACTCGGCATACGGCAAGCAGTCTTCCCATTTAGGTCCTTGGGCCAAAGCACATGCTCGCAGCATATCTTCGAGTATTTGGTTTACCCGCTCCATCTGTCCATCAGTCTGAGGATGGTAAGCGGTACTGTATTTCAGCGCTGTCCCAAGGCTTGATGGAGACGTGACCAAAAAGCGGAGATAAAATGCGAACCTCGGTCAGAAGTGATGGCTCGGGTTACTCCATGCAGACTGACTATTCTGGATACATATAGATGTGCAAGTTGATCCGCTCAATATGTGGTTCTGATTAGGATAAAGTGAGCAACCTTGGTTAAGGTATCCACTATGACCCAGATTGCATCATTGCCTCGCTGAGGCTTAGGCAGCCCTGTGATGAAATCCATGCAGACGTCATCCCATTTCCATTGCGAAGCTGGCAGCGGCTGGAGAAGTCTGGCTGGCTTCTAATGCTCTGCCTTCACCTTGTTGCATATGTCGCAACAGGCCACAAAATAGGCAATGTCTTTCTTCATTCCATCCCACCAAAATATTTGTCGAAGGTCTTCATACATTTTCATACCTCTAGGGTGAATAGAATACGAGGATTCGTGTGCTTCTGACAGGATTTTCTGCTTCAAATCCGCTTGATTGGGTACACAAATCCTTCCACGGAAGCAGAGGGTACCGCATTGATCCTTCGAGAAATCTGAGGTGTGTCCTGCTACCATATTCTTGGCACGTTTTTGCAGAGCAGTGTCAGCTGGCTGGGCCTTGCGGATCTCTTCCTCAATTGTGGGGGTAACTTCCAAAATATTAGCAAGGCTAGCATCAACTATGACCAGGTTGAGCTGAGCAATTTCCTTTTGAAGTTCAGGACTCAAGGATTCCAATATGATATTTAGGCTGACAGGCTTTCGACTAAGTGCATCGGCAACCACGTTGGCCTTACCGGGTGGTAATTTATTCCAAGGTCATAATCCTTGACTAACTCAAGCCATCTTCGTTGACGAAGATTTAAATCTGGCTGAGTAAATATGTACTTGAGACTTTTGTGATCGGTAAAAATTTGGCACCTCTTCCCGATGAGATAGTGTCTCCAAATTTTTAGAGCATGAACCACCGCGGCCAATTCCAAATCATGAGTAGGATAATTTCCCTCATGGGGTCGTAGCTGTCACGATGCATACGCTACTACCCTGCCATCTTGCATAAGTACGCATCCAAGTCCTTGTCTGAAGGCGCCACAGTACACATCAAAACTGCGATAGATATCTGGAAGAGTCAATACAGGCGCAGTTTTCAGCCGTATCTTTAGCTCATTGAAACTTTTCTCACAGTCCTCAGTCCATTCAAACTTCCTATCCTTTTTGAGCAGCTCCGTCATGGGTTTAGCAATCTTGGAAAAACCTTCAATGAAACGACGGTAATATCCGGCAAATCCAAGAAAACTCCGGATCTGAGATACGGTTGTCGGCGACAACCAATCAAGCACATCCTTTACTTTGCTTGGGTCCATGACTATACCTTCAGCAGATAGCACATGTCCAAGAAATCCAACTTGCTTGGGCCAAAATTCGCATTTACTGAATTTGGCGTATAGCTGACGTTCGCGGAGTCGTTGTAACACTGCTTGGAGGTGTTCTTTGTGATCCTCTTCACTTCTTGAGTAAATAAGTATGTCATCGATGAAGACTACCATTAACTTATCGAGGAAGTCCATGAATACTTTGTTCATCATGTGTATGAAGAAGGCAGGGGCGTTGGTGAGACCAAAGGACATAACTGTATATTCATAAAGACCGTATCGAGTGGTGAATGCAGTCTTAGGAATATCTTCCTTTTTAATCTTGAGCTGATGATATCCAGTCCGTAAATCAATCTTGGAGAATACTTTGGCCCCACTGAGCTGGTCAAACAAGTCATCAATCCTTGGCAGCAGATATTTGTTTTTGATGGTTGCTTCATTCAGCTGACGATAATCCACACACATGTGGAGGCTGCCATCCATTTTGTCCACGAAGATAGCAGGTGATCCCCATGGTGAAGAGCTGGGACTGATATATCCTTTCTGGAGCATTCCATCAAGCTGTTTCTCCACTAATTCTGATGTGGGCATCCGGTAATACTTCTTGTATAACGGTGCGGTTTCGGGCACAAGATCTATGGCAAACTCAAGCTCTCGATCTGGTGGCATGCCTGGTAGCTCTTCTGGAAATACATCAGGAAACTCACTGACCACAGGAATTAATTCCAATTCAGCCACAGCGGTGAAGACCATTTCTTTCTTCGTTATACTTCTGCGAGCATAGAATTTGGTAGTCTGCCCCTTCTGACTGGTCAAAGTGACTTCTCGGGTCGCGCAATTTTTTGCATACTTGATATTGAGTCAGCCAATTCATACCCAAGATAACATCCAACTTAGCAGACTCAATAATTATCAAAGAAGTTGGAAAACAGACTCCGTTGATATTGACTTCCAGATTACGGCAGACTAGATTGCTCCTGATTAAGGATCCCGGGGTTTGTACCAGCATATTCTTTCCCAAAAGCGAACAAGGAAATTTGTTTTGGGCAACAAAACTCCGATAAATAAAAGAGTGGGAAGCCCCAGAGTCAAATAAAATCACTGCATGTATGTTATTAACAGAAAACATACCAATCACAACTTCGGGGTTCTCTTGGGCTTCATCGGCGGAGAGGTGATGAACGTGCCCAGTGATGTTTTGCTGGTTTGTGGCACCCCGGCTCAGAGCGACCAGTTTACCCTGCATTGCCAGCCCAGAGACCTTGTCTTCTGGCAACACACAACAACATGGTACAGAAAACAACCGCTTTATTCATGCTAGCGGAACATAGTTCATATTACAACAGTTAGCGAGGCCATGTGGCACACACGATGCGGCTAAACAATATGTACATTATTTAGTGAACACACTACGAAAAAAATACACTTCTGTGATGATACGTGTTTGTCACAGTAGGTCGCGTTTTTTGTCATGCATGTACATCCATATCAAATTTATGACAAAATCAAGATAGTCATACCTGTCTTGTCGTAGAAGTGTTCCATGACATTACCAAAATTATCATCACGGAAGTGTCCACTTCCATGACGATAAATCGCGCGTCATAGAAGTGCTTTCGTCAAGGGTGACCAACACGTGGCATCCACCATAATGGAACACCGTTAAGTTATCGTTTCGGGTTTTGGATCCGATAACCCGTTAACAGCCCCGACCAATGGGGATTTTCCACGTGTAAAATCATCATTGGCTGGAGGAAACACGTGTCGGCTCACCGTTGGGACAGATGTCATCCACTCATTGGACAGAAGGCGCCTATGATACGTCGACACATGGCACGGCCCAACAGAGGCCCATTCCTGTGAAAAGGCCGGCCAGTTTGACTTGGTCAAAAGGTGGCGGGCCGGCCCATGGAAAGCCTGTTAACGGCCTGTTCGCATATAGCCCATTTACAGCCCGCTAACCGAAGGCCTGTTACGCCCTATCCGAATTAGGCCCAGTAGCATCATCTGGGCCATCCAATATGATTCCGGCCCATTTTCACTTCTGGACCATGTATGGCCCATGACGTCTTTCGGCCCATATGAGGCCCTATGTAACTCTTGGCCTATTAACGGCCCGTGGTGAAACTGGCCCGCAATGAACAGTGTATCACTTTACACCCATTAACGGCCCGTGGTGAAATTGGCCTGTAATGAACAGTATATCACTTTATACCCATTAAGGGCCTGTTATTCAGTTAGGCCGTTTCCAGCAATGTTATCTTTTGGCCTTCTCAGAGCCCATTTATTCTTGGGCTCATTTCCAGCATTCGTTTACTTACGGCCCGTTACTGTCATTTTCTGCTTATGGGCCAAATTCAGCCCATGGTTACATCGGCCCGTTTGTGGTCCGTTGATACGTTGGGCCGTTTTCATAGCGTCATCAAATACGGCCTATTAATGATGTCCCGTTATGGTCATACGGCCCGTATAAGGCCCATTGATTGTCAGGACCCCGAATCAATGCCACATCGATCTAGCATGTAACAGCTCATATCACTTTGCGGCCTCACGCACGGATTCCCACGGGTGTCGCCTTACCTTTGCCCAGGACCATTTGCGCCTTTTGGCACACGTATATGATAGTGTCGCTAGCATCCATATGATAAGGAGCCCGGGATGACATGGCTAGTCGTAAACCCAAAGTGGCACAAACTTACAGGGACAGGCATCCATGACCCAGCATCGAACGTGTCGGTCATCAGCGAGTGAATCCAGGCTGTAGAACTGGGCTAGCAGGACTCCGGTGAACCGGGCTGTAGCGGGCTAACAGGACTCCGGTATTCATCGTGTGACATTTCCCCAAAGGGACAGACACAGGAACGAAGAAGGACACATGCCGGCCAGTCTAAGTGTTCCGGAGCAGTAGCTAGCTACCATGGCTCAATGGAAGCACTAGGAGACATTTCCCGGTAAGAGAGGCTACTAAGGATAAACAACTAGATAGTCAGATCCCACACATACCAAGCATTTCAATAACATACACACAATATGCTCGATATGTGCAAATACAACATGGCATCACAACATGACTCTACAACTCAAGTATTTTATTCAGTAGGCTCCGAGGAGCGAGATATTACAAACATGGGACTCTCGACCCAGCATTCAGAGCATACAAGTCAAAACACAAGCGGAAGCTCAAACATGTCTGAGTACAGACATCTACAAATGAAAAAGGCTGAGAAGCCTGACTATCTACTAGATCCTACCGAGGGCACAAGATCGTAGCTGAGGTAACAAGCTAAACGTCGAAGTCCACGCAGAACTACTAGTGAGACATAAGTCTCTCTGCAAAAACATAAAATAGGCAAACGTGAGTAAAAATGTACCCAACAGGACTTACATCAGAACTAACTACATATGCATCATTATCAACAAAGGGGGTGGTGGATTTTAACTGCAGCAAGCCAGCTTTGACTCGGTGGCTATCCTGAACTACGACTGCAAGTAACTCTTTTGAGGTGGCGCACACGAGTCCACATATTCACCATATCAATACTCCACTATGCATCTGCTCCCGTCTCCCTACGAGAACGCCATCCATAGCACTCACGCTTATCTTGCGCATTTTAGAGTATCCATTTTCACTTGTCTATGAATTGTACAGGCAACCTAGAAGTCCTTTTCCGCGGACATGGCTATTCGAATAGATGATGTTAACCCTGCAGGGGTGTACTTCTTAACACGCTCTCGCCACTTACCACCACGTACACGTCGTGTATCTCGGCAACCTTCAAGCGGAAGCCTTGCGAGGGAGTCAGCCATGACCTGACTAACCACACAAGTCTCTAGTCCAGGTTTATCGCCTATTCGGGTTCCATCCGCAAGGAGATCAGGCCGGGGTGTCGCTCATGGCCCCAAACGATGTGAGAAGGGTTCTGAAGCCCACCATCCGGGTGCCACTTGGTACAGCGTGCCACTGTGCCTAGTCTGTCCCAAGCCCACCTGTACCCGGTGCCACTTGGTAGACTACTAACACTACCTACAAACACCAGAAACTAGTTGCAACTCCTGGACTGAGATCAAGTTGATTAATAAGCCGAGAGGGGTCGAGTTACCGGAACCCAATGTGTGGTAGTAACTGTTCATGGATCAAAAAACACAAAACTCAGTTCCTGAGGACGGCTGCAATGAGACAATCCACCATGTACTCCTACATGGCCTCTCACCGCTACCTTTACCAAATCGTGTTCACACACTTAGCTCACACACAGTAGGACATGTTCATCACCATTCCAATTCATCCCTGATGAATCGGACCTGACTCAACTCTAAGCAGTAGCAGGCATGACAACAAGCATGATTGAGTAGGCACAACAGGGCTCAAACAACTCCTACTCATGCTAGTGGGTTTCATCTATTTACTGTGGCAATGACAGGTCATGCAGAGGAAAATGGGTTCAACTACCGCAGCATGTAACAGTTGAATCGTTGTTGTCCTAATGCAGTAAAATAGAGCAGGAGCGAGAGAGTGGGATTATATCGGAATGAACAAGGGGGTTTTGCTTGCCTGGCACTTCTGAAGATCGTAATAATTCTTCATCGGTGTCATCGATCACATCGTCGGTACACGTCTACTTAGAGGGGACAATTACCGGCAACAGAGAAGAAATACAATCAATGCAATGCACAATATGATGCATGATCATGACATGGCAAAATGAATGTGTTTTGGGCTGATGCAAGCTAGAACAGATTGAAATGAAGTTGGTTTGAATACATGATTCAAATTCAAACTCCATATGTGATTAATCAAATGCCATTTAATTGATTTGACCTAAACAGTGAACAAAAGTTTTTCTAACATGCATGCAAATGGTACAGATGGATTGATTGGATTTTTCTGATCATTTTTCATATATAATTTATTTCATTTGGAGTTACGGTTGAATTTATATGATTTTTAAAAATTTAGGGCATTTTCTGGAATTTCCTGAAATAAAATAAATCCAGAACATACATATTGCCTCAGTATGACATCATAGTGACACCAGCAGGTCAACGGCTCGGTCCAGGTCAAACCTAACATGTGGGGTCCACACGTTAGTAACACGGTTAACTAACAGAGTTAATTAAAATTAAACTAAACCTAATCTAGATTAGTTAAGGCCTGGGCCCACACGTCAGTGAGAGAGAGGGGTCAAACTGTGGTCAACCCCGGGTCAAACTCACCGGAGTTGACCCGCGGCTCGTCGCCGGTGAAGCCCGAGACGGCGGAGGGGCTCGGAATTTGCCCACGGTCGACCAAATCGACTGCGGTTTGGTCCTAGGCGTAGCTGGGGCTCGCGCGCATCTGGAAGGCCAAGCGGGAGGAGCTGGGGTGGTCTGAGTCGACGGCGGCGAGCACGAATGCGGGGGCCGGATTTCGGGGTTGGTGCGGGTTAGCGCTAGGAAGCACGGGAGGGGGAGGTAACTTTGGCTACGGACTCCTGGTGGTGCGCTGAGCGCAACGGTGAGCTTGGCTTCGAGCCACTGTGGCTCTAGCCACGATGGCGCCATGGCCGGCGGCGGGGAGCTTTCGGTTACGGTGGAGACGGTGGCTACGGAGGCCAAACGAGCACGGGAGCTAGGGGGAGAGGAAGAGGAGCTCACAACAGGGTCGGAGAGGGGGTCAGCTAGCTCGGGGAGGCCCTATGGACGACGAATCGGTGGCGACGATCTTCGGTGACCCGAGGAGGAAGAAGGGGTCGGGGACGGCGCTTCGGGGGTCTTCCAGTCGCGTTTCTCGGTGAGGGGGTTGGTGACGAGGCGCAGGAGCTCGGGACCAGCTCGGGGCATCATCGGGACGGCGGTGGTCGCGGCAACGTAGGTAGAGAGCAGAGGAGGGAGAGAGGTCTAGGGAGAGAGGAGAGGGGCGCAGGGGGTGCTGGGCGTCTCCGTGGCACGTCTGGAGGAGTCGGGGTGGAGGAAGCAGGCAGGGAGCTGGCGACGGCGATCGTGCGCGTGGCGACATGCCTCTGCCTACTGGCAGAGGTTGAGGACAGCCGCTTCACCTGATGGGCAGGGCCGCCAGCTGGAGTTGGGCCAGGACAGTGTTGGGCTACAGGTAGGCCAGGTGAGTTTCTGCTCTCTTTCTCTCATTTGTTTCTGTTTTCTATTTTGTTTCTCTGTTTTGGTTTAGTAATAATGCTAAACCATTTCATAAAATCCTGGAAATAATTATGTGTGCTTTCTGAATTATTCCAGTGACCCTTAACAATTTCAAACATTTTTAGAGCATCTAAAATATATATAGCATTTAAATAGCCCCAATTCAAATATGTTTGGATTAATTCAAAGTCCAAATATGTCCTGCAAAAATGTGAACCATTTTTGGTAGGTGCTTCCACCTTGATCCAGAAATGATGAACATTTTTAAAGGGCATTTTGAAATCATTGAAAAATATTTTGGTTGAACCTAGTTTTAATAGTAAATAATAGCCCATGGTTATTGTGGCCTAGTTTTAAAAAGAACTGCACTGACTACAAGCAAAGAAATAAACAAGACAACAAGGAAATAAATAAGCAAGCAACTTATGCTAGGCTATCATGGCTGTTACACATATTACATCCACTGGGCATCAAAGTTCGCCACCAGTGCAAATATAGGGAACAAAGCAACATATCATATACATTGGTTGACAAAGTTGGCGACCAGCACAAATAAACGCCGTAGCAAAACAAATCCAGAACTGAAACCACTTCAGAAGATCTCAAGAAACAATATCTTGGGTACCCATAATGCTGGCAAGATGCTTAGCAAGCTTATTAACTTTCTCTTGTTTGGCGCTTAAATCCTCCAGCGCTTGCTGTTGCACCAGAAAATATGCATCTGAATTCTGCAGGGACTTCCTCAGTCCTTCAGCTTCTTGTCGCAGCACATCTGATCGATGTCTTTCAACTTGAAGTTGAGACTCAAGAAGACGAACTGATTCAGGCAGCGAGTTCGAAGAGCTTGTGCCAGCAGTAGTGGCCTGTAACTCGAACACTACATCAAGACAAGACTTTTGGGTTCCCTCACTGTCGTCAAGATAGTTTTTATCAGCTTTCTTGGAGACCAACAGGGATGTCTCACTATCTTGAACCTTATCTACATTACTTCCTTTACCATTGGATAACGCGGTACTATTCTCCAATATTTTGTCTGCATTCTAAAAGAGAAACAAGCAGACACATCACATGTTTACCATGTTGTATATGAAACTCATTTTGGTAAATGAGTTCAGTAGTAAAGTATACAGGATAACAGCATGAAACAAACATATATCTATGTACCATGGTCACTTTATGGTCTATATCATTCTAGTTTTTGTTGCCAAATCAAGATAGAGACACGGTTCAAATAATATTTGTTCAAGACAAATCAGAATAGACAGAATATAAGTGTGGGTAACTATAGAGCAATAACAACACTTGTAATGTGCATGACATGAGAACATAACTGTTTATTCAATTGAAACTGAAATCAACATAGAGCAGGTTACAACAGCAAACCAGTTAAAGAAACATGTTTAAAACATACCTGTTGCGCCATTGGAGTTTCAATTCCATCCTTCAAATTTGAAAATAGTTGGTATGAGTAAATACAGTAATGCAAGAGCAAAGGAGTATGAACCATAGCTACAGAACCCGACCTAAGAACAAATCTTCTTCTCCTTTAAGCGTTGAGTTGGGATTCGGAGTGGTGGTCCTTGTGCTTTGGGCACTGCAGTTCCCTTACTAACCGCTCGTGTTTGGGTGTTCTGTGGTGGAGACGGTGCTGTGTCAACTGGAACTGGGTTACTATCTGCCGGGGTTGGGGTTAGAAGGGGTGTAGCTGGTTCTCTGTCCAACTGGATAATGGTACAATCTGCGAGAGTCTGGGTTATGTGTGGTGGATCTGGTCCTTGGACAAGTACAACCATGGTTCTATCTGCATCAACTGGTAGCACTATCTTTTCTGAAGACCGTGTTGTTACTCCCTTAGATACTGCCATCACGCTCTCCAATTCAAATGGCTGATAAACAAGAAAAGTAATTGAAAGTATAGACATTGTATGATAGACAGGTGCAATGGATAGTGGGGAATAAAAGAGGGCATGAAATAATTCATATTTATGTTGTCTAACCAAACAGGATAGCATGACACAAATTCACATATATGATGGCTAACTAAACAGGATAGCATGACACAATTTCACATTATGATGGCTAACTAAAAAAGATGGAAAGACATAGTTCAAAATATGAGACTATGTAAACAGGATGACATGACATAACTATATAATGTGTTTATTAAATAGGTTGGCATGCCATAATTCACATACATTCATGGATAGAATGCCATAATTCTAAATATGATGATTGTAAACACTAAACATGTTGACATGATATAACTATATGATGTCTTTATTAAATGGGTTTCCATGCCATAATTCAGATAGATGATGTGTATGTACTATGTAAACATGATGGCATGATATAATTCAAATATATTATTTATATAGTAAGCAAGTAAGCAGATGGAAATCTATATATGATGTAAAAACTAAGCAATGCAAGACAACATGCATGACATGGGTAATATAACCCCGCCAAGTTTGAGCATAGACCTCAGGGGGGAAATAGGATTGGTCATCAGTCTCTGAATCCTCCTCTGAGGAGCTCTCTGTAGCCAGCAAGATGTCTGCTTCAGCAGGTAGCATTGTCTGCTCTGAATACCTTGTTTTCACTCCAGATACTTCCGTCACCGCTTCAAATGGCTGATGCACAGGAAGAGTAGTTGAATATACAACCCTTGTCGACAAATGGAACACGTAATACAAAAAAATGATAGCATGATATACTTCACATACATGATGATTGGCTAAACAGCATGGCATTGCATAATTCACATATATAATGCCTTTGCAACAAGATAGCATTGTATAATTCACATATATAATGCCTTGCAACAAGATGGCAATGCATAATTCACATATATGGTAATTAGACACTGAAAAGGTGGCTTTCACACAAACCATGTCTAAACTAATCAAATGGCATAGCAATGCGAGACACCATACGCACTTATGAGCAACATAACCCTGCCAAGTTAGAGCATACACCTCGGGCGGGGGGGAATAGGACTGGTCATCTGTCTCTGAACCCTCCTCTGAGGAGCTATCCGTAACCAGTGAGATATGCGCTTCGTCAGATAGCATAGTCTGCTCAGAAGACCTTGTTTTCACTCCACAATTTTCCATCACCGTGTCAAATGGCTGATGCACACGAAGAGCAGTTGAATGTACTAACATTGTTGACAAATGTAATATGTAACAAAAAAAAGGATGGCCTAATATAATTTACATATAAGATGACTGGCTAAGCAGGATGGCATTGCAAAATTCACATATATGATGCCTGGCTAAACAAGGTGGCGTTGCATAATTCACATAAACGATGAATAAACTAAACAGATGGCATTCGCACAAAGGATGTCTAAACTAAGTAGATGACATATTTGATGTATAAAGTAAGCAATGCAAGACACCATATGCATGATATAACCAACATCAGCATGCCATGTTAGAGCAAAGACCTCATAGGGTAAATAGGAGTTCTCTTCTCCTTCTGAATCCCCCTCAGAACAGATATCTTCCTCTCGATTACACTCCGAAATGCATGGAGGGGGGCTGCCTTTGCACCTACCATGGAGCGACGTCTACATGAAATTATATTGCCACGCAAGGCTCATCTCTTGTGCTCTACATGTTCACTTCCATTGTTTACAATAACTGTCATGCATAGGAATAAAACATAGTGAGATTATGTAAGGAGTGCATGCAAAAATCCAGAGCAATGGTAGCAACCTGTGGATAGACCCAAAACCAATAATAGCAGGCAGATAATGGCTTCAGTTAATAAATACAGATAATGGCTTCTTTACTGTTTGTTTCCCACCCAACATGAAACTCATAGTAGACACCGATAGTAGATAGATACTATTGATAGCGGCCCCGATATGTACCCCACAACCATTTAAAAACTCAAGTTTGACCATTAGTTTGGAACTGACTCAGAGTCTAATCGGTGAACAGGATGATAAAGTAGCATGTAATATTAAGCGATGCATAACGTAAGCAGACACGAAAGAGTGCGACCTCTCTTACGGACCCGTGTAGTCCTCGAGGTCATCTGCTTGGTTGATGATGGTAATGCATTTTCATGGCTGCCAGCGGCGGGGAAGAAGATCTGAGGCGGCGAAAGACAGTCTGGAGGCTGGATCCCTGTTGTGCTGGACCCTTCTGTTGTTGGAGCAGCTGAGCTAGGGTGGACAAGGGCGCAGCAGGAGCGGGACAAACCACGCAAGGTTTTCTTTGACAACTATCTGTAAGAGAAGTAATTCTGTAAGGGCTCATTTGAATTGGAGGATTCCAACAATGCAGGGATAGGAAATAGACAGGAATAGGATAGGAATGCACGTGCAAAATAGAGAATTTAAAAACACAAGATTTCTGCCAATCTGGGTGTTTGATTTACAACAATTGGAAGATCACAGGATGCAAAGAAGCATGGTGAGATTAAGTCAAACCACATGAAAATGTATGGTTATAATGCTATTATGCTACTATCTCTTAGTCTTGTGCTTCATGAATAGGAATTTGAAAAGGAGGACAAGTGAAAATTAAAATTCCTACGTTTTTTCTTTCAAGGAGACACTAAAGGAACAAATCCGTGTGCTTAGTGGACAATATATATAAGATGTAGAGTAAAAAAGAGATGCAACAAGTGTACAACCTCTTTGGCGAAGCCCTGTCGATCTCAGCGTGATTGGGTTGCCCGGTGAGGATGCTCCAGCTGACTTTGCTCTCGAAGGAGGGGAAGAAGATCTTAGGCATCTGGAGATGGAGCCCGAGGTACTACTCCGCTGTGATGGATGGTTTCGTCGTTGGAGCAGCTCCGGTGAGTTGTACGACGCCGAGGCTGAAGTAGGACAAGAGAGACAACGAACAATATTAACCTGAGTAGAATTCTAATAGCATCTCCAATACATGACATAAAATACATAACCACAAAGTGCTAGATGCAAAATACATCAGCCGCTCATCTCTGAACTTAACTGTCAAAACTGAACTTAACTGTCGAAACTGAACTTAACCGTTGAAACTGAACCTAACTGTCGAAACTGAATTTTGCTGTCGAAACTGAATTTTGCTATCGAAACTGAACACACTAGCAAGGTGAGGCTACACGTCGGTCGACTAACTTTTTCATCTCTGGTCAGTCGATTTTGCAGCCGTTGGATACGAAATCAAGGGCCTACGGTTCATCTTCAACCTCCACCCCCTGAGCCGCCAGCCATTACCGGCCAAACAGCAGCCCCCCGCCGCCCGCGGCTGGCGGTGCGCCGCCCCGCCCGCCCCAAAAACACTCCCCACTGCCGGTCCGCCACCGCCCCGGCCATCACTCTAGTCCCCCCCGTGCCGAGCTTTTTCTCCGGCAATCCCCACGCCACCGCCCCGCCAACGCCCCGCCACCGCCGGCGACCACCGCCCCCATCCTGAACCCTAAGATAGATAGTGGGGTACCTCTCCGGCGAGCCCCCCTCCCAGCTGCGGCTGGTTCTTCCTTCACCCTGGCGAGCCCACCCCATGAAAATCGACTGACCCAAAAGTCAATTCAGTCGACTGAAGTGTAGCCAAATCGAAGCAGCATCGCAAGCAAGAGCAAGAGCGAGAGCAGCAGCGCGAGCAAGAGCAATAGCAAGAGCAGACCAGGCAGGGGACCGAGAGCAAGAGCAGAGCAGCAGCGCGAGCAAGAGCTAAAGCAGTAGCAGCTCCTACTAATGTGGACGTCGCCGCCGTGGGAGCGACACCATGGAGGAAGTGGCCGGCGACGCCGCCGTGGATGGAGCCGCGCCGTGTCGGCTCGGGACCGAGCGCCGGCAGCACCATGAGATCGAATCAAGAAGAAAATGCGGCGATTAGTGTACAACCTCTTTGGCCGCAGCTTCATCCGAGGAAACGGTGATGATGATGCTCTTCCGGTGGTGCAGGTGAAGATGGCAGTATGGGAATGGAGGTGGCGCGAAAGACGAGGGGAACGTCGGGGCAGCTCCTTGAAGGTGGAGGATGGGGTGGCTGAACCGCCAGGACGATGAGGTCGACGACGGATCCTCATCCGGTACGGTGGATGAGGGACGTCGAGGTATTGCTGTGGATGACATCGTCGGGGAAGAGGCTCTGACTGGGTGGCGGACGGAGCAGGGTTTGGGGTTTTGTCACGGGTTTTCGTGGTCTTGGTGTACGAATGGGTGGGCGGATGGGATGGTAGTGGGGAACCATGGCTTAGAGACGCGCTTGTCCAAAATGTGGGGTAAGTTACGAAAGTACCCCCCACCGATTTGAGGCGGTTCTTTCGGTTCAGGGGTACCACGGGCATTTCGTGTGTCGGGATGTCACAGGAGGTGGGAGTTTTCGCACGCGTTGTAATTTCGGAATAGCAAGGCGCGGGTTGAGATGGAGGGAGTTGTCGGAGCACAACAAGACAAAGATATATCTTAAATATTTCGGGCTAACGAGGTGCGGGATGAAATTTTCGGACAAGCCTAACGTGTACTGTACCAAATCAATGCGCACTACAAAGGTCATTCAAAACTTTGAATTCATGTTATGTTAAATTAAAATATTTCGCTACGTGTATAATGCAAGCAACCTACTGCTCAAATGAACGTTTTAGTGCATTCCAAACGTATATACTACCGCTTCAATATGAACTAAATTTGAATAAGATCTACAGTAATGATTGTTGTGAAGTGAAAGCATTTGAATTCATTTCTCTGTTTTAATAAGATCTACAATCATCATTATTGTCAAGTTAAACCATCGTTTGTGTATTATCTTCACAGCACACCACGTAATTAGCGTCGAGTTACATATGAACTATGTGTACTATATGAACTCGAACTAGATTTTTTGAATCCACTTTATTTTGATTTCAAATCACATTACATTTCTAGCTCTAGATAGATCTTCATAATCTAAACCATGTCTCATATGTATAATGTGTTTATCACATTATGTATGGTGCCCCGCCCCCTACGCCTACAAGTATTCAGATGTGAGTTGCAAATACCACACATTACCACAAATTCAAATAAAATGTGAGAATGTTCGATATATAGTATTGTTTAGATTGCTCGATATTTAGTTCTAAGCTGCAAACGCCGCACATTATCGCAAATTCAAATAAAATGTGAGATTTTTTGATGTATAGTATGGTTTAGATTGTTCGGCATTTAGCTGTGAGTTGCAAGCGCCATGCATTATCACATTATGGTATAACATGTGCACAACACATGTATCACCGCTATATTCATGCATGCAATGTTTAAAACACTATGATCTCCTATTCAAAAATATGAATCCGCTTTCATATCAAATTATGATCATTGTTAGTCTCTTACACCCACACAATCCTCTAACCTTTGTAGCTACCACTAACTTTCTCTCGTGCATGCACACGCCCTCCTCGCCCTCCCCCTCCCTCGACATTCTATCCACCGGGCACATTCATTTTTTTCTTTAGGTCGTTCTCCTAGAGTCTCCACAACTCCTTTCCGACACACACCGATTGATAAACCTCTCCAGCGATGCCTGCCTACATCATACACACATAGCTTCAATCTCCTCCTTTATGTGTCCTTGCCTCATGTCTCTCATATGGTCAGACACACGTGTAAACTCTCGCCCCTCTTTTCATCGATCTCACAACCGCACACTCCTCCCCCTATCTAGCGAGTAGTTGGACCTCTCACACCACCTCCTAGCTCCATTCTCTCTATCTATCCGTCTCGCTGGGCCTTATTTGCCTCTAACAAATGGACGTACACCGACCGATCTCTCGCTACACATATAGCCAGCTAGGTCCTTATAACTCGTTTTTACCCACACATCGATCGATCTACCTCATTAGTTGTGTCTCTCCCTTCCTCCGACAAACAACAATTGATCTACCGATCTAGTTAGGTTTGCTTACCAAACACATGGTTCCCCTTCATCATCCATGGATGCGTCCCGACAAATCTATCACACACAGGCACACACAGAAACACATCCCCACTCTTAGTGATAACATTGCAGTTCCACCCTCAGTTTGTCTAGTAGGCCTCTCCCAACATCTCCGAGAGGCAACTCCATCACCCATCCAGCACTCTACCCCTCTCCCTCCCTCTCCCTCCCTCTCCCTCCCACTCCCTCTCCTCTCTCTCTCTCTATCCCATCATATTTCCCGTCCTTCAGTTATGTATGGATGTCGACCGATCTCCCTCAAGACATAGCTGGGTCTCTCCTTCTCAACACATATACGAGTCGTTCTACTCTATAGTTAGGCCTCTGCTGTCACACCCTGATTTTCATGGCACAACACTTAAGATGATAAATCATGATAAAGTGTGGTTTGACAAAAACTTTTGCATTATTTGACTTTTTCTTTGAGTTGGTTTTCTCTTTGTGTTTTCAAGTGCTCTTAAAAGTAAACATAGCTTCACCTTCTATACTTCATTTCCTTGATCCTAAACTTCTGCCCAATGATCATACCATGTGTATAGTACAATATAGAATTTTCTTACAAAAATAATTTGGCCAAAAAGTATTTTCTAAATTTAGTTTTCAAAAAACCCCTGAATTGAGGTTTGCACTGCAAGTACTTGATTTGGGGTATGAAAAATCTTTCAAAGAGTATGTTTGATTCCTATTAGGTATAGGAATCCCAAAAACCACAAAAGTATAATTTTAAAAGTCATTTTGCTATTTTATTTAAAGGCTTTTTCTGAAGACCAGAAATAGTCTCTATCAGATTAAAATTATTTTAATACTTTAAAAATATTTGTGAAAATTTAGGGAAACTCAGGGGACATATACTGTCCATATATAAGAGTTTCAACACATGGTCATGTTCAAAATATTGGTCAAACCCCTCAAAAACCCTTTCTGGATATTTTAAGCTTTTGAAATATTTACAAAGGTAATATTCTCTAAAAATTCCAAGAAATTTCTAGCAAGTCACAAATGACATATTGGATGATCTTGCCAAGCCTCATGTCTTGGAGAACAACATAACATCAACAAATCTCCTCAAAACCATCCCTGACCATTTTGAAGTTTGAGCAACTCTACATTGCCAAACATGTCCAAATGTTCTCAAACTTGGTTCACATGATCCAATGGTCTAATTATGTATCTAGACCAAATGGCACAAGTTGGAGAAAGTGATATCTTGATCAAAGTGCCTCAAAACCCTCTCTGTCCAGAATCAAATTTGAACAACTTTACATTGTCAACTTTCTTATTTTGCTCTCAACTTTTGTGGGCATCCTCTAAACCCCAAATGATGACACTGCACCAAGTCGTGCATCAAGGAGAATAGTTTTTGCATGTCTAGATCTTGGAAAACTCATTTATGTTGATTTCTAGGGTTTACAAAAGTTGCATTGGCAACTTTGCCCAAATGGACTCAACCTTGGTGGAACCTATTATTATCTCATGCCATTTCACCATGTCAAGCCTCATGACAAGAGGAGTTCATCTTCTTGCCCAAACCAGCAACAAACACCTTCTGCCATTTTACTAAAACCCTTGTTTTGACCACTTACACTCTTCTCCATGGCCTCAACTTTTTACCACAGCCCCTCCTAGACCTCTTCTACCACCAGTAGCAATGGCTGCATATCAGATCAATAATTTAGGGGTGAAACCACGTCTTTTACCTCTCTGGACAGCCCTTGCACCCCTCTTCCTCACCTCCCTCCTCACTCCATTAGCCACCCAAGGCATACAAGGCTCTCCCCACATGCTTTACTCCTCCCTAGAGCTACCAGACATGCTTGGCCGTGCCCACTTTGCCAAAAAATGGCATGCCAGCCATTTGCACGCTCTGGAGCGCGCTACAGTGCGCTCCCGCACTGTAGCCGCCCCCTGCCAACCACCTCCGGCCACCTCGGCTCTCCCCCTCACGCCAGCCGATGCGCCTCGACGTCCACGGCACGCCACGCCCTGGTCCCCCTCCTCCTTCTCCTTCCTACTGCCTCCCTCACACGCGCGCCATGGCCACCCGAGAGCTCCAATGAGCGCGCTCACATGCGCGACACTCTGGCACTCCCCCGCTCTCTCTCTCTTCCATGCCCTAGACGTAGAACGCCTCCACAAATGCCCCGGACACGCCCATTTGAGGCCCCATGACCCACAGCGACGGCAACAGCCTCACCGGCGCATTGGTCCACGATGAGCCATGGGCAGGCTACTTATAGGCCTCCTCGAGCCTCTCCCTCTCCACCACTCGCCTCCACATGCTCCAAATCGACCCCCTGCACCTCCAGTTCCTCTCCAGAGGCACCTAAGCTCGAGATCGAGCTCGTGCTCCGCCGCTTCGGCTTGCCGGAGTCTGCGAGGTACAGGCCTTCCCCGCTCCTCCTCTGCCTCGATCTGGAACCCCCGAACACCACTGATCGTTTCCCCCCCGTTTCCCCTCTCTGTAGCTACCGAAAACGGCCGGAACCGCTGCCACCCGAAGCTCCTCCGCCGTGCCTCCTCGTCGCCGGCGAACCAGGCCACCCAGCGGCCGGAACCACAACCACCTGAATGGCGACTCCGTGCTGAGTCCAACCCTGCCCTCCACTCGCCTCGCCGTGCCCTACATCGACGCCGGTGAGCTCATCGGCCGTCTGGACTCGGGGTTAGGGATGCCAGGCGGGCCCCGCCTGTCAGCCTCTCCTCTCCCTCACGCCCTCTCTCTCTCACTAGCGCCTGGGGCCCGCTCATCAAGTTTAAACATGGCGCGTGCGCGTGCGTTGGCTCGGCTGGGCCGCCTCGCTGGCTGGGCCACTGCCCTGGGCCGTTCTGACCCAGTAGGCACGGTGCCCCTTTTTCTTTCTTCTTTTCCGATAAATTTCCAAAAATTCCACTGAGTTAAATATTTATCCAAATAATTTAATTCCAACTCCTAAATTCCTGAAATATTGCAACCTATTTAATGGTGCAACTATCATTCAAATCCAACAAAATTTTCTTCACTGTAAATATTTAAATGTGATTTTAACCATTTAAATATACCTTTATAAATCCATTTCTCCTATTATGCCACTCCAAATACAAAACTAGGAATTTTTCCCCTTCTTAGTTTTCACCCTAGTATTTAACAAAAATGAGTTGACATTTTTCTGAGCACTTTGGTTTTTCTGTTTTATTATTGCCTTATTTTTCTCGTTATTATTTTGCGACGATAGATTGCGTTGCTAATGAAGGAGTTGGACCAGAAGACTTCGAAGACCCAGAAGACTTTGCTGAGCCAGGCAAGCAGCCCTTTGACCATACCGTGAAACCTTTTTATGCATGTCATATAGCGCTTGTTGTTGTTGCACCAGAATCATGATGAGAGGGTACCACTTTGGTGGGTTACTCCCTTTCTTTTCTCATTGATACTTGCATGGTGCATGACCCTACCTTTCTATGAGGGTTATGCGAGTGGGAGTAGCTAGGATGCTAAGTAGAGCTATGCAAAAAGGGGATGGGTATATGCATGGTGATGGAAGCAAGATTGTTTTCAAAAACTTTTTGAAAATCCCCTCAGGTGCCACTTATGCCCGAGGGAGATAATGAGTTGGGTAACGACTTGATGACGAATTGGTGTGCCGGGGAAAGTGTGTGTGTTGTTTTCAAAACGGATTGGTTTAAGTTGCGACCGTTATTCCAACCTTACATGCGCAACCACTCTACCCTTATATGGGAAAGGGCATTATTGATTACCTAGGCCGATACTAGCTTGGAGCCCACATTACTAGTGACGTGAGAGAGTTGGTGCTCTCTCTCGGGACGGGGTCATGCTAGGTAGGGCGGCCATGACTGTTTCCACAGGGCACCGGATACACCGTTGTGTCCCCTCTCGGATGTTACGATCTTGAGTGAGTCTCATATGATGTACATCATGAGGATATGGAACAACGAGTGGACTCCTTGTTAGTGTCGTCTAGGGAAAGATAGTGATCGGGTGCTTACCCCGGGTACTTGAGGTATCACGGGTCGTGGATGACACGGAAGTTCCCCGAATCTTGTGGGTAAAGTGTGCAACCTCTGCAGAGTGTAAAACTATTCGAATAGCCGTGTCCACGGTCAAGGACAGTTGGGTAACCGCTCTTGGGCTACGTCCACTTGTTTACAAACCATTGTGTGTGTGTTTGGATAAATGGGAAAAACTACTTGGGTCAGGTCAAAGGAGTTGACATGATCGAGTTGGGTTGATGCCCACTCCCTTTATGTTGATATCTGTAACTGGTCCCTATGGTTACTTGAATTCATATGATACATGATTTACCAATTGTTGAACATGTCATAGCACAATAAAATTAGCTTTCTCCAAAAATTTACCTATGTCATGCATTGTTGTATCTTGAACCAAAACATGGGTTGCTTTCGAGTACATTCAAAGTACTCATTGGCTTGCCACTGGTTACTTAATTGACCAGGCATTGAAGAATAGAAGTTCGAGGAAGAGTTCACTGGTGACGAACATGCGAACTAGGACGCTTCCCAGTCAGAATGCCTGTAGGTTTAAGGCAGATGGCATGGGTTCTACTTATCGACAAAGATTTCCGTTGCTTATGTTTCATTTGATGTTCAGCCCTTAAGGCTTATCTATGTAAAACTTGACCAGAATGGTCACAATATGTGTAAGACAGTATGTATTTATGTAAGACTCTTGTTATTCGGCTTCTGTGTGTTCACTGAGCATTCATCTCTGGGATCACAGTACACGTGCATTCGGTGATCACGACTTATGAGTGGGGGTCCCCACAGAGCTGGTATCAGAGCCATCCTGGCTGTAGGAAGCCTTAGTTAGCAATGTCGTTAGTTAGGATAAAACACATTTTTAAGACCATCTATACCTTGCCTCTTTTCTGAGATTTCCCAAAACTAAGGGATGTTTTCAGTATTGACCCCTCCTATCACTACTAGGGAAAACCCTAGCAGTAGCGCTGGTTTTGTGCTCACTAGTAGCACGGGTAGGCGCGCTACTAATAAGGCGCTACAGCTATTGCTTAGCAGTAATGCATGCCCGCACGCGCTACTGCTAGGACAAATAGCTGCAGCGTTTGTTCACTCCCACGGTACTGCTAAGGTAACTACTTGCGCCGTGTTTTCTGTCCATCGCTACTAGTATTCTTTTTTTAGTGTATTTATGCGCCATCGTACAAATATTGGTACAATACCAGTTATGAGGTTTACATCATTATGTCCATAACAGTGTGTCAATGAAGGTGTACTAGGTTCAAGTGGAGGCAATATGTGGTGCATGTCAAAAGTATACTACTAATCCAAACTTGATCTAGTTTGGACTAGTAGTACTTTTGATGTGCACCACATGTTGCCTCCACTTGAATCTAATCCGCCAGCACCAGCTATTTAATCATCATCATAGTCATTACCACCAGCAATATTTATTTAATCACCACTAACACTAGCTAATAATAGTCATCATAGTCACTACCACCAACACTAGCTATTTTATCATCATAGTAATAGTGTAGCACATCATCATCCTCAAACTCATTTCTAGCTAGCTAATCACTCCTGCTTCTCTCTCTTAGCTAAAATAACATAAAACATGTATAGCTCTCATCCTTGATCAAGTTGGAGCATGCAGATGAACCTGTCTCCTAATCGTGGGTAGCGCATCTGTTTGCTGCCCCCTAGTACTTCTCTGCGCTCCCCATCACATATTTGGTACAGTCTTGCACTATTAAGCATCCGTCGCTAATCTTGAATGCACTAAAGTAGTCTGTAGGATATCTTGGCCGTAAGATGATAATACTCATGGTACCTTTAGTCTCGATCCCATAAGGCACAACATTCATCGGGAGTCCCTGTTCACGAACATCGTATGGTAACATACTTAGCAATGAAGTTTAGCTTCAAAAATAATTTATGGAAAAGATGCACTGAGGACAAATAGTCAAAATCTTACCATCCTTCCTAAATAGATGTGACCGTAGTTCATTACGAACACTATTGGTCGCACATTTTCAGTACTAACATTTCTAAATGTAGGAAGAAAGTTTGTCTTGACATTATCAAGATCCTCAAGCCATGAAACATAATGACTGAGCTCCTCGCAGTTGAGTTCAGCCCCAGGACAGTATACAGTCCTATCGACCAAGCGCTGGACTTGTTTGCTTGCACCGAAATAAGCTGACAATACAAATTAGTTGTCAACTATTTTTTAATAAACAATATCAAAGACATAAATATGGTAGAGAAACTTACATAATGGTATAACTGGAGGCGTTTGCACATCGACCCAGATGTCAGTATTACCTTCAATTCATCTTTCGGACGAATATCAAAGGTAATAACCATATCAGGCTCAAATGCATAAGTCTTGCATAGTGCTCGCCATGTTTTGCATCCAAAATAGGTGTAGTCGTCTGAATTGTATAATTTTGCATGGAAAATATAACCATGCTCAGTCTTCAAGTAAACTTTATTTTCCTCCGTAGTATGACTGAAACCTATCTTATCCAATACAAAAAATTTTGCATGGCAGGGGATACGCTAGTAGAATAGTAAAAAAATATAAGTTCAAGCAAATGAAGCAGATGTCATGCTTAATTACGAAAAAATACTTGTCGTTGTGACTTACTGTATCCACTTCGAAGTTCTCGTCCAGCTTGATGCTGAAGAGCCTATCATCATCTAGGAAGATTATGTCGCACAGGCCGCGCTCGTCTTCGCTGTATTTGCAAATACCTAAATCCTTTTCGTCGTCAGACATTTCCTATGTTCATAGTTAAAACATTAATAGAAAATCGATCGAAGACAACTACCAGGATACTCAACACACAAATCCGGGGCACTCGATATTTCCTCCATATTCTGGCACAAGTCATGCCAAAATTTACGGAAAAGTTCGGCATGACCTTTGCTAAAATAGGACATATAGAGCGCCTAAAATTTGCCGGAACGGAAATGAATCAACACTCCGGCAAAACATAGGTCACTCGAGGGTGTAACCTGCAAACATGACCAGCCACTTGGATATTGAGCAACACAAGATATACATTTCAAAATATCTTATAGGACTCAAAATTAGCATGAATTCAATAAGCAAAAGTAAATCATCTCATGCGTCCGTACATCGTCGAATATTATCACTAATACATCACAAATAGTGTGATACATATAACATCATTAATACAACCAAAACCCTAGCACATGACGGGTATCGGCGCGGGCGGTGGACACCCACAGAGAAGGAACCATCATGGGATCATAGCTCCAGTGAGATCCCCGGAGAACCTGCCAGGTATTGGAGAACGACCTGTGCTCCAACGCAAACAAGTAGCGATGGACGTGCGCGTCCTCCTCACTGACAAGGTGACGCACCACCTCCGCGGAGTCCTCGAGCCTCTGGATCATCACTAGCCCACGCGACCGCCACCAAAGAAGGTTCGGGTCAACGACAGGCTGGCTGCTCACCAACCTGCGCCCCCCGGTAGGTAGCGCCTCCCAGTACCACCCCGGCGGAGCCCAGTCCCAGACATGGCCGATCTGGTCAAGCAGGTGTCGTTCTCCGCCGACTCGACGACGAGGATGCGGGATAGGCATCGTCCACGTCGAGGCGGGAAAAATTGCTTTAACTAAAAAATAGCAACAAGTTCTTACTAACTAGTTCTATTAATTCAACTAGTTCATACTAAATATAAAATTACTATAAATAAAAATATTCTAGTACCTAATTAGTACCTAGTTCTTACTAACTAATTAGTACCTAGGAACTACTGCCCTAATTAACATCTGATTTGATGAACCTATAGGGGTGGAAAGTGGTAGCGGATATTTCAATTATCCAACTATAAAGTGAAATAAGTTGTCAAATTTTACTCGTTTTATGATTCATCTGAGAAATTTGATTCGTTTTCACCCTTACATGAACCCTAACTCATTTGAGCCGCATCCGCATCCGATTTGTTTCCACTCTTACATGAACCCTAACTAATTTGATGCAACTAAAATATAAAGAAACCCTAGGCAGAGGTAGGGGAGAGGGAGGAGCGGGCGTGCTCACCTCGCGTGCCTTCGCCGAGGGAGGGGCAGGGCGGCGTCAAGGTCAGGGGCGGGGGCGGCGTTGAATCTTGGGTCGGGGCGGCGTAGAGGGTGCGGAGAGCGCGCTGCGGCCGACGGGCGATGGCGGCGGCGAGAGTGGAGAGAGTTGGATTTGGGGGAAGTGGTCGCGTGGGGAAGGACGAACCCCGTGGTTAAGTCAGAAGTAGCAGTAGCGCGTTCCAGGAAAAGCGCTGCTGCTACCTTAGCTACAGCGCATTCTGGGATACACGCTACTGCTACTCCTTTCTCTTTTTTCCCCTTATTCTATTTCTTTCATTTTCAATTACCTTTCTATTTTCTTTCCATTTAATTTTATAACCTTTAGCAGTAGCGAGTTTATATTAAAACGCATTGCTACAAATAAAGTAGCGGTAGCGCGGTTCGTCATAGGTCGCTACTACTATGTGTAGCCTATCGGCTAAGCCATGGGAATTTTAGTAGTAACGTGTTTACAGCCAGACGCGCTACTGCTAGAACTTTATCTGCAGCGCGGTTTACTCAGGCGTGCTACTGCTACTTAGCACCAGCGTGCTTTTTTGACCCTCGCTACTGCTAAAGTTCTGTGTATAAGGTTTTCCCTAGTAGTGTATTCAACTTTTGTAGATGGCCGTCGCCCCCTTGAGACTCCTTACGACAGGATTTCCATCACTCCTAAGAGATTGCCTCCAACAATGCCACTATCCCTTGCTTCCCATATACACCCTGCACAAACTAGAAAATGATGTGTTCGAGAAGGAGTTCTACGCCAAGGTTTTTGTGCCTGCCAAGACCTCAACTCAGGGGTGGTTCTTCGTTGGACCACCTATGCCAAGAAGAGACCTAGCCATTCAGCAAGTGGCATATGAAGCACTCCTCCGTCTTCGAGACCTCCTTCCAGAAATGAAAGAAGAACATGCCACCCGCTACCTGCCTGGCAAGAGCGGATTTGGAGCTCCGACTCAAGTGATGATTTCCCCAGAAGACGAGGATCCAACCCTCAAGTACTAGATCCGTTTCGTCAACGCAGGAGACTACCTTCTACACCTTATCGAAGCATTTCTCAAGGCTCACCAAGATATCCCTTCACTTCTGCGCCTCCACTGCCTTGAGAAGAAGAAGGTGGTCGAGCAAGAACAGCAAATCACTGCCCTATAAGCCCACATTTTTAATCAGGAGTAGCAAATCAAGGGACTTCAGCAAGCTCGCAATCAAATCCCACGCAAAAAGGCATAGGAATGGATTTCCATATCCACCTCATAGAGGATCATTGTCAGGCGCCCGACGACAATACCCAAGACTGAATACCAACCCTTTTGCTTCTGTCACATGTCACGGGTGTGGTGAACTCGGGCATATTAATAGGATGTGTCCCAACAAGCAGCCGACTGTCGCATGTCCATTGGCACTCAGGAGAAACTAGAAGCTGAAGACCGAACGCCTTTATCTCAAAGTGATTAAGCAAGCACGACTACTGAATCCGAGGACCCCTAGGGTCGGATGAGTCGTGTAGCCCCTATGCGCAGTTGAGTCCACATGATGGTTCAAATGAAACCATGTTGAGTGTTGCTTGTTCTTATCTGTTTGTGTTTTGATATAAGTTGCACTTTTGCCTTAGGCATCATGTATGCGACTATATCACCTATATTATCTTAATGAAATTGTGTGTGGCCTTTTTGGCACCTGTTTGTTTGCACCTGCACTATAGGACCCCCTTTAAGCATCCCCCCATCTATGATGATTTTTCCTCTCATCCCTCTCTCCTCAACTGAAGACCGGCAAGACAAGGTAAACCAAGGATTCTACTTCGGCGACCAACTAGCACTATAGACTTTTGCTGCAGCCTCCTCGAGTTATGTTTACCTCTCAAGATTAGAAACCCATCCCTAGACCCTTTGAGACTTCATGAGATAACCCAGCTCGAATCCCTAACCAAGTGCTTAACCCACAAAACTGCAAGAGAACCAGCTAAGCCTCCGTAACCTTGCACTGGTTCATTATGGAACCGGTGGACATAGTGAACGAGCACATTATCATCCTAAGATAGCACCACAACTAACGATGCCATAGGGAAGACCAATTTGAGGATATAGGAATAGAGGACAAATGACTTGATGAGTTTATATCAATGACTCTGAGGAATCATCCGAGACTATTTGGTGGATTATGAGGCTTTCATGTTGGTGGAAGAACTTGGTGGGATCATGATTATAGATTAGCATAGCTTTCATTACCCCTGAGTAAATTGGATTTATAGGACAATTATGATCGCAAGCTGAAACTCTTGGAAGTGCAAGGATTTGACTTGATCACATGATATTGAGAGGAGACAGTTGATATTACGTAAATAACTTGAGGGAAACATGTAGGATTCCTCATTGGACAAGAGATTTGGATTTACATAGGTGATCCTAGTTGAGTATAGATGCTGAGTAAGCGTGCAGGATTCGGAGTAAATTGGATTTAGACTGATGATCTTGATCGTGATACCATGTTTCTCGATGGACAATAAACTAGGAGATTGGAATTGATTTAAGGATCTATATAAGCTAGAGGTTGGAAGTTACTTGACCCTGATAATGGGAATTGGTGGACTGACTATAGTAAAGATAACCCTTTTCAAGTATTTGAGGATTATAGGACATTAGAAGATCATGTGGGACACTATAGACATTTGATTTGTAGAATTAATGAATTATGTAGCTGATGGGCTTTTGGAGTTGATTCATAGGAAAGGAAACTAGATCTTGGAATGGCATACGACATGTTTCCTTAGGATAGAGATGCACTAACATGGATCTTGGATCAATAGACTGAGCACTTGGATTGTGGTGATTAAATTCAAGCTTAGCAGCTTGTATGTTCTACCCCTGGACTTGTACATAGATATGAGTTCGGGAATAGTTGTCATGAATGATTTTCTTAGACCTCCCCTCGGGAGCCATGAGGATATGAATAACATGAGTGATGATTGGAGTTGACCTATGCGAGATGATTCTTTTGGTAATATGATGTGAAGACTAGGTAGAACTATTGGCATCTCAGAAACCGTGCTTAAAGATAAGATGGTAAATGTTCACTCGCACACTAGAATCCTTGAAACCCTTACGCCCTACCAAGCTACAACATGGTTAGATCAGGACCTTAGGGCCTTGACACTAGATCTAGAACACCTTGGCCCACACTCAACAAAGACCACCACTAATATCCCAGCCTACTTTGCGTACCCCATAGACTTCATGGAATACATGGACAAGTTAGTTGTCATCTTTATTTGGCGACATACTTGTCTACCCGAAAACGGAAGAAGAGTCGTTCAGCTGATTAGAAGACATTTTAAAACTGCCATGTCTAGAACGAAGAACTGCACCAACCACCATCGTCAAGAAGTAAACATCCGCGTCGAAGACCAGGTGTATCTGCAAGCCACTTCTCTCAAAGGAACCAAGCATTTCCATGTCAAAGGGAAGCTTACACCAAGATTTAACAACCCCCTTCGAGGTCACTGCAAGACGAAGGATAGACGGCTACCAGCCAGAGTTACCACCTAAATTACCCACTGTACGTAATGTTCCCACATGACACAACTCCAGGAGTGTTTTCGACTTCCTAGCTAGCCCGAGCACTAATAAGGACATCGATCATCGAGCCATCAACCCCAGCCCAACCGGACCTATGTGAGAAACCCCTTAGCAACCTGGATCAAGCCGAACATCATACACGGAGCCACAACATCAAGTACCTCAAGGTTCAATGGAGCACCACTCGGAAAACAAAAGCAGTATGAGGACATGGAGACTACCCCGAATCCAAGTTTCCATACTCCTTTCCGCGCCTAGTTTGGGAATCTCGGGGACGAGATTCTTGTAAGGGGGGTAGGTCTGTCACACCCTGATTTTCATGGCACAACACTTAAGATGATAAATCATGGTAAAGTGTGGTTTGACAAATTTTTTTGCATTATTTGACTTTTATTTGAGTTGGTTTTCTCTCTGTGTTTTCAAGTGCTCTTAAAAGTCAACATAGCTTCACCTTATATACTTCATTTCGTTGATATAAAACTTCTGCCCAATGATCATACCATGTGTATAGTACAAAATAGAATTTTCTTACAAAAGTAATTTGGGCAAAAAGTATTTTCTAAATTTAGTTTTCCAAAACCCCCGAATTGAGGTTTGCACTTCAAGTACTTGATTTGGGGTATGAAACATCTTTCAAAGAGTATGTTTGATTCCTATTAGGTATAGGAATCCCAAAAACCACAAAAGTATAATTTTAAAAGTCATTTTGCTATTTTATTTAAAGGCTTTTTCTTTAGGCCAGAAATGGTCTTTAATAGGTTAAAATTATTTTAATACTTTAAAAATATTTGTGAAAATTTAGGGAAACTCAGTGGACATATATTGTCCATATATAAGAGTTTCAACACATGGCCATGTTCCAAATATTGGTCAAACCCCTCAAAAACCCTATCTGGATATTTCAAGCTTTTGAAATATTTACAAAGGAAATATTCTCTAAAAATTCCAAGAAATTTCTAGCATGTCACAAATGACATATTGGATGATCTTGCCAAGCCTCATGTCTTGGAGAACAACATGACATCAACAAATCTCCTCAAAACCATCCCTGACCATTTTGAAGTTTGAGCAACTCTACATTGCCAAACATGTCCAAATGTTCTCAAACTTGGTTCACATGCTCCAATGGTCTAATTATGTATCTATAACAAATGGCACAAGTTGGAGAAAGCCCTCTCTGTCCACAATCAAATTTGAACAAGTTTACATTCTCAACTTTCTTATTTTGCTCTCAACCTTTGTGGGCATCCTCTAAACCCCAAATGATGACACTGCACCAAGTGGTGCATCAAGGAGAATAGTTTTGCATGTCTAGATCTTGGAAAACTCATTTATGTTGATTTCTAGGGTTTACAAAAGTTGCATTGGCAACTTTGCCCAACTGGACTCAACCTTGGTGGAACCTATTATTATCTCATGCCATTTGACCCTGTCAAGCCTCATGACAAGAGGAGTTTATCTTCTTGCCCAAACCAGCAACAAACACCTTCTGCCATTTTACTAAAACCCCTGTTTTGAGCACTTACACTCTTCTCCATGGCCTCAACTTTTTACCACAACCCCTCCTAGACCTCTTCTACCTCCAGTAGCAATGGCTGCATCTCAGATCAATAATTGAGGGGTGAAACCACCTCTTTTACCTCTCTGGACAGCCCTTGCACCCCTCTTCCTCACCTCCCTTCTCACTCCATTGGCCACCCAAGGCATCCAAGGCTCTCCCCACATGCTTTACTCCTCCCTAGAGCTACCAGACATGCTTGGACGTGCCCACTTTGCCAAAAAATGGCATGCCAGCCATTTGCACGCTCTGGAGCACGCTACAGTGCGCTCCCGCACTGTAGCCTCCCCCTGCCAACCACCTCTGGCCACCTCGGCTCTCCCCTCATGCCACCCGATGCGCCTCGACGTCCACGACATGCCACGCCCTGGTCCCCCTCCTCCTTCTCCTTCCTACTGCCTCCCTCACACGCGCGCCATGGCCACCCGAGAGCTCCAATGAGCACGCTCACACGCGTGACACTCTGGCACTCCCCCACTCTCTCTCTTCCATCCCCTGGACGTAGAACACCTCCACAAACACCCCGGACACGCCCATTTGAGCCCCCGTCCCACAGCGACGGCAACAGCCTCGCCGGCGCAGGTCCATGATGAGCCACGGGCAGGCTACTTATAGGCCTCCCCGAGCCTCTTCCTCTCCACCACTCGCCTCCACACGCTCCAAATCGACCCCCTGCACCTCCAGCTCATCTCCAGAGGCACCCGATCTCGAGATCAAGCTCGAGCTCCGCCGCTTCGGCTTGCCGGAGTCTGCGAGGTACAGGCCTTCCCCGCTCCTCCTCTGCCTTGATCTGGAACCCCCAAACACCACTGACCGTTTCCCCCCTGTTTCCCCTCTCTGTAGCTACCGAAAACGGCCGGAACCACTGCCACCCGAAGCTCCTCCACTGTGCCTCCTCGTCGCCGGCAAACCAGACCACCACAGCAGCCGGAACCACCACCACCTAAACGGCGACTCCGCGCTGAGTCCAACCCTGCCCTCCACTCGCCTCGCCGTGCCCTAAATCGACGCCGGTGAGCTCATCGACCATCTGGCCTCGGGGTTAGGGATGACAGGTGGGCCCCAACTGTCAGCCTCTCCTCTCCTTTGCCCCTCTCTCTCTCACTTGCGCCTGGGGCCTGCTCGTCAGGTTTAAACCTGGCGTGCACGCGTGCGTTGGCTCGGCTGGGCCGCCTCGCCTGCTGGGCCGCTGCCCTGGGCCGTTCTGACCCAGCAGGCACAGTGCCCCTTTTTCTTTTTTCATTTCTTGTAAATTTCCAAAAATTCCACTGAGTTGAATATTTGTCCAAATAAATTAATTCCAACTCCTAAATTCCTGAAATATTGCAACTTATTTAATGGTGCAACTTTCATTCAAATCCAACAAACTTTTCTTCTTTGTAAATCCATTTCTCCTATTATGCCACTCCCAATCCAAAACTAGGAATTTTTCCCCTTCTTAGTTTTCACCCTAGTATTTAACAAAAATGAGTTGACATTTTTCTGAGCACTTTGGTTATTCTGTTTTATTATTGCCTTATTTTTCTCGTTATTATTTTGCGACGATAGATTGCATTGCTAACGAAATAGTTGGACCAGAAGACTTTGAAGACCCAGAAGACTTTGCTGAGCCAGGCAAGCAGCCATTTGACCATACCGTGAAACCTTTTTATGCATGTCATATAGCACTTGTTGTTGTTACACCAGAATCATGATGAGAGGGTACCACTTTGGTGGGTTACTCCGTTGCTTTTCTCATTGATACTTGCATGGTGCATGACCCTACCTTTCTATGAGGGTTATGCGAGTGGGAGTAGCTAGGATGCTAAGTAGAGCTACGCAAAAAGGGGATGGGTATATGCATGGTGATGGAAGCAAGATTGTTTTCAAAAACTTTTTGAAAATCCCCTCAGGTGCCACTTATGGCCGAGGGAGATAATGAGTTGGGTAACCACTTGATGACGAATTGGTGTACCGGGGAAAGTGTGTGTGTTGTTTTCAAAACGGATTGGTTTAAGTTGCGACCATTATTCCAACCTTACATGCGCAACCACTCTACCCTTTTATGGGAAAGGGCATTATTGATTACCTAGCTAGGTCGATACTAGCTTGGAGCCCGCATTACTAGTGACATGAGAGAGTTGGTGCTCTCTCTTGGGATGGGGTCGTGCCAGGTAGGGCGGCCATGACTGTTTCCACAGGGTACCGGATACACCGTTGTGTCCCCTCTCGGATGTTACGATGTTGAGTGAGTCTCTTATGATGTACATCATGAGGATATGGAACAACGAGTGGACTCCCTGTTAGTGTCGTCTAGGGAAAGATAGTGATCGGGTGCTTACCCTGGGTACTTGAGGTATCGCGGGTCGTGGATGACACGGAAGTTCCCTGGATCTTGTGGGTAAAGTGTGCAACCTCTGCAGAGTGTAAAACTATTCGAATAGCCGTGTCCACGGTCAAGGACAGTTGGGTAACCGCTCTTGGGCTACGTCCACTTGTTTACAAACCATTGTGTGTTTGTGTTTGGATAAATGGGAAAAACTACTTGGGTCAGGTCAAAGGAGTTGACATGATCGAGTTGGGTTGATGCCCACTCCCTTTATGTTGATATCTGTAACCGGTCCCTATGGTTACTTGAATTCATATGATACATGATTTACCAATTGTTGAACATGGCATAGCACAATAAAATTAGCTTTCTGCAAAAATTTACCTATGTCATGCATTGCTGTATCTTGAACCAAAACATGGGTTGCTTGCAAGTACATTCAAAGTACTCATTGGCTTGCCACTGGTTATTTAATTGACTAGGCATTGAAGAACAGAAGTTCAAGGAAGAGTTCACTGGTGACGAACATGCGAACTAGGACGCTTCCCAGTCAGAATGCCTGTAGGTTTAAGGCAGATGGCATGGGTTCTACTTATTGACAAAGATTTCCGCTGCTTATGTTTCATTTGATGTTCAGCCCTTAAAGCTTATCTATGTAATAATTGACGTGAATGGTCACAATTTGTGTAAGACGGTATGTATGGATGTAAGAATCAGCTTATGAGTCGGGGTCCCCACATCTGCCTAACCCTCCCCCCAGCCCCTCCCCCCCACACACCGATACATCAAGTGCTCTAGTCATGTCTCCCTGCCACACACAAACTTGACATGTGACATCTAACGTTCCGGTAGGCCAGTCGCCCTATATCTTTGACTTGCGCACACACACACAATTTCGATGGCTCTCTTCATCGATCTCGCACCCACCCACTTGATCCTCTCTTCGACTCTATCGATAGCTATGACCCCTCCCTCTCTTCTCGTGGATTGCCCGACCCTCTATGTATGATATGGACAGGCCTCCATTTCACACACATTGCATGCAAAGTTTTGTTTGAGATGTCATCGACACATATTCCCACAAATAATTCACGAAATCAACCCCCACCCCACCCCCACCCCCACCACAAAACAAAAAACAGTCACGAATGCGGTTTGTATCTCTCACACACACCCACGTAGGTGGGGACATGCATGAAGAGAAGAGCTGCATGCACGGCGCACGTACTCCCGTCTCTTTCCCAACCACACCCGCGCGGGTACACGGTGGAGCTCATTTCTATATGAAAAAGGCAGCCCACGTGGTAATTTGGCACGTGTACTGGTTGTCCACTTGGTGGAGGGAGGATCGTCTACCACGGGTAAACAAACAAACTGCGACTTAATGCGTTATGTTAAATTAAAAAAAAGAGGCAAACCATGTGGGGCCTACCTTAGAGGCAAGGCTCTATACACTAAGTACTTTTGATGTGTCCTGTCAACTCACAGAACAAGGAGAAGCTTGCTTAGTACGCCGTCTCCCCCGCCCATGGGTGCGGTGGCTCGCAGGATGAGGTGAAGCTTGCTCCTCCCTCGCCCATGCGTGCGGTGGCTCGCAGGACGAGGAGAAAAATTTACTACTCCCTCCGTTTACTCCTCGTCCCTACTACCTTGGTTATAGAGATTATATCATATTGTTTGGAATATATATGTCCTTTAGTAGATTTCAATATGAACTACTAGTACATACTCCAAACATTGATGTATATAGACGTATTTTAGAGTGTACATTCACTCATTTTGCTCCGTGTGTAGTAGCACTCTCCCTCGCCCCTCGACCCTCGCCCACGTGGTGGACGTGTCGGAGAAAATGACTATGGGTAGCCTAGCCGGCTCCCCCTGGTTCTTCAAAAAATAACAGGCCGATCGGGCCTTCAAGCATCCAAGACATGGGGCCGCCTTCCCCTGGCCGGCTGTCTCACAAGCCGACTACCGGAAGGCGGCCCGACCCTGAACTCCCATGAAGAAAGCCACGAGAGGGCCGACTCCAAGATGCCGGCCACGAAAAGACCGACTCCAAGAAGCTGGCCACCGGCAAGCGGCCAGGATCGTGCCCTCAAAGTCTACACCCACATAAAGCTAATGAGACGAGCCATGGCAACAGTGAATCCTGCCACCCCCGAATCCCGGAGCACGCATGGCCACAGTACGCCGTACGGGGCAGCCACGACCCGTCCGGCGTGGCACTGTTGCCATGCTGACCATGACGCCACCCACGATAGGCTGTCAGTACGGCCCGCGGGCGGCGGGACCCTTCAGTCAGAGAGACACCCGAAGGCGGCCGCGCCTCCCCTAGTCGGCCTGGGATGTAGCCGGCTCTCACCAGCCGGCTCGCTCCCTCCCTCGAAGTATGCGCACCATTAAGGAGAGAAGACGAGGTAAGGGTACAGTGAGAGCCCGCCAGGTGGCAGCACTATAGCCATGCTTACCTCGAGAAAGCCCTCATCATCAAGAGTGAGGCAACAGTAACCAGCCCCCGACAAGACCCCCAAGCAGTGGGACCTACTTGTCGACTAGGAGGCCGGCAGCCGGCTAGGACCCGCCAAGCCGGCGGAGAAGCCGGTGAACGTAGACACTGACGGCTAGGGCCCATGCCCAGCCAGATTACCATTGTACCCCTGGGGAGTAGGCCTATATAAACCCCCTAGGGAACCCATGCAAAGGGTTGGACCCTGATAGTTTTAGACACGACATCGAGGGGAGAAGATTGCTAGCCTTGCCCTTCTTCTTCCTCTCGCCAGACAGCTCAAGGAGCCTCTTGTAGCCACTTGTTGATCTAGTGATCATGCGGAGACCCTGCAGAGCTGGACTAGGGGTGTTATCTCCACGGAGAGCCCTAAACCTGGGTAAGATCCGCTGGCGTGCATGTCTTCGCCTCATCCCGTTTCCAGGCACCGGCGATGTCTTATTGGCTCCCACACTGATAAGCCACCCATAGGCATATATCACACCTACCACCCGACATTTGGCGCCTACCGTGGGGCCAGGTGCATTGTCGTCCGGAGACTTGCTCTGGACGGGAACCCTCTTCCTCCCCAGCAAGCGTAGCCAGCCCGGCACGCCCGATGGCGCTTGCCCCGACACACTACAAGGTGTCGACGACGCCTGCGCGGTGAGCTGCCTCGCCGATCTTCTTGGCGAGGCCCGCATCTCCGACGAGCCCACGTCCGACGTGGGCACGGGCTGCACCAAGAGCCGCCTCGTCAGCCTCCTCGACCAACTCCACGTCTCCAGCGAGCC
This sequence comes from Triticum aestivum, assembly GCF_018294505.1. Classification (NCBI taxonomy): domain Eukaryota; kingdom Viridiplantae; phylum Streptophyta; class Magnoliopsida; order Poales; family Poaceae; genus Triticum; species Triticum aestivum. Next base: position 231,687,340 of record NC_057801.1, read on the forward strand.
TGCTGTGGATTTGTAGTTGGTTGGCTCCACCGACCCGATGCTTGTCGACTCCGACACGGCATCGCTTGACGCTTTCTCCACCAATGTAGTGATCTTTGACGACCCTCTTCCTTGAGCTGACAGCGGCGGCAGCACCGTCACCGAGGTACTAGTAATCAGCCATGGCGTCGCCTCTGGCGAGAACACCCATGACTGCAAGCGGTGCTGCACGACTTGTCCGGCCCCGTCCCGGCCGACACCGACGCCAAGACGCTGGAGGCACGCCGCATCGCCCTCATTGCGGAGGGCCAGAAGATAACCACCATGAGACGCCTCACTGAGGCTCACCAGCGCGATGTCGACCACGCCGCCTCCCGATGGGCCGAGCCGAGCCTGCGACGTCAAGAAGCGTGGCGCGGCCATCGCCGACATGCTGGGAGCAGACCGCCCAGTCTATGCCACGCCCCTCAAGAACCTACGTGCCAGGATCATAGGCAGCCGAGATGTGTCCGGCCGGGTGGCAAAATGGGCCATTGCGCTGGCTCCTTACACAATCTTCTACCAGCCTCGCACCGCCATCAAGCCCCAGGCATTGGCCGACTTCCTTGTCGACTAGGCCGAGACCCAGTACCTGCCGCCGGCCCCTGACTCCACTCATTTGTGGATGCACTTCGATGGATCCAAGATGCGCACCGGCTTGGGAGGCGGCATCGTCCTCACCTCTCCCAAAGGCGACAAACTCAGATACACATTGCAAATCCATTTTGCCGCCTCCAACAATGTGGCCGAGTACGAGGCACTCCTACACGGGCTCTGGCTAGCCAAAGAACTCGGCATCCGTCGGATCCTGTGCTATGGTGACTCGAATTTGGTAGTCCAGCAATCATCTGGCGATTGGGATGCCAAGGACGCAAATATGGCGAGCTACCGCTTCCTCGTTCAGCAAATCAGTGGATATTTTGAAGGACGCGAGTTCCTCCACGTGCCATGGGCCGACAACGAGCAAGCCGATGCCCTAGCACGAATAGGCTCCACCCGACAAGCTATACCAACTGGCGTCTCTCTCCAACGCCTCCTCAAGCCGTCTATCAAGCCATCTCCAAAATCTGATTCCATCTTTGTGCCGCCTGACCCCGACGCAGTCAGATCCGGCTTGGGGAACCAAGCAGGTGGCTCGGGGACTCCGGCAGGCGGCTCGGGGACTACTGTAGTCGCACCCGGCCCGGGGACTTCAGAGCCCGGCCCGGGGACTGCAACGACACAACAAGCGGTGGCCGACTCCAACTCTTCACCACCCAGCCCACCCGCCTGGGTCGCAGTAGCCGTTTTGACAATAGAAGAAGTAACAGCTCCATCATGGGCCCAGCCCATCCTCAACTTCCTGGTAAATAGAGAGCTACCGACTGACGAGATTTCGACAAGACAAGTCCAACGCCGAGCCCGAGCATACACAATAGTGAACCGTGAGCTCATTAGGCGCAGTGTCACTGGAGTCTTCCAGCGCTGCCTCGAGCCAGAGAAGGGCATAGCAATCCTCAAGGACATCCACCAAGGCGAATGCGGCCACCACGCGGCCTCAAGATCACTCGTCGCCAAAGCTTTCCGCCACGGATTCTTCTGGCCGACTGCTTTGGAAGACGCCAAGGAGTTAGTCAAACACTGCAAAGGGTGCCAAGTCTTCAGCTGCAAGCAACACCTACCGGCTTCTGCACTCAAGACCATCCCCCTCACTTGGCCTTTTGCCGTCTGGGGACTGGACATGGTGGGCCCATTCAAGACGGCGCGCGGCGGCATGACACATCTGCTCGTTGCCGTGGACAAATTTACCAAGTGGATTGAAGCAAAGCCGATAAAGAAGCTGAATGGGCCGACTGCCATGACATTCATCGCAGATATTACAACCCGGTATGGCATACCACACAGCATCATCACCGACAACGGCACGAATTTTGCCAAAGGAGCACTGGCACGTTTCTACGCGACACAGGGCATCTGACTGGACTTAGCGTACGTTGCCCACCTGCAGTCAAACAGCCAAGTTGAGTAAGCAAACGGCCTCATCCTCTCCGGCATCAAGCCCCGATTGGTCGTGCCACTGGAGCAATCAGCCGGCTGTTGGCTCGACGAGCTGCCAGTCGTCCTCTGGAGTTTTCGCACTACCCCGAACAAGTCAACCGGCTTCACCCCCTTCTTCCTTGTATATGGTGCCGAGGCTGTCATCCCAACTGACCTTGAGTTCGACTCACCTCGGGTAACCATGTACACGGAGGCGGAGGCCAAGGAAGTGCGAGAAGACGGTGTCGACCTGCTGGAAGAGGGCCGGCTGTTAGACCTCAGCTGGCCCGCCATCTACCAGCAGGGTTTACGCCGTTACCACGACCGGAAGGTCAAGCCAAGATCCTTCCAAGAGGGTGATCTTGTGCTCCGGCTGATCCAGTGAACAGCCGGCCAACACAAGCTCTCGGCCCCTTGGGAAGGCCCCTTCGTCATCAGCAGGGCTTTAGGCAATGACTCCTACTACCTGATCGACGCGTAGAAGCCGAGTGCATGCAAGAGAGATGATTCTGGCAAGGAGTCGGAATGGCCATGGAACGCCAATCTCCTCCGAAGATTTTACAGTTAAAATGAAGTATGTACCATGCTACCTTTTGTATTAAGTACGAGACAACGGGCCCCCCGAGGAGCACTGGAGGACTACCCTCTTTTATCTATGAATGATGAGTATCATGCCTATGATTATGTCACTACATTTGTTTTCTCGTCCGACACCGGGTTCGATCAGTCGGCCCGGGGACTTGCCGCCTTGAGTTATATTTAAGTTCTACCTGCAGTCAGACAACTAGTGTGCCGGCACCCAAGCCCTCCCTTGTTGAAAGTCGCAGCTCGAAGAATCGACTGTCCGACTGGCAAGAGGCAAAGGCAGGAAAGGATGCCTACATGAAAAACGGCTAAGGACTAACGAACTTATATAACACAAGCCGGCCTCCCATCCCGCCAACCGGCTGTCAGAGCAGCCGGCTGGCCGGCTTCCCTTTCACCTTGCTACAATCTAAGAAAGCTCGAGTACTTGTCCTCCCAAGCGGCCAAGCCCTTCCCCAGCCACAGACTGCAGAGTAGCTGTCTGGCTGGGAAGGCGGCGACCAAGGGAGGGCAGCAAAGGAAAACAGCCAAAGGATGAAAAGCAAGTATGAACGGAAGCCAAGCACATGCATGATTATATTTACACAAAAGGCCTTCGAAAAGCCAGCATTCAACATAGTTTGAATACACCCCCAGTGGGTGGAACTGCGCAAATTTAATTAAGGTTGTTCAAAGAGTAACGAGCGGGAAAGCAAAGACGGCGAATCAGGCCAAGGGAGCAACAGGCGAGTCTGGCAGGTTGGTGGAGACGGTAGTGCTGGCTGGAGGAGTGGCCGGCTGATGAATCTCGGCATAATCATCACCTGCTGCAGGCAGCGTACTCGCACGCGCCTCGTTGCTAGAGGCACGATCAGGCTGAGGCTGGCCGGTCACTCCACCGTCTGGCACGATGTCTTCACCATCCTCCCCCTCTTCCTCTTCGCCCACATTGCTGGAATCGATCTCCTCCACCGAGTCTTCACCTTCTGCCAGGTTCAGCCCGAACCACTCCTCCGGCTGAGCGACGCTGTCTTCATTTACCTCAGGGGCAAAGGCGCTGGTGTCGGTGTAGTCGGCAATCACCGAGGCACGCTGGATGATGGACGGCCGCACCGCCTCCAGCTCCTCGTCAGCCTCCTGCCGCCAGGTGCTCAGCTGGGCCAAATTCAGCCCAGGATACCAAGCCCGGACGAACTCTAGCGCCCGTCGGCCGCCGGACCAAGCTGCAGAAGCCTTCCAGGCCTCGAAGCGGCCGACTGCTACCTCCATCATGTCGGAAGTCCGATTGGGGGTGCGGGGAACCACCTCACCGGGCCAGAGGGCGGCCAGCACCTGTGCCCCGGCAGCTGAAGACAGCGGAGCATGCAGTAAGCCGGCTGGAGGCGGGCTTGAATCGCCAGAAGCTGCTCCTCAAGCGACTGGCAAGCATTCGGCACGATCTCAACCCCAGCCTGCCGTCGTGCATCACGGTGAGCCTCGATGGCTTGGTTCGCATCAACCAAGTAACTGGGGAAGTAATCTGCACAAAGTAGAAAGAAGTAGAACAAAATCAGAAGACAGACCGGATGACAGGGGGCGGGCAAAGGGACAAAGAAGAGGGCAGCCTACCGTCAATCAAATCTTCAATCCGGCTATAGTCTTCACTCAGTGCTTGCCTCGCCTTAGCCTAGCTCATCGCCTCGGTCTGATATTCGGCTTTGAGGGCGGCCTCGCTGTCCTGCGCCGTCTTCAGGGCCGCCTTATGGCTCTCCTCTTGGTCGGCCGGTTTTTTGGCTAGGCGATCACGTTCTGAGCCAAGGCGTTGCACTCGGCTTCCTTAGCGCGAAGGGCGGTCTGGGCCTCACCTAGCTGCTCCCACAAGTCGGTATTGGCCCCTGCAGACATGAAGAAGAAGAAAAAAGCAATAAGGAAGAAGTCGTCAGGAAGGATCCGACCCGACTGCACAGAAGTCGGCCCGAATCTCGGGGACTACACCCAGTGGGTGCGCTGACACGCCCCCACATGAGATAAAAAATGAAGCACTTACTCCGGCTCTCCGTCAGATCAGCGGTCTTCTGATTCATCTCCCGGGCCTGGGAGTTGAAGGTAGCTGCATGGAGGTTGTGATAGTCCTGCAAATATGTCACATCCCTAGTACTGGTATGACCTAGACTAGCTAGTCATTTGTGCATCATGTTTATATTCCATTTAATTTTGAATTGAGGATTGGTGGAACCCTCAGAATCATTTTTTAAAAATGACCCAAATAAAAATTTCTCCAAAAGGGTCCAAGAAAATGCTCATGTTGCTCTCTGAAAATATTGGGCAGAGATAAAAATCAAACCAATATTTTTAGGATCTCATAAGTATTTAATTTTGGCCATTTGGATAAAACCAATAATTATTTGCCTTGGATATATAAAATTATATATACAAAATATATGTCCAAAAATTATGCCATTTATAAAGGAGCTCTGGAATAATATAACTAGCTTCCATAAAAAATGGCATAAGTAAATAAAATGATTTAATATTTTATTTAAATCAAAACAAATGTCAGAAAAATTAGAAAACAAAACAATAAAATAGGGAGACTTATCTGGGCCACCTCCCTGTGCAGCCCAGCAGCAGGAGGCCGGCCCAGCCAGCAGGCGGCCCAGCCCGCCTCCTCCTCTGTCGTCTTCTCCACCTCGCCAAGCAGCTCCGTGCCCGGCGCGCGCGCGCGCCACCGCGCCACGCCACCTCCCTCTCTGCCTGCCTGCCCTCTCCCCTCCTCGTCTGGATGCCCCGGAGACGCCACGCAGCCACCCCGACCCCTCTCGCACTCTCCCTCGCCCTCCTCCTCTCCCCCTGCTCTCTCCCTCGCACACCGAGCGCCATCACCGCCACCGCTCGCCGTTGCCGCGGCCACCGGCCTCCCCTCGCCTCCCCGACACGCTCCCCAGATCCGCCGCGACCCCCTCTACCTCCTCGTCGAGCCACGCAAGACGGAGCACCTCGTGGAGCCGTCACCGTCGCCAACTTCGCCTCTGGCCACCGTGGATCCTCGCCGTCGATTCGGGAGCTACCGGGCATCCCCGACCTCGCCCTCGCGTTCGCTGGTCTCGCTGTGAGCCCCCCGCACCGAACCTCCCCCTCCCCGATGCCGATTTCTTCCTCCAACCGCGGGCTCCGTCGAGCCCGAGAGTTCCTCGCCGCCGGCCATGGCGCCACGGTGGCATGAGCCCAAGCCAGCCACTCCCGCGCGCGTCACCGTGTTCCTGGTGACGCCAGGAGGCCGTAGGAGCCCTCCTCTTCCACTGCCGTGCACCACAACACCGCAGCCGCAAGTTGCCGAGCTCCGGCCGCCGCCGCGAGCTTTGCCCCGGCGAGCTCCGGCGCCCCCGCAGCCCCCCCACCAGCTCCCCTGGTTGCGGACGACGATGGGCTACGCCCCGGTGGTCTTCGCGCGACCAAACGCCGCTTGTAGCGCAAGTCCGGTGAGTCGCCGCCGCGCTATTGGTCGCCGCCGGCCAGAACTCTGGCGGGCTGACGTGGCTTTGTTAATTAGGCACTAATCCCCACCTACTGACGCTGACCAGTGGGCCCCAGGGCTTAGTCAAAGCAAATCAGCCCAGGTTTGACTCGGGGTTAACCCCAGTGTCACTGACGTGTGGACCCCACACGTCAGTTTGACCCTGGACAGCCGCGTTGACCCGCTGATGTAGTGATGACGTCATGATGGCGCAATAATATGATTTCTGGATTTAAATTAAATCGGGAAATTCCAGAAATTGTTTTAAACTTCAAAAATTCATATCAATTCAACCGTAGCTCAGATTAAAATAATTTATATATGAAAAATTATCAGAAAAATGCAATCTTTCCATCTGTACTAGTTTCATGCATGACAAACCAACTTATACATGCTGAATATGAGAAAACACATTATGGCATATATAGGAGCTTATCTTGGAGATGCATTTGAACCTTTGGTTCAAATGGACTTCAAACCAAATGATTTCTAGTTGCATTAGCTCAAACAACATCTCATCTTCATGCCATGTTCATGCATCATATTGTTGCATATGTTTGTGTATTGATTGCCGACACCGTTCCTTCTCGATAGGTCCTGCTCCGGAGTCCGTTCCAGAGTGCCTGTCTATGAAGCAGTGCCTTCCTTGTTGATCTACCAGGCAAGCAAAACCCCTTGTTCATTCCGATAAAATCCTACTCTCTCGCTCCTGCTCTCAGTTATTGCATTAGAACAACAACGATTCATCTGCTACTTTGTGCTGCGGTAGTTGAACCCATTCCTCTGCATGACCTGTCATTGCCACAGTAAATAGTTGAAACCCACTAGCATGTGTAGGAGTTGATTGAAGCCATTGTTGTGTTCCTACCATGCTATGCCTGCTATTGCTTAGAGTTGTGTCAGGTTTGATTCATTGGGAATGAATTGGAGCGTTACGATATGTTCTGGTGCTGAGAGTTAAGTGTGTGAACACGATTTGGTAAAGGTAGCGGTGAGAGGCCATGTAGGAGTACATGGTGGGTTGTCTCACTGGAACCGTCCTTATGCACTGAGTTCTATGTATGTTGTCCAATGACTCGATACTACCACACATAAGGTTCCGGTAACTCGATCCCTCTCGACTTATTAACCAACTTGATCTCTGTCCAGGAGTCGCAACTAGTTTCTGGTGTTTGTAGGTAGTGTTAGTAGTCTACCAAGTGGCACCCGGCCAGGTGGGCTTTGGACAGACTAGGCACAAGTGGCACGGTGTACCAAGCGTAGATCCATCCGGCGAGGTGGGCTTGGGAACCCTGCACACATCGTTTGGGGCCGTAAGTGAAACCCCGGCCGGATCTCCTTGCGGATGGAACCCGAATAGGCGATAAACCTGGATTAGAGTCTTGTGTGGTTAGTCAGGTCGTGGCCGACACCCTCGCCAGGCTTCCGCTTGAAGGTTGCCGAGTTACATGACGTGTGCATGGCGGTAAGTGGCGAGAGGGTGTGTGAAGAAGTAAACCCCTGCAGGGTTAACATGATCTATTCGAATAGTCGGGTCCGCGGTTATGGACTTCTTGGATGCTTACATGGTACATAGACAACTTGAAGTGGATACTCTAAAAAAAGCTCAAGACAAGTGAGAGTGCTATGGATGGCCTTCTCGTAGGGAGACGGGGATGAATACATAGTAGTGTATTGTGTGGTGATTAGTGGACTCGTGTACGTTGTCTCACCTCAAGATTTTCTGGTAGTCATAGAACAGGATAGCCACAGAGTCAAAGCTGGCTTGCTGCAACTAAACCCCACATTACCCTCTTGATACAAATGCATGTATGATAGGATCTAATGTAAGTCTTGCTGAGTACCTTTGTACTCATGTTGCTTTGTTTATGTTTTTGCAGCGGAGACTTCGGTCTTATTAGTGCTCTCGTGGACTTCGACTAGTAGCTAGTACCTTAGCTACGATCTTGATCGGACGTTGTAGTTAGTCAGGCTCTTCAGCCTTTTTCATTTGTAGATGTCTGTACTCAGACATGTAATGCTTCCGTTTGTTGCATGATTGCTCTGAATGTTGGGTCATGTGACCCTTGTTTGTAATAAATGCTATGATGGCTCTTCTGAGCCTTTATCTATATGAGTTGTTGAGTTATGCTGTGATGCCATGTTGTACAGCACATACTTGCATGTTATGCGTACGTGTAATGTGTATTGCTATGTGTGGGATCTGACTATCTAGTTGTTTATTCTTAGTAGCCTCTCTTACCGGGAAATGTCTCCTAGTGCTTCCACTGAGCCCTGGTAGCTTGCTACTGCTCCGGAACACTTAGGCTGGCCGGCATGTGTCCTTCTTCGATCCTGTGTCTGTCCCTTCGGGGAAATGTCACGCGATGAATACTAGAGTCCTGTTAGCCCGCTACAGCCCGGTTCACCGGAGTCCTGTTAGCCCAGTGCTACAGCCTGGATTCACTCGCTGATGACCGACACATTCGATGCTGGGTCATGGATGCCTGTCCCTGTAAGTTAGTGCCACTTTGGGTTTACGACTAGCCATGTCAGCCCGGGGTCTTTATCATATGAATGCTAGCGACACCATCATATACGTGTGCCAAAAGGCGCAAACGGTCCCGGGCAAAGGTAAGGCGACACTCGTGGGGATACCGTGCGTGAGGCCGCAAAGTGATATGAGGTGTTACATGCTAGATCGATGTGGCATTGAGTCGGGGTCCTGACAGCGTCAGACCTCATGTGAGCATCATGTTTTAATTCAACTGAAATTTGAATTGAGGGATTTTCAAAGCCTCAGAAACCTTCTAAAAATGATCAACATTAAAATCTTCTCAAAGAAGTCCAAGAAAATGTTCCTCTTAGCCTCTGAAAATATTGCAAGGAGGTAAAACTCAAAACAATATTTTTGGTATCAGAGCTTGACTGCCTATAGGATTACCAAGCCAAACTGGTCGAAGTTGAGTCTAGAAATTCTTTAGTTATATAAGGGAATTGATTGTGGGATGGAACGTAAGGCTCTTTTTACTCCTTATACTTTATGCCCTTCTGATCTGAGTCATCTTATCTTTCCTACGGGGATTAAGAACTAGGCTATCTCTTCTTTCTATCAAGATCACGTGTTACTAATCCGTAGACTTATAAGATTGTTGGATTTAAGCTTGAGTTCAGTTCCTACTACTTCTGTATGTTAACTGTTTATCTCCAAACCTTGATATTGTGCCTCTGAGTGGCTATGCCACCATTTTTGTAGCATGTTTTTGAGCATTTACAGCCGTTATGCTGTCCGAGTCATCTCAGGTCTCTAAACAGTCTGATGCACTTGCAAATTCCTTCCTCCCGTTTCAATGTTCCTTTGGGCCAGATTAACCACACTAATCAGTGAGTAGAGGTACTCTATAACCTTGACATATATGTTGGAGATATTATTATGACCCTAGGTATCTTAGGGGATCATCTAGTAATTTAGCCATGATTTGTGTTCCCAGTGTGATGATTCTAGCCATCATTCTCGAAAGCATCCCGTGATGATACTTAGTAATAGGTATTCTGTTCCTGGGTTCTTGAACCCGAGATTCACTCTACCTACTTCATGTTGATAGTAATTGCTAGTGCCTTTAGGATATTAGTAACCTTTGCGATAGTCCTTGAAGTCCGTGGTATCTTCTTCTTCAAAATACCATGAACTACTTATGGCAGAAGTTCCTCGTTGAACTGAAATATCACAACAGGATTATTCTTGATGAGTTCTCCATTATATATTGTGGCTCTGCCAGTTCTACCTTTCTGCCCAATATTTTCAGAGAGCAACATGAGCATTTTCTTGGACCCTTTTGGAGAAATTTTTATTTGGGTCATTTTTAAAAAATGATTCTGAGGGTTCCACCAATCCTCAATTCAAAATTAAATGGAATATAAACATGATGCACAAATGACTAGCTAGTCTAGGTCATACCAGAACTAGGGATGTGACAAAATAGGACGAAGGTGCGAATAAGAACACGACATCAATCAAAGTCTACTAAGAAGTTCCAAGCCGCCTGCTCAGCAGCCGACTCGAAACTCGGGGACTACACCCAATAGGTGCGCTGACGCGCCCCCATGGAAGAAATCAAGAGCGATCAACGAAAAGTGAGAAGACTCACCCGAATGACCGACCGCATTGTCAGAAACTCTTGAGTATACTGCTTCAGCGCGGCGGCCTGGGACTGATGCCGGCACCGGACATCCTGCGCCGCCACGTTCAGCACGGCCATCCCACCGCCCGGCGTCCATCCTGGCAAGCTGACGCTGGCCGTCTCTAGATCCTGGGCCAACGAGTTGGAGCCCGCGGCCTTCTGCGGGCCCGGCTCTGAAGTCGCCTTCCCTGCGCGCCGATGAGACGGCGACAGGACCACAAGATCCGCCCTCGCGGTCGGCTCGCCTCCAGCCGGCTGCTCAGGCGGTGCCTCAGGCCTGCCGCCTTGGCCTGTTCCAGCCGACGATGGCAGTACCGCTTCCCCCTCCGGGATGACTGTGTCGCCCTCCTCCCTCTCCATCGCTGGCTGGTCGCGGCCGGCTTCCTCTGGCGGGAGCACTGGGATATCGGGGGCCACGGTGCGGAGGGGGATGATGATCTATGGAGGCTGGCTATGCAGGGCCTCCGCCGCCCTCTCCACGGCCGCGGCCTCCACTTGAGCCTTCCCCGCCACGTCGACTTGCGCCTCTACTGACTCCTCCGTCGTCTCCTGAGCCCCCTTGCGGCGGTCGCCCTCTGCTCCTCTGCCTGCCGCTCCTCCCGCGCCTCCCGCGCGTTCTGCTCCTTCGCCGCTAGGAGATCGGCACGGGGATCCATGCGGCGGGCGCTCACGGACCCTCCCGCCCCTCCGACTATGGAGGCGGCAGTGGACCACTCGAGAGAAAGCGGAGCCCTGATTGATAAGTCAAGAAAAGGCTTAGAAGAATGCCAACCGAAGAGAAAAAAGAACGGCATGAGAGAATTGACACTTACGCCGAAACTGCCTGCGGCTGCTTCACCACCTTGTGGAAGCGGGCTGCCTTCGTGGCCGCCTCGTCCCGTTTGGTCGCCGCCGCAGAACCCTTGGGCTTCTAGCCGACTGCCGAAGAGGGCCGGCGCGGCCCGGCGTTTCTGCGCACCACCCCGAACAGCCGGCGCGGCAGATGAGCCCGTGCCTTGATGGTCGGATACCGGCTGGCGACGCGGAATAGCTTCGGCCGCGTCATCATCCGGCCAGTCCTCGAAGCCGGTGGTGAGCCCGGAGCCACCTGCCTCGCTGCCTCCCCCTACGGTGTCGTCGTCTAGGGCGGCCGTCCCCAAGTCGGGATCGTCCAAGTCATCCGTCGCACGGTCTGGGACGAACTGGCGCTCCACCCCTGCGGCTCCGGCCGCCGGCTAAAGGAGGGGGCTCTGATTAAAAACAAGCCGACTGGTCAGGAGTCAGCCAGAGAGAACTCGGCAACAAGAGAAGAAGAAAATAAGGAAGGTTTACCATAGGCGGGGGATTGGCGTGAGAATATGGCTCCTTGCCGAACCTCCACTCCTCGGTGAGCTTGCAGTTGGCGATATAATTCACCATGTAAGATACCTCGTCATGAGGCATCTCCTTGGAGCTTAGCCAACTTGGGTCAAAACGACCGCTCATCTGGCAAATCATGTGAGGGCGGCCTTGGAGCGGGAGCACCCAGCGCTCGACGAAGGCGGCTATTAGGTCGGACCCGGTCAGGCCCTCTGACTGGACCAGCACCCGGTGCCGGGCGATGGCGCCAGCACCAACCGGAGTCAGCGACCTGGCTCGGTAGGACCACGACAGCTGCCTCCCAGCCGGCGGGCCGGCTACGTAAGCCGGCAGGTTGACGAAGTCGCCTTGCAGAGCGACGTTCTTCACATAGAAGTAAGATTTTTGCCAGAGCTTCACCGACTGGATCAGTGCGATGGGCGGAAACGGGTTGTCGCCCGTCGATCTCCGCACGGCGATAAAGGCGCCGCATGGGGCAGGCATGCCCGCGACAACGGTACCAAGCTTGGACTAGAAGAACTCCCCCCAAAGTTCGAGGGTGGGGAGGACGCCGAGGAAGCCTTCGCACAGGGTGACGAAGGCCGACAACAGCACCACCGTGTTTGGAGTAAGGTGGTGCGGCTGGAGGTTATAGAACTCGAGGAAGGAGCGGAACAAACCACTCGCCGGTAGGCCGACGCCGCGCAGGCAGTGCGAGCGGAATATTACCCGCTCGTCCTCTTCTGGCGCCGGTGAGATCTCCCTCTCCGGCGCGAGACAGACCCGCACATAATCTTTGCCCGACAACCACCGCGTCATGTGGAGGAAGTCGACATGGTCCTCATGGACGTTCGAGCCTTCCCAGGAGCTAGACCGTGCCACGAGGACGAAGAGGTGATAGGAAAAGCGCGGCGACGGAGGGCGTGTGAGTCAGCCGTGGTGAAGCTACGACGCACCGAGAAGATTGGCGGAGGGGGGGCATGGCGGCGAGGAGCTGCGGTGACTGAGAGGAGGAAGAAGAGGAAGAAAATGGCGGAGCGAAGGCGAGCGTGCGAGCGTCTGCCACTCCCCCTCCTCCCCCTACTTATAGCCCCGTGCGGTGAAGCCGAGGAGGCGTGGCGTGGGGGGATGTGGGATTAACTGCGCCCACTCCCCCACGCCCCACGATTATCACGCCTCAACGGCATGCGGAAACTGTCATCGGAAGGTGAGCGGCCCGTTCGGGCCGCAGAAGATCCACACTATGGCCGAGGCATGGAAGTGGCGGGCCCCGGTCTGCGGTGACGTCCCGTCACGCACGTGGGCTGGCAGGCCCTTCCAGCCGAAGGGTGCCACATGGCGCGCGGGAGGCGGGCGGCCAGCCCGCAGCCAGGCTTGCGCGCCAGCTGGTTCCCGCCTTCAGACTTCGAAAAACCTTGCCGAGGCGGCACGCTTGTGCAAAGTCGGCTCCTAGCTGCCGGCTCTTCGGGATGGGAAGCTGATTGAGCTTCTCATTTCCCCTTCAGCCACGAAGCCCAACCAGCTTCGAGGACTACTGTCGGAGTAAATGACTACGGGTAGCCTAGCCGGCTCCCCCTGGTTCTTCAAAAAATAACAGGCCAATCGGGCCTTCAAGCATCCAAGACATGGGGCCGCCTTCCCCTGGCCGACTGTCTCACAAGCCGACTACCAGAAGGCGGCCCGATCCTGAACTCCCATGAAGAAATCCATGAGAGGGCCGACTCCAAGAAGCCGTCCATGAAAAGACCAACTCTAAGAAGCCAGATCCTGGCAAGCGGCCAGGATCGTGCCCTCAAAGTCTGCACTCACATAACGGTGATGAGACGGGGCGGGGCAACAGTGAATCCTGCCAACCCCAAATCCCAGAGCACGCATGGCCACAGTACGCCGTACGGGGCAGCCACGACCCATCCGGCGTGGCACTGTTGCCATGCTGACCATGACGCCACCCACGACAGGCTGTCAGTACGGCCCGCGGGCGGCGGGACCCTACAGTCAGAGAGACACCCGAAGGCAGCCGTGCCTCCCCTAGTCGGCCTGGGATGTAGCCGGCTCTCACCAGCCAGCTCGCTCTCTCCCTCGAAGTATGCGCACCATTAAGGAGACAAGACGAGGTAAGGCTATAGTGAGAGCCCGCTAGGTGGCAGCACTGTAGCCATGCTTACCTCGACAAAGCCCTTGTCATCAAGAGTGAGGCAACAGTAACCAGCCCCCGACAAGACCCCCAAGCGGTGGGACCTACCTGTCGACCAGGAGGCCGGCAGCCGGTGGGACCTACCAGTCGGGGGGCCCCAGCGGCCGGCGGAGAAGCCGGCGAACGTATACACTGACGGCTAGGGCCCATGCCCAGCTGGATTACAATTGTACCCCTGGGGGGTAGGCCTATATAAACCCCCAGGGCACCCATGCAAAGGGTTGGACTCTGATAGTATTAGACACGACATCGAGGGGAGAAGAGAGCTAGCCTTGTCCTTCATCTTCCTCTCGCCAGACAGCTCAAGGAGCCTCATGTAGCCACTTGTTGATCTAGTGATCATGTAGAGACCCCGCAGAGCAGGACTAGGGGTGGTATCTCCACGGAGAGCCCCGAACCTGGGTAAGATCCGCCGGCGTGCATGTCTTCGCCTCATCCCATTTCCAGGCACCGACGATGTCTTATTGGCTCCCACAATGATAAGCCACCCGTTGGCATATGTCGCACCTACCACCCGACAGGACGTGCAGCAATTCATTCTGTCTCATATAGCCAGAACGATATATACTACACTATCATTATTGCTCGACTTCATGAAGAGGTGAAGAGCCAATCGCAAGGTTAATATTTTGGAGATGCCGAGCGCAAGGTTATAGGAGAACAAGTAGTAGGTGCCGCGTCGTTTATAAATAATTTTTTTCTTCAGTGGCACGTACGCAATATGATAGGTTCATATGGAGAGAAAAGGAAACCGCTCCACTATATACATAGTCCGGACGGGCCAGACTACACGGTTGCTTGCTGGGGTTGCTCTCTTCACGATCTCTTGCACAAAACGACTATGGCCACATCTCTAATATCTCGGCGGATCACGTCCGCTTGGGGAAGGGGTGGATGCTTAGTGTAGATGCGGTGGCCGTCGCCGACGGCGAAAACCCACTGTCGGCACGTCCCGATCAGGGGTCCCCGCCGTTCTCTCTCACAAAGCCAGTGAGGTTGCCTTCGTCCCTTGCTCACTGCCGCGACGTGGGCAGTTGCCGCCTCCCACCGCCCTCCTCAAGGTTGAGCTACGTCCCTCAGGTACAACTCCCTTTACAGGCGGCTTGCACCACTGCTCTAGCTGCCCACATGACTCCCTGTGGATATTTCTCTACTTCTTTGCCCCACACATACCCGATACCTCTACTGGCTTCTACGTATTGTATTTGTGATGAGTTTATGTCTCATCAACTAGTCCTATTAATCTTATTCTAATCACGCTTCTTCAATTTCTTTGCCACAGGGATGCTCATCTCGATTTTGGTGAAACTGCACAAAATGATCCGATGGTCAAAAGGTTGCAAACTTCATTTATTAGGAAGCTCGAACGTTGCCAGCAAATTGAAGCCTAGTCAGGGTTCAAGGTTCAAGGGCTAGCAACTGCATGGATCATTTTTTTCTTTAGCTGCCTCTGTTGCAAAATAAGTGTCAACTTTAGTAGTAGTACAACTTTGTACTAAAGTTTGCACAAAGTTGAGACACTTATTTTGTAACGGAGGGAGTACATATTTGCTATGATCTGTCAATCATTGAGATGTAATAGCATGCATGTTAGTCTCCTTTGTATTTGATGAAATGTTACAATGGGCAACCTTGGACGCAAGATACATGTATAGGAGCTGGAAGCTTCATAGCATTGTACAAATTTATCTCGTTGATAAATTACAGTACGTACTAGTACTATACTAGTGCTTACTCCGTTCCTAAATATAAGTCTTTGTAGAGATTTCACCATTAACCACATGCGGATGTATATAGATGCATTTTAAGTGTAGATTCATTCATTTTGTTCCGTATGTAGTTCACCTAGTGGAATCTCTACAAAGATTTATCTACTAGTAATAGCTAGCCCCCACTACTAGGAATTGTCTATCTTCTCCTTGAGCCACATCATCAAAATTGACCTAGCCGTTAGATGAAGTAAATCAGTCATAATAGCCGTCCGATCTGGACGTTGAGAGGCTCCACACTAAGCCACATGCAAGCATGCAAAAATACCATGGCACATGCATGTGAGTGGGTTTTAAATCACATCAACATGTCTACATGCAAACATGCACCGGTAGCATGCATGTAAGTGAGCTTTTAAGTCCCATTAACATGTCAAAAAGAAAAATATAATCTCATTATCAGTAGAGCTGGCTGATCTTTTTTCCTTACGTGGGATGATCTAAATGATGATGGGAGTTTATTTAGTTTGGCTACCACATTTGTCATGCGGTTATAGATTTTTTTTTAGTTCTATGAAATTGATAATTTTGCGTAGAGAGATATACCGTTGTTCCGCGGCAACATGCGGGGACTCATCTAGTAATATTTAGGAACAGAGGGAGTACCATGTAAAGAGTTAGGTGTCGCACGATGATAGTGTGAGGTGGGCCATGTAATCACTGAGCCTGCGTGTTTTCACTACTCTTGCACTCCTCCGCTGTAAGAATGGAGAAAATTGTAATCTACTACCTCCTTTCACCGAAAGCGTGGGACATCCAGTAGCCCTACCACCTCAGTAATAAAGACCAATGAGCCGTCAAATCACATAGACCCAGCAGTAAGTTGGACGAATGAAGCTACCATCACTCTTGCGCCATTGAGAGGTCGCATCCGCCCTGCCCGGGCATGAATGCGACACCGATTCTTTGGAGCGGCGCTGACCGTTTCAGGCGGGAAGTGCGCGCGGGCGATGGATGGGCTTTGGGTGGGCCAGGCTGGTTAGGACCGGGCGTGGCAGTTGTCCACATGTCCCTACCGGACCCGCCCGGAAACGAGGGGATGCACCAACTCTCGCGGCTAAAATCGTACACTACACACCATATCTCTGTAGGAGTAGGTCGATCTGTCGCACTCTCTAACACACAGATGCTGTTAAACACACACATGCACACGCACGCACCTTGGTCCCGTTGCACCTTCTAACATGACTTATTACACCTAGACGGAGGGAGTAGTAAGTATACGAGATACGGTGTCACACTGACTTATGTCGATACAAGTGCCCAAAATTTGTGTGCATGTTATAATAATGATTCACTTAAAATAGTACGTGAGCGAACAGAGGGATCAACTGGACAGCGTTCCTGAGCAGTAGCGAGATGTGTGAGGTAGTAAGATACACCATTGGCGCTTTTAATTTTTCCTATTAATTTGTTTGTTTCACCCTCTGACTGGTGGGACCCAACGTACTACGTGGAGAGAGGTAAGGTGACTAAGGCTGCATTATTTCTACACCACTGTGGATAGTCTTACTGTGGATACTCTTACCACCAAAGCCACATGACACGATTATGATTGAAATCCTAATGACTCCCACACACACACAAAAAAACACGGCATGCCTGTCACATGAATGCAGGAATGTATAAAAGGTTATTTTCCTCTCATTGAACATAACGGGAGGGTTGTGTAGCTGGTTAGCCTGTTCGCTCATCAAACTTGAGGTCTCGGGTTCGATAGCTACGCTTGAGCATCATTTTTGCCAAGAGGATTCTTTGACTGGTCAAAATGTTTTCTAGGTTTTGCACGCTTCACACTCTCTCTCAAGTATATATACACGCTGGAGCCTCAACGCTTGTAGTTGCTCTCTTCACACTCTCTCACCCTCTCCCGCTGGAGCCTCAGCACTTGTAGTTGCTCTCTTCACACTCTCTCGCCCTCTCTAGATCTAAACAAGACCTCATTGGCCTCTCTCTCCCCTCACTGCTTCTCAAAGAGCCGGCAGGATCCGTCCACTTGGAAGGGAAGGAGGCTTTACGCTGTCGCCATCGGCGAGGGAGGGAATCCACTACTGGCGCTGTTGTTCACTTTCCACCTAGCGGCGGCGCGGGAGGGCCTCCGACCTCTTCTTCTTTGCCGCCGTCCCGTCGCCCACCGAACGACGCCCCAAGAACCTTAAGGTATATTTTACTTACTCCACATGCATTGCTCTAGCTGCATGTATACCATGAATCTAGGACGTGGTTCAAAGAGGAAAGGAGTGGGGGAAAGTAGTGGGAAAGTTATATATAGCATGAATCTAGGATGTGGTTCAAAGAGGAAATGAAGGGGGAAAGTTGTGTAGCATGAATCTACGACGTGGTTCAAAGAGGAAAGGAATGGGGGAATGTAGTGGGGAAAGTTGTATCACATAAATCGAGGACGTGGTTCAAAGAGGAAAGGAAGGGGCGAAAGTACTAGTTCAAAAAGGAAAGGAAGGGACAAGGCTGTAGAGTTTGAGCAGGACTAGATTTGCTACGCTCACATAGGGAAAGGTGTCTAAAGATAAAAAACCGGGACCAACACAAATATGCTCCTTGGTTGTTTGTTCTTTGTTGCAACAAACTATGCATGACCACAGTACATCGGTAAATGCACATGGTGCTGGTGCGTCCACTGTCCCGTGCAACTCATTAGATGTTGTTAATCTAAGGCCCTGTTTGGTTAAAAACTCCCTAGTCCCTACCTGCTTGGTTCCAGGGACTAAACATGGACTAGAGGTTATTAAATGACATGATAAAAGACCATTTTACCCCTAGTAATGAACTAATAGAAACAAGGTGCAATGCGTGGCAGGGGCAACTATTGGAAAAAGTCCCAAAAGGACTCCCTCGGGGTCTTCTTTCTTTAGTCCCAAATGCCCACTTTTAGTCCTGAAAAGTCCCTCCTGTTTGGTTTAGATGTGACTGACATGGAGTTTTTTTAGTCCCTACACCAAAATGTCCCTGTAAACAAACACCCTCTAATAATGCCGCTGGAAAATTGATGCAATGCCACAGTTAAAAGCAAATTACATGTTTAACAAATTTTATTGTTAATATAATCTCTATGTTAATATTAATCAATGCCACCGTTTGAGAAATGCTACTGTCTTGCTTTCTTTCCCATTTAGATAAGGTAGATGCTTCTTTTTGTTGGCTTCTATGTCATCCACCGTTATTGACCACTAATTGTTTCCTTTGCACCTCTGTGTAAACAGCGTTATCTACTTAACCTTGTTGCCATTGTGACCTTTTCTTGCACTGCACAAAAAACTTTTCTTTTAAGAGTGTTTTGTGCAGTTCAACCAAAATGTCACACCGACAATGTTGCTTGATTGCTTGATCTTAGTGGAACTGCACAAGAGGAGATCTTACTTCCTATCCGTTAAGGCGAATTTGGTTCGGATCTTCTTCTTGTGAGTTGTTTGAATTCCGCATCATGAGAGGTCAGTACTAGCCTTTTTTCACATGATTCTGCAGTGTGCTTTCATATGTTGTGCTACCTGTACGATAATGTTGCTTGATTTTAGTGAAATGCACAAATGGAGACAAGACTTCCAATCTGTATGTGCATCGTAATATCCCATTGAGGTAAGATAAGGATATTTCACAACTGTTGGTCTGTATTTTGCCACTTTCATCAGAAAAATTAGTTTAGTACTATACTTGTGCTCCCTAATTCACATGCCAAATCTTACATTGAAGGCAAAGCTTGCCTGTTATTGAACCAAGTGATGAAGGGGAAGAAGAAGCGGAAGAAAAGCAAAAATCAACTCCCGGTGCTGTAATGAAGCACTGGAACTGTGATGACACAAGTAATGATATAGTTTTGCATCTTAATTTATTGCTATGGCTGGAACGAGCAATTGTTTTGCCACTGATTTGATGCCATACATAATTATCTCTACTTGTGCAAACAGGGATCTTCTTCGAAGATACCATATATTTTAGTGGAACTGCACAAGAAGATGTTGGAAACATTAAACTAATCGAGGAGTATATAGTAAGCATGGCCACCCCCGTAGATAGCAACAGATGGTTCCGGAGAAGTGCTTCATCTATATGCTCTACACAATCAGCCTCCTGATAAATGTTGGTACTCACCCACTGATTTCATCCATATGATTGAGCTTTGTCATCTCTATTGGTGTTGTGCTTGTCACGCCCAATATGCGATACTATCCTAAAGAGACTCGAAGGTCCCACTATGGATAGAACCGCATATTGAAACGCTTTTGCAAGGTGGATATCATTACATCAACATTACATAATAGATGGGGATACATACAAGAGACATATAATGCCACACGAATACAACATCATCTTACATAAGAGCACCATCTGACTACGGATGAAATACAAACAGAAACTCAAACGACATCCACCCTCCTAGCCCAGGCTGCCGACCTGGAACCTATCCCCTGATCGAAGAAGAAGCAGAATAAGAACTCCAAAACAAGCAAGCATCGCTCTCGCGTCAAGATCATCGCATAACCTGTACCTGCAACTGTTGTTGTAGTAATCTGTGAGCCACGAGGACTCAGAAATCCCATTACCATGGGTATCAAGACTAGCAAATCTTAAAGGGAAAGGAAGGGGTAAACTGGTGAGGTTGCAGCAGCGACTAAGCATATATGGTGGCTAACATACGCAAATAAGAGCGAGAAGAGAACAAGCGGAACAGTCGTGAAGCTAGCAATGATCAAGAGGTGATCCTAAACACCTACTTACGTCAAATATAACCCACAAACCGTGTTCACTTCCCGGACTCCACCGAAAAGAGACCATCACGGCTACACACGTGGTTGATGCATTTTAATTCATATCTGGTGTCAAGTTATCTACAACCGGACATTAACAAATTCCCATCTGCCACATAACCGTGGGCACGGCTTTCGAAAGATAATATCCTGCAGGGGTGTCCCAACTTAGCCCATGATAAGCTCTCGCGATCAACGAAGGATATTCCTTCTCCCAGGAAGACCCGATCAGTCTCAGAATCCCGGTTTACAAGACATTTCGACAATGGTAAAACAAGACCAGCAAAGCCGCCCGATGCGCCGACAAATCCCGATAGGAGCTGCACATATCTCGTTCTCAGGGCACACCAGATAGGTCAGCCTACGAGTAAAACCAGACCTCAAGTTGCCCCGAGGTGGCCCCGCAGTCTGCCCATTTCGGACCAACACTCGAAGGAGCACTGGCCCGTGGGGGCTAAAATAAAGATGACCCTCGGGCTCCGGAAACCCAAGGGAAAAAGGGCTAGGTGAGGCAAATGGTAAAACCAAGGTTGGGCCTTGCTGGAGGAGTTTTATTCAAAGCGAACTGTCAAGGGGGTCCCATAAATCACCCGACCGCGTAAGGAACGCAAAATCCGGGAACATAACATTGGTATGACGGAAACTAGGGCGGCAAGAGTGGAAGAAAACACCAGGCATAAGGCCGAGCCTTCCACCCTTTACCAAGTATATAGATGCATTAATTAAATAAGAGATATTGTGATATCCCAACATAACCCTGTCCATCATGGAGCAATCTTCAACTTCACCTGCAACTAACAACGCTATAAGAGGGGCTGAGCAAGGCGGTAACATAGCCAAACAACGGTTTGCTAGGAAGGGTGTCAAAGGTTAGAGGTTCATGGCAATTTGGGAGGCTTGAAGAGTAAATGATAGGTAGCGCAGCAAAGCGATAGAACGAAGCAACTAGCATAGCAATGATAGTAGTGAGATCCAGGGTAGCGGTCATCTTGCCTGAAATCCAGCAAGGAAGAAGAACGAGTCCATGAAGAAGATGAAGCCACGAAGACGAATCAAGCGTAGACGAACGAATCCTCACGATCGCAACGAACGGGAACTATCGAGAAGAAGCACACAACATAGTAAACACACCACACATAGACAAGACATGATGCACAACAAGCATGATGCATGACAAAGCTACATGGAGCTACTCATGGCAAGAGATGAAGCATACAAGAGCAACACGTCAAAGCAAGTTTAAATGAGGCCGGAAACAACATATAACAAATCCGGTAAGTCCACATATGCAAATTTCGAAATTGGTCCAGACCTGAACAAACATTAAGTTGAAGTTGTTAAACAGCAAGTTAAAGAGCATCAAGAGGATCTACACAAAATTCTAGTCAAGTTACATATAAAGTTCATTTAGTTCGGAGCTACGGCCTAGAAGATATGAGCAAAACAAGTTAAGCATGGCATTGATGAAAAATGCATCCAAACATCAAGCAAACACCTCAAAAAAGGATGCAACATGATAATATAAAACTACATGCAATTCGAAGCAAGTTTCATATAGAGCACACTCAAAACGGAGCAACGGTTCAACACATACACTATACAAGTCATAACAACAATCTGTAACAGCAACTAGGCATATTGCAAGCATCAAAACAATAAGCTACAGCACCCCAACATAAGAACAAAAGGCATGGACATGAAGTACAGGTAAAGCATGACAAAACATGAACACTGAGCTATCTCCAGAAACTACTAGAACATGCTCAAAAGGACATGGCAAGATTGCAAATAATAACAGTTTCAGACTCTGCAGAAATAACATCAGGTTGCATTGTTTAGAGCTATCAAACAACATGCTACAGGAACTTATCATGGCAAACAAAGGCATGGCATGAATCTACTAACTGCATATAACAAAAGTCCCTTACTGACCATGAGCCAAAAAGGATCAGAAGATATGATGGCACCCATGTAAACATGGCAAAAGATATGACAGATTCATACATGGCAGGAACAACAATAAGTAGGCATGTTGGTGAGCTTGAACCACTCACCACAGAGAAATACATGGCATGAGAAGGAAACCAACAGTAAGAAGACATGTTTGTGAAGCTAATAATGGCAAGAGCAAGTTCATAGGGTGCATGGATCACTAGCAACAACCATGGAAACATTGAACTTAATGTTAACAGGCTGACAGCAACATTATTTAGCAAGTTTGGAGCAAGATAACAACATGTTACAGCAGGCTATAAATGCAACCAGGGGCATGAATGGATAGAGCATGACATGTATAACAAAACATCCTTATTTAACATCTCCAGATTATGCATAGAATGACCTGTAGCAGCAGGTTTACATAGCAACAAAATATAACAGAATCAGTCAGGAAAACAGCAACAGTAAGTACCCCACTTAACAAGCTTGATGCACTCAATACACAACTCACAAAAATACATGGATGGCACCCCTGTAAAGATGGCATGATGTAGTACAAAACACATGTAGACATCAACCTCATAGGATGCACACATCAAACATGACAAAAATGACAAATGAGCATGTTATAACAGTTTCAGCAGATTGACATCATATAGCACTCTTACAATGATGATTCAGGCATCAAGATGGACTCAAATGAACATGATGCAATGGAATGAAATGGACAATTTGACATATTACACGCACAAAACGGAGCAGTATGCAGCAAATTATGATGCGATGAACATGGCAGGATAATGTTGAAAAACTGGGACTTAGTGGAAAACGGGGTCAACCTTCGTTTTCAGATCTGGATCCGGGCTCGCCGGAGTAGACGCCGGAGATGTGGCCGGAGAGGAGGGAGATCTCGCCGGAGAAGAAGAGGAAGGCGCCAGCGGGGAAGATGCACCGGGGGCCGACGCCGGCGGGGCGCAGCGCGCGGATCCGTGGCCGGGGAGGCCGGATCCGATGGCCGGCGGAGCTCTAGCTCGGTGGGGTGCGGGGTAGACGGGGCAAGGTC